>NC_057796.1:344962010-345246399 GCF_018294505.1 Triticum aestivum
CACGTAGTGGCCATCTTCCTCAACTCCGGCCGGTTCGGCCGCCGCTAAGCTCTGGTGCGATTCGTCGCAGCCAGCCACCCTTTCACCCAACCAACGCCACCAGTAGTTTCCTCTAGTCCATACGGAGCTGCCCAACTACCCAAGCTCGACCAGAGATCACCGGAGCCCAAAATTCACTTCGCCACCGTAGCCCCCTCCGCCGCGGAGCTCGCCGCCAGTGACTCCTCCCACCTCCGACGGCCCAGCGACCACCCAGAGGACCGCCTCGGTCTGGCCATTCCATCCCCGCTCTTGGATGCCCGTGGGGCGCTGCCGTTCGTCGACGGCGATCGCCGGAGCCCCGCTCCCGTCGGGTAGAAGAGAGGAGGAGGGAAGAACGGTCAAACCTGACCAGTGGGCCCTCTGGACCCACTGTCAGTGACCCAGCGCCCGCCCTCGCTGGTTAAGTGGTAGCGCAAAACCCCGAGTACATTTCCTCTGCTGCAAAAGCGCATTCCCCTCGAAACGTTTTCTTTTCTGGTTTTTTTTTAAACAGAGATTTGACCAAACTTTGACTGGTATAACTTTTAAAATAAAACTCCAAATGAGTTGATTCTTTTTCCTACCTTTCTCAAATTTCACCTAGTTTATTTTAAGATTTATTTCAAAAATATTTGAGACAACTTTTGGTACTGTGTTTGAAATATTTGTTATTTGGATATCTTGAAAAATAGGATTTTGGAGAAAAGGGAGAGCTTCCAAATAGTGCATCCTTTGCATGCTCTTGAAGGCAAGCATTTCTGAACTCTGGCATAATATTTTGTTGTGGTGTTCTGACATGATTACAACACCTTTTTGGTTTGGAGTATGAGTCTTTTCCATGTAACGATGAGGTCTTGTACATGAGTACACTTTGGAGATATTTTGTGGTCAGCAATGGGTACACTAGTGATTTGGATCATCCTTGTGAGCTCCTCATGCATACCGGAAGGAAGCCGGGAAAGTCGTGGTCTTGGGTAGACACGAGCTTGTCCCTAGTCCCTCGTCGAGACGAGTATGTCTGGTATGGCATTGTGAGGCTTGAGGAGGGGTGATTTATTTCATATATGGTAATATTGTTGGAGGATACTCGGACCACCTGAATCGGTCGTGGATCGAGTCTTGTTCAGTAGCTTCCTTGTTTGTTGGTACCACCACTTGTCCCTGTCGCAGACGGGGTATGGTTCAGTAGGTTGTCAACCCCTTACCAAAGCACACACCATACAGAGAGGCCATGGTGGAAGATACCGGGTGCATCCGGTAGGCAGGCCATCTGGTCGGGGGGCATGGGTGTTTCCGGTTGGGACCGAGAGGGGGGCACCCCCTTAGAGCGCGCGAATAGAAATTTGATCCCATGCTACGTCGAGGTTGTAGCCTCCCCACTTAGAGTTTTGCTTGGCAGGTGTCGTGGGTGATTCCAGACACCGGTGAGTTAAGCTGGTGTGTGCAGGTCAGGCGTGTTTTCAATTAAAAGACCATAGACGGAATTAGTCCCGATGGACTAAGTAAACCCGTTACTCGTGGGAAAATGGTACTCCCTCTGCAGAGGATATATCCTGTTGGATAGTCATGTTCGTGAGTGAGGACCACAGTCTGAACTGAATCTAGTAACGGTACTCGGATGGAGAACGATTTAACTAGAACTCAGTGACGGTTTTCGGATGGAGACACGGCTAACTGGATCATAAGTAACGGTATTCGGATGGAGATACGGCTTGATTAGACCAAATCATCGGTTTTCGGACGGAGAAACGACTGAACTAAATATTGTCTATGATTATGGCACATATGGATTACGATCTTTATTATTTTGGACTAACCATTTACATTTTGTACTTTATTGAGTATCCCTGGGATGGTTCTACCTCCTGGATATTCACTGTGATTATTCGCTTATAAGCCCTTTCTGTGGTGTCGCTCAGACGCCCGACTGCGGCATGCTTGTTGTTCATTTATCTTTTATAAGCCCTTTCTGTGGTGTCGCCCCGACGCCCGACTAAGGCATTATTATCTTTGCAGTTTTCCTCTCGAGGGGTCATTCAGACCCTCGTTTGGCACCAGTATTACTATTCTTGCATATTCCTCTCGAGGAGTCATTCAGACCCTCGTTTGGCACCAGTATTACTATTCTTGCAGTTTCCTCTTGAGGAGTCATTCAGACCCTCGTTTGGCACCCAGTATTTTATTTTGGAGTATTTTCTTAACCACACGTGTGCATCATGGTCTTTCGTATATTTCATGACAGGCGTGTGTTCACATGATAATCCGGAGCATGGTTGTTATATTATACCCGTATTCTTAATGTTTGCGAGTACATTCAAACGTACTCATTGGCTTGTCCCTGGCTATTGTCTTGGCCAGATTCCTTGCTTGGAGATAAGCATCGCGGTGACAACCTCGGAACCTACGTGTTGGCATTTGCAGCCTCGCGAAGATAGGAGTTATCCTGGTCAGCTGTTCTTGTGGGAAATGGAGTCCCATAGACGCAGATGTATCCAACCGCTTCCGCCCTCTTCCATTAGAAACCAAGTGTTGTACTCCTAGGCCTCAATGGTCTTGTACTACATATTTTTGTGCTCTACTTGGAATTCTTGTATCAAGTTGGTGCCTCATCGGCTAACAGTAATCCTGGGGCTGGTGGGCACAAAGGCCGTTATTCTTGGGAATTATTATCCCAAAAACCCGGTCGTGACAAGCCGCCTATAAATAGAGGCCCCGAGCTCCAGCTAGTACCCACACCACCTCTGCACTCCACCAAGACCCTGCCTAGCCACTGGAAGAGCCCCGAGGGAGTCTCCTTCCTCGACTCCGGCCGCCGCGACCCGCCACGGAATCGAACTTGATTCGCCCCCGTGCGTGCACCTCTGCCTCCCATCTCTTGCCAGTAGCTCTCTAGTACATCCCTCCTTCTGACCCGCGCTTCAATTCGGAGTTTGCAGCACACCACCGGAGTTCCCCACCATCGCCCGAGCCGCCGTCCGCCGGAGAAAGTGTCGCCGTCGACGTGGTACTCCCCGACGCTCGAGTCCACCACCCACCGACGCGGAAGGGCACGCTGATACTCTTGGTACACTCCGATCTCCCTGACTCGCCGTGGTTCGACGCCGGCGACCTCCGCAGCCTTCGGGTGCCGGCGAGGTTTTTCAAACCTGACATGTGGACCCCCCACGTCAGCCTCTCTTCTTTCACCCCCGAAGCGTTTTCTGTTGGCGCCTTCGGGCAGAGTACGTTTTCTCTGTGGGCTGGCGCGTTTCTATTCGAACCGTTTTCTGTTTTCTCAGTTTAGCCCCTGGAACTTCTCTGTTTCATTACAGATGAGTCCCTGGACAGAAACCCTTATAACTTTTTAATGAAAAGTGATTTTTGAGTGATTCTTTTTCTGACAGTCTTATAATTTTGTCTAGTTTTTTATGGGATTTATTTGGAAAAATTTTGGAACAATTTTTATGCACGCGTTGGTTTTCACGTTAGTATGCTTCTTCGCTATACCGTAGGTTCCGGAAGAGGTGACGGAGCCGCGAACTTCGCCGAGCTAGACTCCGACTTCTCCGAACCAGGCAAGCATGTTTGAACCTTTGATATGATAGGTGTTCTGCATGTTTGCGTGAAAGGTTGTGCGTGGCATATGAGTATCGGTGAGTATCTCGTTGCTTGTGAGGCAACTACCCGTGTGTTCCAAAGTTACTGTGATCTCTGATGAGAGATGGCCTAGTCATGTGGTGACATGAAGGGCAGTAAGGTGGTACTGTTGTAGCATGCCAGCCTTGCGTCATCCGATAAATTCCGACGTTAACGTGGACGGAGTCACGTTATCGTTCTTCCCCCTTCCGTGCTACCACTTGTTTTCTGCCAGAATGCGGTTTAGTAAGTTGGTAACCTCTTTCCGTGTACACACCAAACAGAGGGGCCGGGATGATGGTTCCATGGCCCTGGATTAAAGCCAGTCATCCGGTCAGGGGGCATGGGTGTTTCCGGTTGGGACCGAGAGGGGGGCACCCCTTAGAGCGCGCGTATAGAAATTTGATCCCAGGCTACGCGAGGTTGTAGCCTCCCCGTCTCAAGGTTTTTCTTGAACGTTGCCGAGGGTGATCCCTGGCTTCAGAATGTTGAATGGGTGTGTACTGGTTAGACGTGTTTCTTCCAAAACACCGTAAATGGAACTAGTCCCCGTGACTACTGAAATCCGTTGGCTGTGGTTAAAGTACAAACTCTGCAGAGTCAAATCCTTCCGAGCCATCGTACCCATGGTCAAGTAACGTGATCAGCGTATCCATGTCTATGTCATAACCTCGTGGTATATTCTTCTTTCCGGTAAGTGAGCTTGAGTAGTAAACTTGGCTGAACGTTATTCCTGTGGATGGACTAACCCTGTTGTTTATCTCATGCCTGTTTATTCTCTCGATATGATTTAAAATTCATGAACTACTAAGTTATGAATATAAGCCCTTTATGTGATGTCGCTCAGACGTCCGACTGTGGCATGTTTGTCTTTTACTTTCAATGTAAGCCCTTTATGTGATGTCGCTCAGACGTCCGACTGTGGCATGTTTGTCTTTTACTTTCAATATGAGCCCTTTATGTGATGTCGCTCAGACGTCCGACTGTGGCACGCACTGTCTTTTATCTTCTGTTATAAGCCCTTTATGTGGTGTCGCCCCGACGCCCGACTGCGGCATTATTATTCTTGCAGTTTCCTCTCGAGGAGTCATTCAAACCCTCGTTTGGCACCCAGTATTTATTTTGGGATTTCGGGAGGACTACCGCCCGACTTCTCTGTTATTTTCCCATGCATTTTTGTCTCTATGTCTTAACGCACTTGTTAATCTGTTCATATGCTTCATGTTTACATTTGTTATATCTTATGTCCGAACTGTCTTGCCAGTACTTTCATAGTACTCACCTGGCTTGTTGATTTGGCCAGATGTTGACGAAGGCGACCTCTTGGATGAAGAGTTTGATAGTGAGTCCGACGCCTAGAGGAATGCCAGTCAGTCCTGTGTGATCCTGGATATTGGTCACTTGTATTATATATGCTTCCGCCACCCGCAATAAACCTCCTCGAGCTTCACCCCGACGCTCGAAGAGCTGTAGTTTGCAGGAGTCATATCACCCGCTCCGCGGTGATATTTCCACCACCGTTGTTATCGTGAGTTAGTAGTTATGCCACCCTATCCGCCGTCATGTTTTATCGGCGTGCATGTAATAAATTGTTGAGCAGTCCCCGCTCAACCTTGATTATATTCAGTTCTCCTGGTATTTTTCTCCTGTGACCAAGATATTGTCTACCAGTGAGAAGGAATTCTTCTTTACTGGTCCGTAAAAGGGATTGGTCTCTCAATAAATATTTTATTGAAAAACCGGTCGTGACAGGCATCGAGAGAAAAAGAAATGTGGCCGACTGCTCAAGTCGACTTAGAAAAAAATGTATCCGAAGAAAAAACGTCTGTCTGTCCGTCCGCCTGCTTCGCCACTCGGACGGCTAGACGCGGCCCAGCTTGCCTGCCAGCTTCAACGTCTGGCCGGCAAGAGCGCCGGCTCGGCCGCGTCCCGCTCGCCCCCTGGCCGGTCAAGCCCGTCCGGCTAGACCCTCCTCGAGCGCCCAGAGGCTCGAGGGCTACACCCAGCGGGTGCGCTGACGCGTCCCCGTGAAGAAGAAGACAAAGTAGTCGCCGGGAGATCCGGCCCGACTGCTCAGCAGTCGGCCCGAATCTCGGGGGCTACACCCAGCGGGTGCGCTGACGCGCCCCCGCGACGAAGAAGACAAAGTAGTTGCCGGAAGATCCGGCCCGACTGCTCAGGAGTCGTCCCGAATCTCGGGGACTACACCCAGTGGGTGCGCTGGCGCACCCCCACAGAAGATTACAGACAAGAGAAGAGTTTCGTCCGGCTGCCAGCAATCGGCAGAAGAAGAAAAAGGGCGCTGCAAGACGCCTCGCCGCCTGGCCGGTTGAGCCTGACCGACCGGGACCCCTCCTCGAGCACCTAGAGGCTCGAGGGCTACACCCAGCGGGTGCGCCGACGTGCTCCGTGAGCGCCGAGCCGCGCCGGCTGTCTTCGATGACCTTCGCCTCGGCTACACGAAAATCAATGTGAGCTCCTCACCCGCATATTTTTTCACCGCGAGAGCACGAATAACCCCGAGCGATGCTCGGGGGCTATCTCCGCATTTTATTACAGTTGCAGCATTGTTCGCCCCGGCGCCAGCCAGAGTTGGCCCGGGGGCTGACCGCTTGGCATGAGACGTTAGTTCCCGCAGACGGCTTAGTAGCGTGCGTGGTACCAAAGGCCCACTCTTAGTCACAAACTGCAGAGCGGCTGTCTGGCTAGCAAGAGTGAACGCTGGAGGCCACCCACGCGAAAAACGTCCGGGAAGAAAAACGGTTCGGGCGACCCGGCCATTTCATTTACAAGTATCTACTCGGTTAAAATTCGCTCCCAGAGTCTGAGTATTGTACACTCCACTCCGCGGCCCACTCTCAGCCACAGACCGCAGAGCGGCTGTCCGGCAAGCGAGAGCACAAGCCAAAGAGCGGAGGGAACACGAAAAATATTGAAGGGGGCTCGGACGAAACCGAGTCGGCACCCTCCGCATAAAACATGCAGTGCTAAAAGCAATCATTTGATATATCTGCGTGGACTAACTTTGTCTCTTGCATGATCATTTCCATGAAACACCCGCCAAAAAAACCTCCGCCCAACTTTGCCAAGTTGCCCGGAGGCTTCGGGGCTACTGTCGGAGTAATTGGCCACGGATACCCCGAAGACGGCGAGACAATAATTCAAGACATCGGGGCTAGCAAAGCCCCTCAGTCCGACTGCCCGGCTGCTCCTGCCGGCTCCCCGTCCGACTGCTCTGCCCGGCCGGCTGCTGGCTGCCGACTGCGCCAACCAGCCGGCTGCCGACTGTAGCCCGACCCGACACCAACAAGACATCGACGAGCCGACCGTACCGCGACATCATCTACAGTGTATCTGTCCCTGGGCACTGTTTTATAAAGTGCACCAGGGACAAGGAGACATGCACGTCGCATCCACACCTCTCATGGGCATGGTGTCCCATGGCCCCTTGCCCCCCACGTCACTACCTTGGCTTAGGTAGTAAGCTACCCCCATGCCTATATAAGCACACATCCATCCATCCATCCACACACTCTCACGGGAGCAGGAGGCTCTCATGCCACCACGCCTCACTAGCTAGCTAGCTACCTGCTACTGCTAGATATATGATATAGCTCCAAGAGCACTCTGTACTGAGATATGCCACATACATACAGACATGCAGGAGTAGGGGTATTATCTCTCCGGAGAGCCCCGAACCTGGGTAAACTACCGCGTGCTACTCGCATACCCGCTCCCGATCCTATCAGCAGCAATATTACCCTCACACTAAGCCCTTGTGGCATCTGTCGACTCGCAAGCCCCCCGTGAGAATACCACGACAAAATGGCACCGGCATCTTTGCCCATGTGGAACCTCCACTTGTCTATGGTGGACCGCTTCCTTCCACTCATTTGAATCATGCCGGCCCGGCCCCTAAGATTGAGAAGAATGTGGAATTTGATTCTTGGGTCTATCGCTTTAAGCGTCATTTAAATCATGTGAACACTAACCTTTGGAGAATCATTGCAGGGGTGTCCCAACTTAGCCCATCACAAGCTCTCACGATCAAAGAAGGATATTCCTTCTCCCGGGAAGACCCGATCAGGCTCAGAATCCCGGTTACAAGACGTTTCAACAATGGTAAAACAAGACCAGGAAAGCCGCCCAATGTGCCGACAAATCCCGATAGGAGTCGCACGTATCTCGTTCTCAGGGCACACCGGATGAGCACTCCGTACAACTAAAACCAGACCTCAAGTTTCCCCGAGGAGGCGCTGCAAAGGACTCTAGTTCGGACCAACACTCAGAGGAGCACTGGCCCGGGGGGTAAATAAAGATGACCCTCGGGCTCGCGAAAACCCAAGGGAACAAGGCTTAGGTAGGCAAATGTAAAACCAAGGTTGGGCCTTGCTGGAGGAGTTTTATTCAAAGCGAACTGTCAAGGGGTTCCCATAACACCCAACCGCGTAAGGAATGCAAAATCAAGGAACATAACACCGGTATGACGGAAACTAGGGCGGCAAGAGTGGAACAAAACACCAGGCATAAGGCCGAGCCTTCCACCCTTTACCAAGTATATAGATGCATTAATTAAAATAAGAGATATTGTGATATCCCAACATATCCAGGTTCCAACATGGAACAAACTTCAACTTCACCTGCAACTAACAACGCTATAAGAGGGGCTGAGCAAAAGCGGTAACATAGCCAAACAACGGTTTGCTGGGAAAGGATGGTTAGAGGCTTGACATGGCAATATGGGAGGCATGATATAGCAAGTGGTAGGTAGCGCGGCATAGCAATAGAGCGAACAACTAGCAAGCAAAGATAGAAGTGATTTCGAGGGTATGGTCATCTTGCCTGAAATCCTGCAAGGAAGAAGAACGATTCCATGAAGAAGACAAACGGACGTAGCCGAACGAATCCTCACAATCGCAACGTAACCGGAACTATCAAGGAGAAGCGCAACCGGAAAAAAGCAAGCAACATAGTAAACAATCATCACATAAACATGGCATGATTCACAATCAAGTATGATGCATGTCCGATTTAATGAGCATGGCATGGCAAAGTGCAACAAACAACACTACAAATTAAGTGGAGCTCAATATGCAACGAGTTGCATATTGACGAGACACCACATCAATTATTTAGTTCTCTCTCGGTTATGTACCCTGTTAGGACCCAGATTCTAAGTCACACCGATCTAGCATGTAACACCTCATATCACTTTGCGGCCTCACGCACGGTATTCCCACGGGTGTTGCCTTACCATGGCCCGGGATCGTTTGCGCCGTTTGGCTCACGTATATGATAGTGTCGCTAGCATCCATATGATAGAGAACCCGGGCCGACATGACTAGTCGTGAACCCAAAGTGGCACTAACTTACGGGGACAGGCATACATGAAACAACATTGAGCATGTCGGTCGGCAGCGTGTGAATCCGGGCTGTAGCAACTGGGCTAACAAGACTCCGGGAACCCGGGCTGTATCAGGCTAGGCAGGACTCCGGATGTCACCGCGTGACATTTCCCCGAAGGGACAGACACAGGAACGAAGTGAATCACATGCCGGCCAGTCTAAGTGTTCTGGAGCAATAGTGCTGGGCTAGCAGGACTCCGGTAAACCGGGCTGTAGCGGACTACCATGGCTCGGTGGAAGCACTAGACTACATTTCCCCATAAGAGAGGCTACCAAGGATAGACAACTAGATTGTCGGATCCCACACATAGCAATACACGTTACACGTACGCATAACATGCAAGTATGTGATGTACAACATGGCATCACAACATAACTCAAACTCATATAGATGAAGGCCCAGGAGAGCCACATAGCATTAAATACAAACAGGGGTCACATGACCCATCATTCAGAGCATACAAGCAACGGAAGCATTACATGCCTGAGTACAGACAACTACAAAAGAAAAAGCTGAGAAGCCTGACTATCTACAAGACCCTCCCAAGGGTACAAGACCGTAGCTGAGGTAACAAGCTAGTCGTCGAAGTCCATGCAGAACTACTACTGAGACAGAAGTCTCATCTGCAAAAACATAATTTAAGCAACGTGAGTACAAAGGTACTCAGCAAGACTTACATCAGATCCTATCATACATGCATTAGTATCAAGGAGGCGATGTGGGGTTCAGTTGCAGCAAGCCAGCTTTGACTCAGTGGCTAGCCTATTCTACGTCTACGGGTAACTTCTTTGAGGTAAGAAAGCGCACACAAGTCCACTAATCACCACCTCAATACACCACTATGGATTCATTCCCGTCTCACTACGAGAAGCCATCCATGGCACTCACACTTATCTTGAGCATTTTAGAGTATCCACTTCAAGTTGTCTATGTACCACGTAAGCATCCAAGAAGTCCATAACCGCGGACCCGGCTATTTAAATAGAGCATGTTAATCCTGCAGGGGTGTACTTCTTCACAAACACTCTCGCCACTTACCACCATGTACATGTCGTGTATCTCGGCAACCTTCAAGCGGAAGCCTGGCGAGGGAGTCGGCCACGACCTGACTAACCACACAAGACTCTAGTCCAGGTTTATCGCCTATTCGGGTTCCATCCGCAAGGAGATCCGGCCGGGGTGTCGGTCACGGCCCCAAACGATGTGAGCAGGGTTCCCAAGCCCACCATCCGAGTGCCACTTGGTACACCGTGCCACTGTGTCTAGTCTGTCCCAAGACCACCTGGCCGGGTGCCACTTGGTAGACTACTAACACTACCTACAAACACCAGAAACTAATTGAAACTCCTGGACAGGGATCAAGTTGGTTAATAAGTCGAGAGGGGCACTTAAGCATTCCAATGTGTGGTAGTAGCTAGTCATTGGACAACATACACAGAACTCAGTGCTTAAGGACGGTTCCAGTGACACAACCCACCATGTACTCCTACATGGCCTCTCACCGCTATACCAAATCGTTTTCACACACTTAACTCTCAGCACCAGAACATATCATAACACTCCAATTCATTCCCAATGAATCAGACCTGACACAACTCTAAGCAATAGCAGGCATGGCATTGTAGGAACACAACATGGCTCAATCAACTCCTACACATGCTAGTGGGTTTCAACTATTTACTGTGGCAATGACAGGTCATGCAGAGGAATGGGTTCAACTACCGCAGCATAAAGTAGCAGTTGAATCGTTGTTGTCCTAATGCAATAAAAGAGAGCAGGAGCGAGAGAGTGGGATTGTATCGGAATGAACAAGGGGGGGTTTGCTTGTCTGATAGATCAACAGAGGGGCACTGCTTCTCAGACAGGTACTCTGGAACACTCTCCGGAGCAGGACCTATCGAGAAGGAACGATGTCGGCAATCAATACACAAGCATATGCAACAATATGATGTATGAACATGGCATGAATATGTGATGTTGTTTGTGCTAATGCATCAAGCATTCTATTTGGATGAGGTCCATTTGAACCCAAGGTTCAAATGCAACTCTAAATTAAGTCTCCTAAAATGCCATGAATTTGTTTTCACATATACAGCAGGTATAACTTGGTTCTTCATGCATGAAAATGGTATAGATGGATAGATTGCATTTTTCTGATAATTTTTCATATATAAATTATTTCAATCTGAGCTACGGTTGAATTTCTATGAATTTTAGAAGTTTTACTAATTTTCTGTAATTTCCTGATTTATTTTAATACCAGAAAATGAATAACTTCGTCAGCATTACAGAGGCATGATGTCAGCGAGTCAACCGAGGCTGACCAGGTCAAACCAGACGTGTGGGTCCACACGTCAGTGTCATGGTTAATTAACAGAGTTAATTAATTGCCAAACTAATCCTCAACTAAAAATTAGCAGGGTCGGGCCCCACATGTCACTAACCCACACGGGTCAAAGCTGCGTCAACAGGGGGGTTAGACCCGGACAATCCCGCCGGCGTTTAGCCGCCGGCAAGGCCGAACGCGGCGGAGGGGCTCGGGATCGTCGCTCCGGCGACCATTTGGGCGGCGGAGACCACGGGCGAGGAGCCAGCGCTCGTCCGCGTCATCTGGAGCAAGCGGGAGAGACGGGGGTGGCCGGAGCTCGTCGGAAACGAGCTCGAGGCGGCGGCCGAAGTTCGGCCGGGTGCGTGCGGGTGCTGCAGGGCACGGCAGGAGCTGCGGGCGGCGGCGTTGGCCTTCTAGGAGGCTGCTGAGCGCGGTGGCAGGTGCAGGCGCGGGCTGCGGTGGCTCTGGCCACGACGGGGAGGTACCACGGCGGCGCGACTGCTCGGGTCCGGCGGCTAGCGTGGCTACGGCATGAAATCGAGCACGGGGAAGGAGGGGAATTGGAGGAGAGCTCACGGCGGTCTCGATGGCGTCGTGCGCGAGCTCGGGGAAGCACTGGTGTGGCCGGAATGTCGTCGGCGATCTCGGGCGGCCGGAGGTGAAGGCGACGTTGGTGGCGGCGATGCAGGTCGTCCGGACGTTCGTGGCACGACGGAGAGGACGAGGGAGACGCGGCGAAGCTTCTGAGCTTGTCAGAGAGGCGAGGCCGTGGCGGTGGGCGCGGAACGGCGAGCGGTGGCGACGGACGCGTTCGATCCGAGGAGAGGGAGAGATCCAGGGGAGGAGGGAGAGCGAGAGAGAGTGAGAGAGGTCCGGGGCGGCGCGTGGCGATGTTTGGGATGGCCAGGGCGTCCAGGGAGAGGCCAGGCAGGCAGGTTGCGTGGCGCCCATGCGCGCGGGCGGTGAGTTCGTGCCTCTCGTCCTGCTGGCGCCAGGAGGACGACGACTGGTGCTGCCAGTCGGCTAGGCCGGCCTGTTGGGCCACTGGGCCAGGCCAGGCTGCACAGGGAGGTAAGTGCAGGTGGGTTTTCTTCCCTTTTTGTTTCTTTTCTAGTTTTCTGACATTTGTTCTGATTTAGTAAAATACTATATCATTTTATTTCCTTCTATCAATTTTTGCAGGGATCTAAGGGATTAATCCAAAGCCCCTCACCAAAATTCAGAATTTTTGGACATATATAAAATATATAACATATATATCCAATGCAAATAATTATTGCATTAATTCCAGATGGCCAAGATAAATATTTATGAGCTCCTAAAAATATTGGTTTGAAATTTACCTCTGACCAATATTTTCAGAGAGCAACATGAACATTTTCTTGGACCTTTTTGGAGCAATTTTTATTTGGGTCATTTCCAGAAATGATTTCTGAGGGTTTCACAAATCCCCATTTCAAATTAAATGAAATTTAAACATGATGCACACATGAAGGCTAGCCTAGGTCATACCAGAACTAGGGATGTGGCAACTCGTCCCCACTTGAAAGAATCTCGTCCCGAGATTCAGGGGTCGATGGAAAGAAGGTGGGGTACTCCAGTCGAAGACGATCTTCTCGCTCCCAAGTAGCTTCTCTCTCAGAGTGATGATACCACTGAACCTTGAGAAACTTGATGTTCTGACGTCGGGTAACACGCTCTGCTTGATTAAGAATGCGAACAGGGTACTCTCGATATGTGAGGTTATCTTGGAGATCAAGCGTTTCGTGGTCCACTCCACGGATGGGATCCGAGAAGCAACGCCTGAGTTGAGAGACGTGGAAGACATCATGAAATTGAGAAAGATGTGGGGGTAGTTCCAACTGGTAGGCAACCTCTCCTCGTTTAGAGAGAATGCGAAAAGGACCAATGTAACGAGGAGCCAACTTGCCCTTGATACCGAATCGATGGGTACCCTTCAAAGGGGTAACCCGAAGGTAAGCCTTGTCGCCAACTTCATAAGCCACTTCCTTATGATGACGGTCATACTGGCTCTTTTGACGAGATTGGGCTGTTTTCAAATTCTCATGAATAATGCGAACTTGCTCTTCTGCTTCCTGAATCATATCCGGTCCAAAGAATTGTCTTTCCCGGTTTCTGACCAGTTCAAAGGTGTTCGACATCTTCGTCCATAGAGAATCTCGAAAGGAGCTTTCTTGAGACTGGATTGGTAGCTATTGTTATAAGCAAACTCGGCGTAAGGAAGACACTTCTCCCAATCCATACTGAATGAGATAACGCAAGCTCTGAGGATGTCTTCGAGAGTTTGGTTGACCCTTTCCACCTGACCACTCGACTGAGGGTGGAAAGCGGTACTGAAAGAAAGATGGCTGCCCATGGAAGTTTGGAAACTCTCCCAGAAATGAGAAGTGAAAAGACTACCACGGTCTGAATTGATCTCTAGTGGAACACCATGAAGTGAAACTATTCGAGAAATATATAAGTCAGCGAGCTGACTAGCGGTGATATTCTCTCGAACAGGTAGGAAGTGAGCCACTTTGGAAAGACGATCAATGACTACGAAGATAGCATTATTCCCTTTCTTGGTCCTGGGAAAGCCGGTGATGAAGTCCATACCAACTTTATCCCATTTCCACTCAGGAATAGCTAAAGGCTGAAGGGTGCCAGCAGGTCTTTGATGTTCTGCCTTAACGCGACGACAAACGTCACAGTTAGCAATGAACTGAGCGATTTCTCTCTTCATCCTAGTCCACCAGAACCTCTGGCGTAGGTCCTGATACATCTTAGTACTACCGGGATGAATCGTGAGAGGAGATTCATGGGCCTCCTTAAGGATCAGTTGTCGCAGATGTTGATTCTTGGGAACCACCAAGCGATTCTCAAAGAAAACAACACCTCGATCATCCATAGAGAAACATCCACCAACTCCCTTCTTAATGTTTCTCTTGATGCGGATAACACCCCTATCAAACTTCTGGTCAGAAATGATCTGATCCTCAAGGGTAGGTTTCGCCACCAAGGTAGAAAGGAATCCGTGAGGAGCAATGTGAAGATTAAGCTTACAGAATTCCTCATGGAGAAGTGGTTGGCCCTGCTGCAACATAAGATTGTTGCAATAGGACTTACGACTTAGCGCATCAGCCATGACATTGCCCTTGCCTGGGGTGTAGGTAATCCCTAAGTCGTAATCTGAGATCAACTCCAACCAACGTCTTTGCCTAAGGTTCAAATCTGGTTGGGTGAAGATATACTTGAGACTCTGGTGATCGGTGTAAATCTCGCAACGCTTACCAAGAAGGTAATGTCGCCATGTCTTAAGTGCATAGACTACGGCTGCAAGCTCTAGATCATGTGTAGGATAATTCTCCTCATGTGGATGCAACTGTCGAGATGCATAGGCAATCACATGACGATCCTGCATAAGAATGCAACCTAGTCCCTGTCGTGAGGCGTCGCAGTAGATAACAAAGTCCTTAGTGAAATCCGGTGGCACAAGTATGGGAGCAGAAGTCAGGCGTCTTTTCAGTTCCTGAAAACTGTACTCACACTGTGGGGACCACTCAAACTTTTTATCTTTCTTGAGAAGTTCCGTGAGAGGTTTGGCCACTTTGGAGAAGTTCTCAACAAAGCGGCGACAATAACTGGCTAGACCAAGGAAACTCCTAACTTGTTTAACTGTTTCAGGTGGAGTCCAATCAAGAACGGCCTGAACTCTCTCGGGATTGACAGCAATGCCCTTACCAGAGATCACGTGGCCTAGATAGGTCACTTCTGGCAACCAAAATTCGCACTTGGAGAACTTGGCATAAAGGCGATGCTCTCTGAGTTTCTCTAACACAAGTCTAAGATGTTCGGCATGCTCTTCCTCGTTCTTCGAGTAAATAAGAATATCATCGAGGTAAACCACGACGAACTTATCTAAGTACTCCATGAAGATCGAGTTCATCAAGCGGGAGAATGTAGCTGGAGCATTGGTTAGACCAAAGGACATGACGGTGTACTCGTACTGGCCATAACGAGTGACAAAAGCCGTCTTAGGAATGTCCCCGTTTCTAATCTTGATTTGGTGGTAGCCTAACCTCAAATCCATCTTGGAGAAGACTGAGGATCCAGCGAGCTGATCATACAGGTCGTTGATCCTGGGGAGCGGATACTTGTTCTTTATCGTGACCAAATTAACGGGACGATAATCTACAACCATCCGGTCCGTACCATCCTTCTTCTTGACGAAGAGGACGGGGCAAGCCCAAGGAGAAGAACTAGGACGGATGAAACCCTTTTGCAAGGACTCATCAAGTTGTTTCTTAAGCTCAGCTAGTTCTAAGGGTGCCATCTTGTAAGGCCTCCTAGAAATTGGGGCGGTTCCTGGGATAAGATCTATGACAAACTCTACATCTCTGTCAGGTGGAATACCTGGTAGTTCCTCTGGAAAGACATCCGGAAAGTCACGGACTACCGGATATTTTCAAGGTCTGGAAGAGGGCTGGCATTAAGAGAATAGAGTTGACGCTTTGCAACTCTGGTGGAGACAGTGACTATCTTGCCAGATGGGTGTGTAAGCTGAACAGACCTAGTGTAACAATCAATCTTGGCATAATGAGCTTTCATCCAGTCCATACCCAAGATGATGTTAATATCTGTAGACTTGAGGGCTATAAGTGATGCAAGGAATACAAGTCTGTTGACAATGATTTCATTACCATGGCTCACACTAGAAGTTTGCCATTTGGATCCAGGAGTTTGAATGACTAGTGGAGAGGGCATATCACAAAATGATATGTTGTGCAAGCTGGCATAGCTTTCAGAAATGAAAGAATGAGATGCTCCAGTATCGAACAAAACCGATGCTGGATGACAATTGACAAGGAGTGTACCAAGAACGACATCTGGATCATCATGAGCGTCTTTAGCTGAGACGTGATGCACACGTCCACGTTCAGTGGGAGCTGACTTGACCCTGATCATCTTGCATGGTGGCTTACCACGGCCAATAGGCTTCTCGGGCTGGTGTGGAGCATAACTGGCTTGAGAGCAGTCACGTGCATAGTGTCCTGGCTTTCCGCATGTGAAGCAAGTCCCTGAAGTTGGATGTGGACCCGCATTGACAAGCGGTCTACCAATAGGCCTGGGTGGAGCATACTGCTGAACTGAGTGAGGCGCCACATAAAATGGCCTCGGTGAATATCCGGGTGGAAGAGCGGAGTTCGGAACCCAAATCCGGCGCTTCTGAGAACTAGAACCGGAGGAAGAACCCAAATCACGGGTGTGCTTACGAGACTCCTCGTAAGTGAGCTGAGCTGTCTCCGCATTAATGGCCTTGTTCACAAGAGCCTGGAATGTATTGCAATGGTGCAAGTGGAGATCACGACGCAACTTGGGGTTTAGCCCTTCCGGAACCTAGCCTGCTTCTTGGCGTCCGTGGACACTTCTTCTGTAGCATAGCGGGCGAGGTTCTCAAACTCTCTACTGTAAGCATCAACAGCCATCTTACCTGGGTGAAACTACAGAACTCTTCTCTCTTGCGATCAATGAGGGCTTGAGGAATGTGATGCTCGCGAAAAGCCTCAGTGAAATCTTTCCAGGTAGGTATCTGGCCAGCTGGAAGCATAGCCTCATAGTTCTGCCACCAAAGACTAGCAGGACCTTCCAGGTGATATGCAGCATAGGTGACCTTGTCACTTCAGCTACGTTCGCAGAACGCAGCTTGTGTGTGATACTACGGAGCCAGTCATCTGCATCGAGTGGTTCAATGGAATGATGGAAGGTGGGTGGTTTCAGACCAATGAAATCATGGATGGTCGCTGACTCTTTGCACTGGGGTGCGGTGTTCTCCTCGATACGTGCTAACAAGCGGTTAGACTCACGCTTGTTCCTCTCCATCTCTAACATGAACTCTGCCAACGAAGACTGGTCGGGAGGATCCTCATCCCTACCATCTCCGTGGTTCCGACTACGAGCAACAGAACTTCGGTTAGCTGACGACATCCTGAGGAACGAAACCAAGGACGGGATCAACATCAACTATAGGATGGAGAATGTAGCACAAGGGAATTAGTATCTCTCGAACTCCTAGGACAATTTCGGCAGCATAACGGCAGTAAAATGCTCAAAATTAGACATCCTGCAAACGATGGGGTAGTACCATACTCAACATCATCACTCAAGGTTCTGTGATAGTAATAAACAGACTACACCGGAAGTACTTGAAAACTGGAATATGACTCTGATCAACTAATCCTAAGAGACTACGGAGTAGTAACACGTGATCCTGATAGACAGAAGAGGAAGCCTAGTTCCTTAACCCCGTAGGAAAGATAGGATGACTCAGATCAGAAGGCATGAGGTATAAGGAGTAAAAAGAGCCTTACGTTCCCTTCCACAATCAATTCCCCTATAAAACTAAAGAATTTCTAGACTCAACTTCGACCAGGTTGGCTTGGAAATCCTACAGGCAATCAGGCTCTGATACCAAAGCTGTCAGAACCCCGATTCTAAGTCACACCGATCTAGCATGTAACACCTCATATCACTTTGCGGCCTCACACACGGTATTCCCACGGGTGTCACATTACCATGGCCCGGGACCGTTTGCGCCTTTTGGCTCACGTATATGATAGTGTCGCTAGCATCCATATAACAGAGAACCCGAGCCGACATGACTAGTCGTGAACCCAAAGTGGCACTAACTTACGGGGATAGGCATACATGAAACAACATCAAGCATGTCGGTCAACAGCGTGTGAATCCGGGCTGTAGCAACTGGGCTAACAAGACTCCGGGAACCCGGGCTGTAGCAGGCTAGGCAGGACTCCGGATGTCACCGCGTGACATTTCCCCGAAGGGACAGACACAGGAACAAAGTGAATCACATGCCGGCCAGTCTAAGTGTTCTGGAGCAATAGTGTTGGGCTAGCAGGACTCCGGTAAATCGGGCTGTAGCGGACTACCATGGCTCGGTGGAAGCACTAGACTACATTTCCCCATAAGAGAGGCTACCAAGGATAGACAACTAGGTTGTCGGATCCCACACATAGCAATACACGTTACACGTACGCATAACATGCAAGTATGTGATGTACAACATGGCATCACAACATAACGCAAACTCATATAGATGAAGGCCCAGAAGAGCCACATAGCATTAAATACAAACAGGGGTCACATGGCCCATCATTCAGAGCATACAAGCAACGAAAGCATTACATGTCTGAGTACAGACAACTACAAAAGAAAAAGCTGAGAAGCCTGACTATCTACAAGACCCTCCCAAGGGTACAAGACCGTAGCTGAGGTAACAAGCTAGTCGTCGAAGTCCATGCAGAACTACTACTGAGACAGAAGTCTCATCTGCAAAAACATAATTTAAGCAACGTGAGTACAAAGGTACTCAGCAAGACTTATATCAGATCCTATCATACATGCTTTAGTATCAAGGAGGCAATGTGGGGTTCAGTTGCAGCAAGCCAGCTTTGACTCAGTGGCTAACCTATTCTACGACTACGGGTAACTTCTTTGAGGTAAAAAGCGCACACGAGTCCACTAATCACCACCTCAATACACCACTATGGATTCATTCCCGTCTCACTACGAGAAGCCATCCATAGCACTCACACTTATCTTGAGCATTTTAGAGTATCCTCTTCAAGATGTCTATGTACCACGTAAGCATCCAAGAAGTCCATAACCGCGGACCCGGCTATTCGAATAGATCATGTTAACACTGCATGGTTGTACTTCTTCACACACGCTCTCGCCACTTACCACCATGTACACGTCGTGTATCTCAGCAACCTTCAAGCAGAAGCCTGGCGAGGGAGTCGGCCACGACCTGACTAACCACGCAAGACTCTAGTCCAGATTTATCGCCTATTCGGGTTCCATCCGCAAGGAGATCCGGCCGGGGTGTCACTCACGGCCCCAAACGATGTGAGCAGGGTTCCCAAGCCCACCATCCGGGTGCCACTTGGTACACCGTGCCACTGTGCCTAGTCTGTCCCAAGCCCACCTGGCCGGGTGCCACTTGGTAGACTACTAACACTACCTACAAACACCAGAAACTAATTGCAACTCCTGGATAGAGATCAAGTTGGTTAATAAGTCGAGAGGGGCACTTAAGCATTCCAATGTGTGGTAGTAGCTAGTCATTGGACAACATACACAAAACTCAGTGCTTAAGGATGGTTCCAGTGAGACGACCCACCATGTACTCCTACATGCCCTCTCACCGCTACCTTTACCAAATCGTGTTCACACACTTAACTCTCAGCACCAGAACATATCATAACACTCCAATTCATTCCCAATGAATCCGACCTGACACAACTCTAAGCAATAGCAGGCATGGCATGGTAGGAACACAACATGGCTCAATCAACTCCTACACATGCTAGTGGGTTTCAACTATTTACTGTGGCAATGACAGGTCATGCAGAGGAATGGGTTTAACTACTGCAGCATAAAGTAGCAGTTGAATCGTTGTTGTCCTAATGCAATAAAAGAGAGCAGGAGCGAGAGAGTGGGATTGTATCAGAACGAACAAGGGGGGGTTTCCTTGTCTGATAGATCAACAGAGGGGCGCTGCTTCTCAGACAGGTACTCTGGAACACTCTCCGGAGCAGGACCTATCGAGAAGGAACGATGTCGACAATCAATACACAAGCATATGCAACAATACGATGTATGAACATGGCATGAATATGTGATGTTGTTTGTGCTAATGCATCAAGCATTCTATTTGGATGAGGTCCATTTGAACCCAAGGTTCAAATGCAACTCTAAATTAAGTCTCTTAAAATGCCATGAATGTGTTTTCACATATACAGCAGGTATAACTTGGTTTTTTCATTCATGAAAATGGTACAGATGGATAGATTGCATTTTTCTTGTAATTTTTCATATATAAATTATTTCAATCTGAGCTACAGTTGAATTTCTATGAATTTTAGAAGTTTTACTAATTTTCTGGAATTTCCTGATTTATTTTAATACCAGAAAATGAATAACTGCATCAGCATTACAGAGGCATGACATCAGCGAGTCAACCGAGGCTGACCAGGTCAAACCTGATGTGTGGGCTCCACATGTCAGTGTCATGGTTAATTAACAGAGTTAATTAAGTGTCAAACTAATCCTGAACTAAAAATTAGCAGGGCCGGGCCCCACATGTCACTGACCCACACGGGTCAAAGCTGGGTCAACAGGGGGGTTAGACCCGGACAATCCCGCCGGCGTTTAGCCGCCGGCAAGGCCGAACGCGGCGGAGGGGCTCGGGATCATTGCTCTGGCGACCATTTGGGCAGCAGAGACCACGAGCGAGGAGCCAGCGCTCGTCCGCGTCATCTGGAGCAAGCGGGAGAGACGGGGGTGGCCGGAGCTCGTCGGAAACGAGCTCGAGGCGGTGGCCGGAGTTCGGCCGAGTGCGCGCGGGTTCTGCAGGGCACGGCAGGAGCTGCGGGCGGCGGCGTTGGCCTTCTGGGAGGCTGCTGAGCGCGGTGGCAGGTGCAGGCGCGGGCTGCGGTGGCTCTGGCCACGACGGGGAGGTACCACGGCGGCGCGACTGCTCGGGTCCGGCGGCTAGTGTGGCTACGGCACGAAATCGAGCGCGGGGAAGGAGGGGAAGCGGAGGAGAGCTCACGGCGGTCTCGATGGCGTCGTGCGCGAGCTCGGTGAAGCTCTGGTGTGGCTGGAATGTCGTCGGCGATCTCGGGCGGACGGAGGTGAAGGCGACGTTGGTGGCGGCGATGCAGGTCGTCCGGAGGTGCGTGGCTCAACGGAGAGGACGAGGGAGACGCGGTGAAGCTTCTGAGCTTGTCGAAGAGGCGAGGCCGTGGCGGTGGGCGCGGCAATGGCGAGCGGCAGCGACGGGCGCGTTCGGTCCGAGGGGAGGGAGAGATCCAGGGGAGGAGGGAGAGCGAGAGAGAGTGAGAGAGGTCCGGGGCGGCGCCTGGCGACGTTCGGGACGGCCAGGGCATCAAGGGAGAGGCCAGGCAGGCAGGTTGCGTGGCGCCCATGCGCGCGGGCGGCGAGCGCGTGCCCTCGTCCTCCTGGCGCCAGGAGGACGACGACTGGCACTGCCAGTCGGCTGGGCCTGCCTGTTGGGCCACTGGGCCAGGCCAGGCTACACAGGGAGGTAAGTGCAGGTGGGTTTTCTTCCCTTTTTGTTTCTTTTCCATTTTTCTCACATTTGTTCTGATTTAGTAAAATACTAAATCATTTTATTTACTTCTATCAATTTTTGCAGGGACCTAAGGGATTAATCCAAAGCCCCTCACCAAAATTCAGAATTTTTTGGACATATATAAAATATATGACATATATATATCCAATGCAAATAATTATTGCATTAATTCCAAATGGCCAAGATAAATATTTATGAGCTCCTAAAAATATTGGTTTGAAATTTACCTCTGACCAATATTTTCAGAGAGCAACATGAACATTTTCTTGGACCTTTTTGGAGCAATTTTTATTTGGGTCATTTCCAGAAATGATTTCTGAGGGTTTCACGAATCCCCATTTCAAATTTAACTGAAATTTAAACATGATGCACACATGAAGGCTAGCCTAGGTCATACCAGAAGTAGGGATGTGACATACCCAACAATATTAAATATTATTAAACATGTCAAGGGGTGAGGCATAAGAAAACTACCTATCTAGGCAAGTTTAAATGAGGCCGGAACAACAAACAACAATTCCGGAAAATCCCCATGTCCATATTTTAGATTTGGTACTGTTCTGCCCTAAACCATATTTTAATGTTGTTAAACAGCAAAACAAAGTGCACCAAGTTAAACTAGGCATTTTTCTAGACAATTTACATATATAGTTTATTAAATTTGGAGCTACGGTTATTTAGTTATGAAATAAATCATTTTAACATGGCATTTATGCAAAATTAAACAAACAACAAGTTTAAACATTTTAAACATGGATGAAAGTTGCATATTATTAATCTTACACAAAATTCTAAGCATTTTGCATATATAAAGTTTTTACATATGATGCATGGTTATTCAGTTATTATATGCATGAACAGCAAGGGTTTTTCTGCAAAACTGCGGATCCTGGAATAATAGCTAAATTCGCAGATCTGGGAAAAAACCTACACAGGCCGAATCTAAAACCGGAGCAGGCCCAATAGAAGAAAAACAAAGGGGCGCTGGGGGGTTTCTCACCATGGGCCAAGCCCAGGTCGGTGGAGAGGCCAAGGCAGGCCGAGGGCGGCGTTGGGCCTGATCTGGAGGCAGCGACACGGTCAACGCGAGCGCTCTCCTTGCTCGCTTGATTTGGGCAGGGACACGAGCAGAGACTTGCGTAGGCGAGCTCCTGTTGAAGAAAACAAGAGTGGGTTCAGACAGAGACAGGGGAGACAAAACAGAGGGAGGAGGAAGGAGATACGAGAAGGAGAGGGACGGGCAGAGGAAGGCGGACCCTGATCCGGTCGCAGGAGGTCGCCGGGGTCCTGTTCCCTGCCGGATCAAAGCGGAGGCGGGCTGGCGGACTTGGAGCTCCAAGCTTCGGTGGGGTGTAGCCATGGCGTGGTGCTTCTGCGAGGAAAACACAGAGAGGGGCGAGACGTGAGAGGAGAAGGAAGGAACCATAGGAAGGAAGGGAAGGGAGAGGTGGCGCGACGGGGCCAGCCTGGTGGTGGTGCTGCTTGCGGCCGGCTCGAGGAGAGGGCAGAGGAGGCCGCGGGGTCCTGCTGGTGTTGCTCCGGCGAGGGGCAATGGGTGGCGATGGAGCTCGGCCGTGAGCTTCTGCTCAAGGAAGACGACGGGGAGGCAGCAGCCTCGGGCAGTGAGGAGGTCCGGCGGGAGTCGCGGCTCCACGTCCGACGCTGGGACAAGACGAAGGAGGTCGGCGGCGGCTGGATTGATTGGATGGATCGGACAGGAGCGAGCTGCACTGCTGATTGGGTGGCGCTGAAAACAAGGGGAAGATGGCGGCGGTGCTAGGGGATTGGGTCGATGGGGAAAACGAGGAGGAGACCAGGGGAGGCGCTGGTTGGTTCGCTAGTGATCCCTAGGGGAACCAGAGAGAGTGACGGCGGGGAGGAGGATCCCTAGAAAATAGGGTTTGGTCCAAAATGGACTAGGGGTAGACTATATATATATGGAAAAGAGGGGAGTTGGATCATCCGATCAAAATCCGACAGTCGAGAATAGATAGGCTAGGAAAGTCTAAATAAGAAACGGAGATGTTTTAGAGATGTTTGGGGATGATCCAGACCCAACGGTGACGACTGCCCGGGTCGGGTTCGGGGAAGTTCGGACGCGCACGAGAGGGGAGTTTGAGAGAGGTCGACAAAGACGAGGAAGAAGCGGCAACTGCGAACGACTACGGTTTTATGAAAACAATGGCAGCGGACTACCGATGCAATGCAAATGATGACATGATGAATGCAACAAACAAATAAATAACACAGCTGACTCGCAAAACAAGGAAGGCATCTGGAGCGTCGGTCTTGGGGCGTTACAACACTCCACCACTACAAGAGGGTCTCGTCCTGAGATCTAAGGATGGCACCGGAGAGAAACGGAAGAGGAAGAGGTAAAACTAAGTTGCTTCTTTGACAAATGAGTGAAACCAACGAACCTTGAGAGCTTGAAAACTTGAAAGAAAGAATACAACAGAGATGAACGAAGTTGAAAACACTCCGTTAGAAAAGAGGAACAAGGAACATTACAAGAACCTTGTAGATTGAAGCATGGAACAAGAGCTCAATGAACCAATAAGAATATGACCACCTCGGTATAATGAGATAGCCAAGGAATAAGAATGACATAATTTGGACAGCACTCTGGTAGAAAAGAGAAGGAAAACTTGATAAGATGAAAAGAAATTGAAGAGATGACACAACACTCCGGTTAAATGGATAAGCAAGGAAAAAACATGATCTTGACATAACAAGAAGATGGATCGAAGAGAGCAACATCGCAATGCCTCCGGAACAAATGAATGGAGATGGTTGGAAAGAAAAGAACGGAGAAGAAGAATGACAACTCTGCCAATTAAAATTGAAAGAGCATCCTTCCAAGAAGGTTAGAACGAAGTTGTTGGAAAACCAACAACGAAAAGAATAAACTTGTTGTGGGCTTATGAGAACATCTCAAAATTATGAGGTGACAACCGGCCACTAACGGAAACAATAGTTTGGATTGATATCAAAAAGGAGACGAAAAAAACTCTTCATCTGAGCATGAAGAGGGAGAAGAATGGCCATCATCATCATCATCTATCACCTCCGGCATTCCCTCCATGTGTTCGATGAAGTCAACGATCGCAGACCAATATTCAATGACATACACTTGGTGGCCGTGTGTCGGTTCTGATGGGCTGGCGCTGGGGGCTGCATTGATGGCTAGCTCGACCTCACCACCGCTGCTACTACATCAAGCATCATCAGTGACAGAAATGAACTCCACATACACCATCGGCTGTCCAAACAAAGAGCTACGAGGGTGCTACTTGTGAGATGTGTTTGGATTTCCCAGAAGAGCAGAGGATGATGCAGTATAGTAGAGATAAGTATTTCCCTCAGTTAGAAACCAAGGTTATCAATCCAGTAGGAGAACCATGCAACAACTCATTAGCAGCACCTACACACAAAATAACAAATACTTGCACCCAACGCAAACAAGGGGTTGGCAATCCCTTGGCGGTTAGTTGCAAGGATTAAATCTCGTAGTGGTAGATAGATAAATACAAACACAAAATAAAATACAGTAACAAAATTGCAGCAAGGTATTTTCGGATTTTAATATATGATTAAAATAGACCCGGGGCCACTGTTTTCACTAGAGGCTTCTCTCTTGAAGATAACATACAGTGGGCAAACAAATTACTCTTGGGCAATTGATAGAAAAGCAAATAATGTAATGCCCATGATGCGGCTATATCTCTCACGTGTCGAGGCATGACTTAGAGGCATAACCGCATTGTAGGTTTTGTCGCAAGAAGGGTCATCTTCACACAATCCCATGTAATGAACAAGAATGGGATAAAGAGTTGGCTTACAATCGCCACTTCACACAAATAACAAGTTAAGCATACATCATCCAGAGTACAATCAAGGTCCGACTACAGAACCAAAATAAAAGAAGACAACCCCAAATGCTAGATCCCCGATCGTCCCAATTGGGCTCCACTACTGATCATCAGGAAATGAAACATAGAAACGATCAAAGGTCCTCATCGAACTCCCACTTGAGCTCGGTTGCGTCAACTGCACTGGTATCGTCGGCACGTGCAACTGTTTTGGTAGTATCTGGTGAGTCACGAGGACTCAGCAATCTCAAAACTCACGAGATCAAGACTATTTAAGCTTAAAGGAAGGATGGGGTAATGAGGTGGAGCTGCAGCAAGCACTAAGCAAATGTGGTGGCTAACATACGCAAATAAGAGCGAGAAGAGAAGCAACGCAACGGTCGAGAAGCTAGAAGTGATCAAGAAGTGTTCCTGAAACTACTTAAGTTCATACATAACACAAGACCGTGTTCACTTCCCGGACTCCGCCGAGAAGAGACCATCATGGCTACACACGCGGTTGATGTATTTTAATTAAGTCGAGTGTCAAGTTCTCTACAACCGGACATTAACAAATTCCCATCTGCCACATAACCGCGGGCACGGCTCTCGAAAGTTTATACCCTGCAGGGGTGTCCCAACTTAGCCCATCACAAGCTCTCACGGTCAACGAAGGATATTCCTTCTCCCGGGAAGACCCGATCAGGCTCGGAATCCCGGTTACAAGAGGTTTCGACAATGGTAAAACAAGACCAGCAAAGTCGCCCGATGTGCTGACAAATCCCGATAGGAGTCGCACGTATCTCGTTCTCAGGGCACACCGGATGAGCACTTTGTACAACTAAAACCAGACCTCGAGTTTCCCCGAGGAGGTGCTCCAAAGGACTCTAGTTCGGACCAACACTCAGAGGAGCACTGGCCCGGGGGGGTAAATAAAGATGACCCTCGGGCTCGCGAAAACCCAAGGGAAAAAGGCTTAGGTAGGCAAATGTAAAACCAAGGTTGGGCCTTGCTGGAGGAGTTTTATTCAAAGCGAACTGTCAAGGGGTTCCCATAACACCCAACCGCGTAAGGAACACAAAATCAAGGAACATAACACCAGTATGACGGAAACTAGGGCGGCAAGAGTGGAACAAAACACCAGGCATAAGGCCGAGCCTTCCACCCTTTACCAAGTATATAGATGCATTAATTAAAATAAGAGATATGTGATATCCCAACATATCCATGTTCCGACATGGAACAAACTTCAACTTCACCTACAACTAACAACGCTATAAGAGGGGCTGAGCAAAAGTAACATAGCCAAACAACGGTTTGCTGGGAAAGGATGGTTAGAGGCTTGGCATGGCAATATGGGAGGCATGATATAGCAAGTGGTAAGTAGCACGGAATAGCAATAGAGCGAACAACTAGCAAGCAAAGATAGAAGTGATTTCGAGGGTATGGTCATCTTGCCTGAAATCCCGCAAGGAAGAAGAACGAGTCCATGAAGAAGACAAACGGACGTAGTCGAACGAATCCTCACAATCGCAACGTAACCGGAACTATCAAGGAGAAGCGCAACCGGAAAGAAGCAAGCAACATAGTAAACAATCATCCTATAAACATGGCATGATGCACAATCAAGTAGGATGCATGTCCGATTTAATGAGCATGGCATGGCAAAGTGCAACAAACAACACAACAAATTAAGTGGAGCTCAATATGCAACGAGTTGCATACTGACAAGACACCACATCAATTATCTAGTTCTCTCTCGGTTATGTACCCAACAATATTAAATGTTATTAATGTTGGGGAACATAGTAATTTCAAAAAAATTCCTACGCACACGCAAGATCATGGTGATGCATACCAACGAGAGGGGAGAGTGTTGTCCACGTACCCTCGTAGACCGAAAGCGGAAGCGTTAACACAACGCGGTTGATGTAGTCGTACGTCTTCACGATCCGACCGATCAAGTACCAAACGCACGGCACCTCCGAGTTCAGCACACGTTCATCTCGATGACGTCCCTCGAACTCCGATCCAGCCAAGTGTTGTGGGAGAGTTTCGTCAGCACGACGGCGTGGTGACAATGTTGATGTTCTACCGACGCAGGGCTTCGCCTAAGCACTGCTACGATATTATCGAGGTGTAATATGGTGGAGGGGGGCACTGCACACGGCTAAGAGATCAATGATCAATTGTTGTGTCTATGGGGTGCCCCCCTGCCCCCGTATATAAAGGAGCAAGGGGAAAGCCGCCGGCCAAGGAGGAGGGCGCGCCAAGGGGGGAGTCCTACTCCCACCAGGAGTAGGACTCCTCCTTTCCTTGTTGGAATAGGAGAAGGGAAGGGAGAAGGAGAAAGAGGGAAGGGAGCGCCCCCCCCCCCCTCCCTAGTCCAATTCGGACTAGTCCATGGGGAGGGGTGCGGCCACCCTTTGGGGCCTTTCTCTCCTTTCCCGTATGGCCCATTAAGGCCCAATACGAATTCTCGTAACTCTCTGGTACTCCGAAAAATACCCGAATCATTCGGAACCTTTCCAAAGTCCGAATATAGTCGTCCAATATATCGATCTTTACGTCTCGGCCATTTCGAGACTCCTCGTCATGTCCCCGATCTCATCCGGGACTCCAAACTCCTTCGGTACATCAAACACATAAACTCATAATATAACCGTCATCGTAACGTTAAGCGTGCGGACCCTACGGGTTCGAGAACTATGTAGACATGACCGAGACACCTCTCCGGTCAATAACCAATAGCGGAACCTGGATGCTCATATTGGCTCCCACATATTCTACGAAGATCTTTATCGGTCAGACCGCATAACAACATACGTTGTTCCCTTTGTCATCGGTATGTTACTTGCCCGAGATTCGATCGTCGGTATCTCAATACCTAGTTCAATCTCGTTACCGGCAAGTCTCTTTACTCGTTCCGTAATACATCATCCCGCAACTAACTCATTAGTTACAATGCTTGCAAGGCTTATAGTGATGTGCATTACTGAGTGGGCCCAGAGATACCTCTCCGACAATCGGAGTGACAAATCCTAATCTCGAAATACGCCAACCCAACAAGTACCTTTGGAGACACCTGTAGAGCACCTTTATAATCACCCAGTTACGTTGTGACGTTTGGTAGCACACAAAGTGTTCCTCCGGTAAACGGGAGTTGCATAATCTCATAGTCATAGGAACATGTATAAGTCATGAAGAAAGCAATAGCAACATACTAAACGATCGAGTGCTAAGCTAACGGAATGGGTCAAGTCAATCACATCATTCTCCTAATGATGTGATCCCGTTAATCAAATGACAACTCATGTCTATGGCTAGGAAACATAACCATCTTTGATCAACGAGCTAGTCAAGTAGAGGCATACTAGTGACACTCTGTTTGTCTATGTATTCACACATGTATCATGTTTCCGGTTAATACAATTCTAGCATGAATAATAAACATTTATCATGATATAAGGAAATAAATAATAACTTTATTATTGCCTCTAGGGCATATTTCCTTCAGTCTCCCACTTGCACTAGAGTCAATAATCTAGTTCACATCGCCATGTGATTTAACATCAATAGTTCACATCACCATGTGATTAACACCCATAGTTCACATCGTCATGTGACCAACACCCAAAGGGTTTACTAGAGTCAATAATCTAGTTCACATCGCTATGTGATTAACACCCAAAGAGTACTAAGGTGTGATTATGTTTTGCTTGTGAGATAATTTTAGTCAACGGGTCTGTCACATTCAGATCCGTAAGTATTTTGCAAATTTCTATGTCTACAATGCTCTGCACGGAGCTACTCTAGCTAATTGCTCCCACTTTCAATATGTATCTAGACCGAGACTTAGAGTCATCTAGATTAGTGTCAAAACTTGCATCGACGTAACCCTTTACGACGAACCTTTTGTCACTTCCATAATCGAGAAACATATCCTTATTCCACTAAGGATAATTTTGACCGCTGTCCAGTGATCTACTCCTAGATCACTATTGTACTCCCTTGCCAAAATCAGTGTAGGGTATACAATAGATCTGGTACACAGCATGGCATACTTTATAGAACCTATGGCCGAGGCATAGGGAATGACTTTCATTCTTTTTCTATCTTCTGCCGTGGTCGGGCTTTGAGTCTTACTCAATTTCACACCTTGTAACACAGGCAAGAAACTCTTTCTTTGACTGTTCCATTTTGAACCACTTCAAAATCTTGTTAAGGTATGTACTCATTGAAAAAACTTATCAAGCGTCTTGATCTATCTCTATAGATCTTGATGCTCAATATGTAAGCAGCTTCACCGAGGTCTTTCTTTGAAAAACTCCTTTCAAACACTCCTTTATGCTTTGCAGAATAATTCTACATTATTTCCGATCAACAATATGTCATTCACATATACTTATCAGAAATGTTGTAGTGCTCCCACTCACTTTCTTGTAAATACAGGCTTCACCGCAAGTCTGTATAAAACTATATCCTTTGATCAACTTATCAAAGCGTATATTCCAACTCCGAGATACTTGCACCAGTCCATAGATGGATCGCTGGAG
Source organism: Triticum aestivum (assembly GCF_018294505.1). NCBI lineage: Eukaryota > Viridiplantae > Streptophyta > Magnoliopsida > Poales > Poaceae > Triticum > Triticum aestivum. The sequence continues at coordinate 344,991,966 of NC_057796.1, forward strand.
CTTGCATATTTTGTTAGCACCTTTAGGATTGACAAAACCTTCTGGTTGCATCATATACAACTCTTCTTTAATAAATCCATTAAGGAATGCAGTTTTGTTTATCCATTTGCCAGATTTCATAAAATGCGGCAATTGCTAACATGATTCGGAGAGACTTAAGCATAGATACGAGTGAGAAACTCTCATCGTAGTCAACACCTTAAACTTGTCGAAAACCTTTTGCGACAATTCTAGCTTTGTAGATAGTAACACTACTATCAGCGTCCGTCTTCCTCTTGAAGATCCATTTAATCTCAATGGCTCGCCGATCATTGGGCAAGTCAATCAAAGTCCATACTTTGTTCTCATACATGGATCTCATCTCAGATTTCATGGCCTCAAGCCATTTCTTCATAGTTCGTAGGTTCGTCATGGTCTAGTAACATAACCTCCAGAACAGGATTACCGTACCACTCTGGTGCGGATCTTACTCTGGTTGACCTACGAGGTTCAGTAATAACTTGATCTGAAGTTCCATGATCATCATCATTAACTTCCTCACTAATTGGTATAGGCGTCACAGAAACTGGTTTCTGCGATGAACTACTTTCCAATAAGGGAGTAGGTACAATTACCTCATCAAGTTCTACTTTCCTCCCACTCACTTCTTTCGAGAGAAACTCCTTCTCTACAAAGGATCCATACTTAGCAACGAATGTCTTGCCTTCAGATCTGTGATAGAAGGTGTACCCAACTGTCTCCTTTGGGTATCCTGTGAAGACACATTTCTCCGATTTGGGTTTGAGCTTATCAGGATGAAACTTTTCACATAAGCATCGCAACCCCAAACTTTAAGAAACGACAACTTTGGTTTGTTGCCAAACCACAGTTCATAAGATGTCATCTCAATGGATTTAGATGGTACCCTATTTAACGTGAATGCAGTTGTCTCTAATGCATAACCCCAAAACGATAGTGGTAGATCGGTAAGAGACATCATATATCGCACCATATCTAATAAAGTACGGTTACAATGTTCGGACACACCATTACACCGTGGTGTTCCAGGTGGCGTGAGTAGTGCAACTATTTCACATTGTTTTAACTGAAGGCCAAACTCGTAACTCAAATATTCTTCTCCACGATCAGATCGTAGAAACTTTATTTTCTTGTTACGATGATTTTTTCCGCTTCACTCTGAAATTATATGAACTTTTCAAATGTTTCAGACTTCTATTTCATTACATAGATATACCCATATCTGCTCAAATCATCTGTGAAGGTCAGAAAATAATGATACCTGCTACGAGCCTCAATATTCATCGGACCACATACATCTGTATGTATGATTTCCAACAAATCTGTTGCTCTCTCCATAGTTCCGGAGAACGGCGTTTTAGTCATCTTGCCCATGAGGCACGGTTCGCAAGCATCAAGTGATTCATAATCAAGTGATTCCAAAATCCCATCAGTATGGAGTTTCTTCATGCGCTTTACACCAATATGACCTAAACTGCAGTGCCACAAATAAGTTGCACTATCATTATTAACTTTGCATCTTTTGGCTTCATTATTATGAATATGTGTATCACTACGATCGAGATCCAACAAACCATTTTATTGGGTGTATGACCATAGAAGGTTTTATTCATGTAAACAGAACAACAATTATTCTCTAATTTAAATGAATAACCGTATTGCAACAAACATGATCAAATCATATTCATGCTCAACGCAAACACCAAATAACACTTATTTAGTTTCAACACTAATCCCGAAAGTATAGGGAGTGTGCGATGATGATCATATCAATCTTGGAACTACTTCCAACACACATCGTCACCTCGCCTTTTACTAGTCTCTGTTTATTCTGCAACTCCCGTTTCGAGTTACTACTCTTAGCAACTGAACCAGTATCAAATACCGAGGGGTTGCTATAAACACTAGTAAAGTACACATCAATAACATGTATATCCAATATACCTTTGTTCACTTTGCCATCCTTCTTATCCACCAAATAGTTGGGGTAGTTCCGCTTCCAGTGACCAGTCCCTTTGCAGTAGAAGCACTTAGTCTCAGGCTTAGGACCAGACTTAGGCTTCTTCACTTGAGCAGCAACTTGCTTGCCGTTCTTCTTGAAGTTCCCCTTCTTCCCTTTGCCCTTTTCTTGAAACTAGTGGTCTCGTCAACCATCAACACTTGATGTTTTTCTTGATTTCTACCTTCGTCGATTTCAGCATCACGAAGAGCTCGGGAATTACTTTCGTCATCCCTTGCATACTATAGTTCATCACGAAGTTCTACTAACTTGGTGATGGTGACTAGAGAATTCTGTCAATCACTATTTTATCTGGAAGATTAACTCCCACTTGATTCAAGCGATTGTAGTACCCAGACAATCTGAGCACATGCTCACTGCTTGAGCTATTCTCCTCCATCTTTTAGCTATAGAACTTGTTGGAGACTTCATATCTCTCAACTCGGGTATTTGCTTGAAATATTAACTTCAACTCCTGGAACATCTCATATGGTCCATGACGTTCAAAACGTCTTTGAAGTCCCGATTCTAAGCCGTTAAGCATGGTGCACTAAACTATCAAGTAGTCATCATATTGAGCTAGCCAAACGTTCATAACGTCTGCATCTGCTCCTGCAATAGGTCTGTCACCTAGCGGTGCATCAAGGACATAATTTTCTGTGCAGCAATGAGGATAATCCTCAGATCACGGATCCAATCCGCATCTTTGCTACTAACATCTTTCAACATAATTTTTCTCTAGGAACATATCAAAAATAAACACAGGGAAGCAACAACGCGAGCTATTGATCTACAACATAATTTGCAAAATACTATCAGGACTAAGTTCATGATAAATTTAAGTTCAATTAATCATATTACTTAAGAACTCCCACTTAGATAGACATCCCTCTAATCCTCTAAGTGATCACGTGATCCATATCAACTAAACCATGTCCGATCATCACGTGAGATGGAGTAGTTTCAATGGTGAACATCACTATGTTGATCATATCTACTATATGATTCACGCTCGACCTTTCGGTCTCCGTGTTCCGAGGCCATATCTGCATATGCTAGGCTCGTCAAGTTTAACCTGAGTATTCCGCGTGTGCAACTGTTTTGCACCCGTTGTATTTGAACGTAGAGCCTATCACACCCGATCATCACGTGGTGTCTCAGCACGAAGAACTTTCGCAACGGTGCATACTCAGGGAGAACACTTTTATCTTGAAATTTTAGTGAGAGATCATCTTATAATGCTACCGTCAATCAAAGCAAGATAAGATGCATAAAAGATAAACATCACATGCAATCAATATAAGTGATATGATATGGCCATCATCATCTTGTGCTTGTGATCTCCATCTCCGAAGCACCGTCATGATCACCATCGTCACCGGCGCGACACCTTGATCTCCATCGTAGCATCGTTGTCGTCTCGCCAACTATTGCTTTTACGACTATCGCTACCGCTTAGTGATAAAGTAAAACAATTACATGGCGATTGCATTTCATACAATAAAGCGACAACCATATGGCTCCTGCCAGTTGCCGATAACTCGGTTACAAAACATGATCATCTCATACAATAAAATATAGCATCATGTCTTGACCATATCACATCACAACATGCCCTGCAAAAACAAGTTAGACGTCCTCTACTTTGTTGTTGCAAGTTTTACGTGGCTGCTACGGGCTTAGCAAGAACCGTTCTTACCTATGCATCAAAACCACAACGATAGTTTGTCAAGTTGGTGCTGTTTTAACCTTCGCAAGGACCGGGCGTAGCCACACTCGGTTCAACTAAAGTGAGACAGACAGACACCCGCCAGTCACCTTTAAGCAACGAGTGCTCGCAACGGTGAAACCAGTCTCGCGTAAGCGTACGCGTAATGTCGGTCCGGGCCGCTTCATCTCACAATACCGCCGAACCAAAATATGACATGCTGGTAAGCAGTATGACTTCTATCGCCCACAACTCACTTGTGTTCTACTCGTGCATATAACATCAACGCATAAAACCAGGCTCTGATACCACTATTGGGGAACGTAGTAATTTCAAAAAAATTCCTACGCACACGCAAAATCATGGTGATGCATACCAACGAGAGGGGAGAGTGTTTTCCACGTACCCTTGTAGACCGAAAGCGGAAGCGTTAACACAACGCGATTGATGTAGTCGTACGTCTTCATGATCCGACCGATCAAGTACCGAACGCACGGCACCTCCGAGTTTAGCACACGTTCAACTCGATGATGTCCCTCGAACTCCGATCCAGCCGAGTGTTGTGGGAGAGTTTCGTCAGCACGACGGCGTGGTGACAATGTTGATGTTGTACCGACGCAGGGCTTCGCCTAAGCACCGCTACGATATTATCGAGGTGTAATATGGTGGAGGGGGGCACCGCACACAGCTAAGAGATCAATGATCAATTGTTGTGTCTATGGGGTGCCCCCTGCCCCCGTATATAAAGGAGCAAGGGGAAGGCCGCCGGCCAAGGAGGAGGGCGCGCCAAGGGGGGAGTCCTACTCCCACCGGGAGTAGGACTCCTCCTTTCCTTGTTGGAATAGGAGAAGGGAAGGGAGAAGGAGAAAGAGGGAAGGGAGCGCCCCCCCTCCCTAGTCCAATTCGGACTAGTCCATGGGGAGGGGTGCGGCCACCTTTTGGGGCCTTTCTCTCCTTTCCCGTATGGCCCATTAAGGCCCAATACGAATTCCCGTAACTCTCCGGTACTCTGAAAAATACACGAATCACTCGGAACTTTTCCGAAGTCCGAATATAGTCGTCCAATATATCGATCTTTACGTCTCGGCCATTTCGAGACTCCTCGTCATGTCCCCGATCTCATCCGGGACTCCGAACTCCTTCGGTACATCAAAACACATAAACTCATAATATAACCGTCATCGTAACGTTAAGCGTGCGGACCCTACGGGTTCGAGAACTATGTAGACATGACCGAGACACCTCTCCGGTCAATAACCAATAGCGGAACCTGGATGCTCATATTGGCTCCTACATATTCTACAAAGATCTTTATCGGCCAAACCGCATAACAACATACGTTGTTCCCTTTGTCATCGGTATGTTACTTGCCCGAGATTCGATCGTCGGTATCTTAATACCTAGTTCAATCTCGTTACCGGCAAGTCTCTTTACTCGTTCCGTAATACATCATCCCGCAACTAACTCGTTAGTTACAATGCTTGCAAGGCTTATAATGATGTGCATTACTGAGTGGGCCCAGAGATACCTCTCCGACAATCGGAGTGACAAATCCTAATCTCGAAATACGCCAACCCAACAAGTACCTTTGGAAGCACCTGTAGAGCACCTTTATAATCACCCAGTTACGTTGTGACGTTTGGTAGCACACTAAGTGTTCCTCCGGTAAACGGGAGTTGCATAATCTCATAGTCGTAGGAACATGTATAAGTCATGAAGAAAGCAATAGCAACATACTAAATGATCGAGTGCTAAGCTAACGGAATGGGTCAAGTCAGTCACATCATTCTCCTAATGATATGATCCCGTTAATCAAATGACAACTCATGTCTATGGCTAGGAAACATAACCATCTTTGATCAACGAGCTAGTCAAGTAGAGGCATACTAGTGACACTCTGTTTGTCTATGTATTCATACATGTATCATGTTTCCGGTTAATACAATTCTAGCATGAATAATAAACATTTATCATGATATAAGGAAATAAATAATAACTTTATTATTGCCTCTAGGGCATATTTCCTTCAATTAAACATGGCAAGGGGTGACTCATAAGAAAACTACCTATCTAGGCAAGTTTAAATGAGGCCGGAACAACAAACAACAATTTCGGAAAATCCCCATATCCATATTTTAGATTTGGTACTGTTCTGCCCTAAACCATATTTTAATGTTGTTAAACAGCAAAATAAAGTGCACCAAGTTAAACTAGGCATTTGTTTAGACAATTTACATATATAGTTTATTAAATTTGGAGCTACGGTTATTTAGTTATGAAATAAATCATTTTAACATGGCATTTATGCAAAATTAAACAAACAACAAGTTTAAACATTTTAAACATGGATGAAAGTTGCATATTATTTATCTACACAAAATTCTAAGCATTTTGCATATATAAAGTTTTTACATATGATGCACGGTTATTCAGTTATTATATGCATGAACAACAAGGGTTTTTCTGCAAAACTACGGATCCTAGAATAATAGCTAAATTCGCAGATCTGGGAAAAACCTACACAGGCCGAATCTAAAACCAGAGCAGGCCCAACAGAAGAAAAACAAAGGGGCGCTGGGGGGTTTCTCACCATGGGCCAAGCCTAGGTCGGTCGAGAGGCCAAGGCAGGCCGGGGGTGGCGTTGGGCCTGATCTGGAGGCAACGACACGGTCAACGCGAGCGCTCTCCTTGCTCGCTCGATCTGGGCAGGGGCGCGAGCAGAGACTTGCGCAGGCGAGCTCCTGTTGAAGAAAACAAGAGTGGGTTCAGAGAGAGAGACAGGGGAGACAAAACAGAGGGAGGAGGAAGGAGATACGAGAAGGAGAGGGACGGGCAGAGGGAGGCGGACCCTGATCCGTTCGCAGGAGGTCACCGGGGTCCCGTTCCCTGCCGGATCGAAGCGGAGGTGGGCTGGCGGACTTGGAGCTCCAAGCTTCGGTGGGGCGTAGCCATGGCGTGGTGCTTCTGCGAGGAAAACACAGAGAGGGGCGAGACATGAGAGGAGAAGGAAGGAACCATAGGAAGGAAGGGAAGGGAGAGGTGGCGCGATGGGGCCGGCCTGGTGGTGGTGCTGCTTGCGGCCGGCTCGAGGAGAGGGCAGAGGAGGCCGCGGGGTCCTGCTGGTGTTGCTCCGGCGAGGGGCAACGGGTGACAATGGAGCTCGGGCGTGTGCTCCTGCTCGAGGAAGACGACAGGGAGGCAGCAGCCTCGGGCAGTGAGGAGGTCCAGCGGGAGTTGCGGCTCCACGTCCGACGCTGGGATGAGACGAATGAGGTCGGCGGTAGCTGGATTGATTGGATGGATCGGACAGGAGCGGGCTGCACTGCTGATTGGGTGGCGCTGAAAACAAGGGGAAGATGGCGGCGGTGCTAGGGGATTGGGTCGATGGGGAAAACAAGGAGGAGACCAGGGGAGGCGCTGGTTGGTTCGCTAGTGATCCCGAGGGGAACCAGAGAGAGTGGCGGCGGGGAGGAGGATCCCTAGAAAATAGCGTTTGGTCCAAAATGGACTAGGGGTAGACTATATATATATGGAAAAGAGGGGAGTTGGATCATCCGATCAAAATCCGACGGTCGAGAATAGATAGGCTAGGAAAGTCTAAATAAGAAACGGAGATGTTTTAGAGATGTTTGGGGATGATCCGGACCCAACGGTGACGACTACCCGGGTCGGGTTCGGGGAAGTTCGGACGCGCACGAGAGGGGGTTCTGAGAGAGGTCGACAAAGACGAGGAAGAATCGGCAACTGCGAACGACTACGGGTTTTATGAAAACAATGGGAGCGGACTACCGATGCAATGCAAATGATGACATGATGAATGCAGCAAACAAATAAATAATACAGCTGACTCGCAAAACAAGGAAGGCATCTGGAGCGTCGGTCTTGGGGCGTTACAAATAATCATGACAACATCCAAGGAAATGATCATGTATATATGCATCACGTCCGAGACAAGTAGACCGACTTCTACTTGCATCTACTACTATTACTCCACACATAAACCGCTATCCAGCATGCATCTAGAGTATTAAGTTCATAAAGAACGGAGTAACGCCTTAAGCAAGATGACATGATGTAGACAAAGTAAACTCAATTAATATGAATAAACCCCGTCGTTTTACCCTTAATGGCAACGATACAACTACGTGTCATGTCCCTTTCTAGCACTGGGATTGAGCACCGCAAGATCAAACCCATCACAAAGCACCTCTCCCATTGCAAGAAAAATCAATCTAGTTGGCCAAACCAAACGGATAGATCGGAGAGAAATACAAAGCTATAATAATCATGCATAAAAGAGTTCGGAGAAGACTCAAATCATATTCATGGATGATCTGATCATAAACTCACAATTCATTGGATACCAACAAACACATCGCAAAAAGTATTACATCGAATAGAACTCCAAGAATATCGAGGAGAACATTATATTGAAGATAAAATAGAGAGAAGAAGCTATCTAACTACTAACTATGGACCCGTAGGTCTATGGTAAACTACTCACACATCATCGGAAGGGTACCAAGGTTAATGTAGAGCCCCTCTGTGATTGATTCCAGCTCCAGCAGAGTGCCGAAAAAGGCCTCCATATGGGATCTCTCGAGAACAAGAAGTTGCGGCAGCGAAAAAAGGGTTTCGGGTGGCTCTCTGTTGGTTTCCCGATTTTAGAGAATTTATAGAGGCGGAATTAGGTCAAACGGAGCCACGAGCCCCACAAGGCACCAGGGCATGCCTGCCCCCTGGGCGCGCCCTTGTGGCTTGTGGGCCACTCCTTCTTCATCTGGCCTCCTATCGAAGCTTCCAGTGTCTCTTATGTCCAGAAAAAATCTCCAAAAAGTTTCATGGCAATTGGACTTTGTTTGGTAATGATATTCTGGAAAACGCATAATATTAGTACCAAACGAAGTCCAATTGCCACGAAACTTTTCGGAGATTTTTTATGCACATAAGAGTCACTAGAAGCTAAGATAGGAGGCCAAATGATGAAGGAGTGGCCCACAAGACACCATGGCACGCCTAGGGGGTAGGCACGCCCTGGTTCCTTCTGGGGCCCTCATGGCTCTGTTTGACCTGATTCCGCCTCTATAAATTCTCTAAAATTGGGAAACCAATAGAGAGCCACCCGAAACCCTTTTTCCGCTCCTACAAGTTCTTGTTCTCGAGAGATCCCATCTGGAGGCCTTTTTCGGCACTCTGCCGGAGGGGGAATCAATCACAGAGGGGCTCTACATTAACCTTGCTACCCTTCCGATGATGTGTGAGTAGTTTACCATAGACCTATGGGTCCACAGTTAGTAGTTAGATAGCTTCTTCTCTCTATTTTATCTTCAACACAATGTTCTCCTCGATGTTCTGGGAGTTCTATTCGATGTAATACTTTTTGCGATGTGTTTGTTGGTATCCAATGAATTGTGAGTTTATGATCAGATCATCCATGAATATGATTTGAGTCTTCTCCGAACTCTTTTATGCATGATTATTATAGCTTTGTATTTCTCTTCGATCTATCCGTTTGGATTGACCAACTAGATTGATTTATCTTGCAATGGGAGAGGTGCTTTGTGATGGCTTCGATCTTGCGGTGCTCAATTCCAGTGACAGAAAGGGACATGACACGTAGTTGTATCGTTCCCATTAAGGGTAAAACGATGGGGTTTATTCATATTAATTGAGTTTACTTTGTCTACATCATGTCATCTTGCTTAAGGCGTTACTCCATTCTTTATGAACTTAATACTCTAGATGCATGCTGGATAGCGGTTTATGTGTAGAGTAATAGTAGTAGATGCAAGCAGGAGTCGGTCTACTTGTCTCGGACGTGATGCATATATACATGATCATTGCCATGGATGTCGTCATGATTATTTGCTTTTCTATCAATTGCCCAACAATAATCTGTTTACCCACTGTATGTTATCTTCAAGAGAGAAGCCTCTAGTGAAAACAGTGGCCCCGGGTCTATTTTAATCATATATTAAAATCTGAAAATACCTTGCTGCAATTTTATTACTATATTTTATTTTGTGTTTGTATTTATCTATCTACCACTACGAGATTTAATCCTTGCAATTAACCGCCAAGGGATTGACAACCCCTTGTTTGCGTTGGGTGCAAGTATTTGTTATTTTGTGTGTAGGTGCTGCTAATGAGTTGTTGCATGGTTCTCCTACTGGATTGATAACCTTGGTTTCTAACTGAGGGAAATACTTATCTCTACTATACTGCATCATCCTCTCCTCTTCTGGGAAATCCCAACACATCTCACAAGTAGCACCCTCGTAGCTCTTTGTTTGGACAGCCGATGGTGTATGTGGAGTTCATTTCTGTCACTGATGATGCCTGAATGGGTCACGATGGTGGAAAAAGGGTTTCGGGTGGCTCTCTGTTGGTTTCCCGATTTTAGAGAATTTATAGAGGCGGAATTAGGTTAAACGGAGCCACGAGGGCCGCACAAGGCACCAGGGCGCGCCCTGGTGGCTTGTGGGCCACTACTTTGTCATATGGCCTCCTCCCGAAACTTCTAGTGTCTCTTATGTCCATAAAAAATCTGCAAAAAGTTTTGTGGCAATTGGACTTCGTTTAGTACTGATATTCTGGAAAACTAAAAACAGGCAAAAACAGTAACTGGCACTTCGCACTAAGTTAATAGGTTAGTCCCAAGAAATGATATATAATTTCGTATAAAATATCCAAGATTGATACTATAATAGCATGGAACAATAAAAAATTATAAATACGTTGGAGACGTATCAGAAGGTTGCTTGCAAACCTTAGGCATGACCCCCACAAGTTTTCGCATGTGACCTGCCACAGAGCCCAACGGGTAACTGTCCCATCATTACCTCCTACAATGATGAAGGCCTCCATGGTCATCTTTTTTCCACACATATCAGGGCTAAACAACGGTCTAATGCATCTTCTGACTTCCGCATAACCTACATTGGCCATGTCTCTCACAACAATTGTCGTCGACCCGCACATGGACACATCGACCCCAGAAGAACTGTCGCGTATGATGTCCCCGTAGAACACTAACAAATTTTCCATCGTACATACCGAAGAGCTATATTTGCATTTCAAATAATTAATATTTTAATATAATTTGATTAAAACATTTTCATAATCGTATTTACGCTTGAAATAATTAACTTTTTGTCGGCGTTCTGGGAACGGGAGTCCCCAGACTTGCCTGCCTGCGGCCCACGGTGTGGCTGTGCTAGCAGGCCTGTACGACCCATCTTCATCGACAAGGCATTCAAGACCCTCGCGAGGGTCCAAGCCTCGCGAGGCGGGCGACGCAAGACCTCCTCAGGAGCGGCCTCACCAGGTTGGCTCGCGAGGGGCGAAGAGATCAGGACGACGCAAGACCTCCTCAGGAGCGGCCGCACCAGGTTGGCTCGCGAGGGGCGAAGAGATCAAGTCAAGGCAAACCTCGCGAGGTTCTCGTGACGTGAGCCATGATGATCGAGACCAGGCGGCCGCCAGCGCGCGCAGCGTCCTTGTTTCCTATTTGGTGCTAAAGGGGCAAGCGCAGGCGCGGAGTACCAAGGCGTCAAGCAAAGGTTTCCATATCAGTGCAATGAGACCAAGACCAGCAGGATGGCAAGACGGAGGTCACCATGGAGCCCAAGGTGGCATCACCACCAGAGCCTTTTGCAGGCGAAGACCGCTTTTGTCAGGATAAGTTGTACTAGTTGTCCCCTTTCAAATTGGCCGTTGTTGGCTCCCTTCCCGCTCAATATTTTGGAAGAGGACCAGGGCCTATATAAGTAGAACTAGCCACCACCGTGGAGGGCATCTGGCATCGGGTCGAGAGCTCACAAGCAAGCCCGAGCTGAGCGAAACCACACACACAAGTTCGCCAAGCACAAGAACACCTCAACCTCAGGAGGCTGTTCTTCCCCTTGTACTGTTCATCATCAGCCCAAGAGGCAATCCACCACCACCACACTGGAGTAGGGTATTACACCACAACGGTGGCCCGAACCAGTATAAACCTTGTGTCTTTTGTGTTGTGAGTTTCTCGAGTTCGTCCGCGAGATCTTAGCAAGCTAGGGCGTGGATCGGTAGGAGGGAAAGAACTTCACGCGCACCCGAAGTTCGAACCTTAAGGGTTTTGCCGGAACCCATGATCCGACATTTGGCGCGCCAGGTAGGGGTGCGCCGTAGCCTTCCCTCCGCCAATCTACGCTCCACCACCACCGTGCTCTGCCCTCATGGCAGGCGCCTCGCTACCAACTCCGACGGCTGGCGCTGACGACGGGGCCAGGGGCTCCGAGCCCTGGCCCCCGCCTTGCGACAGGTGCAGTGGCCACCCAAGTTCAAGCCGGAGATGCCGCCGCGCTACGGCAGCGCGGCGGACCCAATAGCTTTCCTGCTAGCTTACGAGGAGGCCGTCCTCGAAGCCGGGGGCGACGACAAGGTCATGGCCAACTGGTTTCCCATGGCCCTCACCGGCGCGCCGCGCGCCTGGCTGCTCAACCTCCCCGGATTCGCGGTGGCATCTTGGGAGGAGCTGCGCGACCTCTTCACTGCGCGCTACGCGGCCCCAGCACACCACGCGGTCGCGGCCCTGCTAGGCGGCTCTCAAGCACCACCTTCAGATCGCCATATCAAGCCATTCCTTCGCCAGATCGGCGCCGCTCCCAAGCGCTCGGGGCTCCTCCGGGCTGGGCTGCGCCTGAGGCCGACCTCACCTTCGACTCAGAAGACCACCCCGTCACCACCACTGGCTCGGGCATGCTTCCGATGCTCTGCACGCCCACCATCTGCAACGTGGATGTCACCAAGACCCTCATTGACGGCGGCGCCGGCCTCAACGTGCTCTCCGTGGAGGCCTTCAGCCTCCTTCATGTGCCGCTCGAGCGGCTCGGTCTCAGCAAGCCCTTCTCAGGGGTTGGCGGCGGCACCGCCCACTCCTTGGGGCAAATCCGCCTCCCTGTCACCTTCGGCACGCGCGACAACTACCACACCGAGCTGGTCGACTTTGATATCGCCCGCATCAGCCTCCCATACAACGCCATCCTCGGGTACCCAGCGTTGGCTCAGTTCATGGCAGCGACCCATCCGGCCTACAACCTCATGAAGATGCATGTAAGCAAGGGCGTCCTCGCCGTCAAGGGGGCGCCAAGGAGGCCCTGGCAGCGCTCAAGCTCGCCCTCAAGACTGCCGCCGCGGCGCAGCCCGCTGATGCGGGCACCTCCGAGACCAAGGGAGCCGCACCAACCAAGAAGAAGCAGCTGTTCACCAAAGACAAGGCAGAAACCAAGCAGGTGCCAGTCAACGAGGACGAGTCCTCAGGAGCCACCTTTATCGTAGGTGCCGGCCTCGACCCAAGCCAAGAGGAAGCGTTGGTGAAGTTCTTGCGCGCAAACAAGGATATATTCGCATGGGAGCCCAATCAGCTGGTGGGGGTCCCGAGAGAAGTGATTCAGCACCACTTAAGGGTATGCCCCAATGTGCGCCCCATGAAGCAGCGGGCGAGACGGCAGTCCACGGAGAAGCAGGCCTTCATTGTCCAAGAGACCCGCAAGTTGGAGGCAGCGGGTGCCATTCGCGAGGTTCAGTACCCCGAATGGCTGGCGAACCCCGTTGTAGTGCCGAAGAAAGGCGGGAAGGAGCGAATGTGCGTCGACTTCACCAACCTCAACAAGGCCTACCCCCAAGATCCGTTCCCACTCCCATGCATCGACCAGATCGTTGACTCCACCGCCGAGTGCGACCTGCTGTGCTTCCTGGATGCGTTCTCAGGGTATCACCAGATCAAGATGGCGGTAGAAGATGTAGAGAAGACAGCCTTCCTAACCCCGTGTGGGGTGTACTGCTACACCTGCATGCCCTTCGGACTGCGCAACGCGGGCACGACCTTTCAGCGGCTGATGCACATCGCCTTAGGGCGGCAGCTCGGAAGAAACACGGAGGCCTACGTCGACGACATTGTGGTGAAGTCTCGGGAGGCAAGGACCTTGATCCAAGATCTGGAGGAGACCTTCGCGAGCCTGCGCCAGGTGAACTTGCGGCTTAACCCGGAGAAGTGCGTGTTCGGTGTCCCTTCCGGCAAGCTGCTAGGATTCCTCATGTCCCACAGAGGGATCGAGACGAACCCAGAGAAGATCAAGGCTATTGAGGACATGAGCCCACCGCAGACCCTCAAGGAAATGCAGAAGCTGGCTGGTCGGGTAACTGCGTTGGGACGCTTCATCTCCAAGCTGGGAGAGCACGCCCTACCCTTCTTCAAGTTGATGAAGAAGAAGGGCCCATTTGAGTGGAGCCCGGAGGCCGACCGAGCTTTTCAAGACCTCAAGAGATACCTGACCAGCCCTCTGGTGATGGTGGCGCCACGACCTCCCGAACCTCTAGTACTCTACCTTGCCGCCACCCCGTACTCCGCCAGCGCGGCGCTGGTGGCAGTTCGGGAAGAGAACCAAGCCAAGGGCCCGTCACGCCAAGCTACGCCGCCAGCCAGGATGACGCAAGATCAGGAGGGTACAGCAAGGGCTGTGGCGACATCAACGGAAGACCAAGCTCGGCAGGACGACGTCGCCGAGATTCCTGCAAGCGATCAGGCATCAGGAGTTCCACCACCTCAGGAGACGTCCCAGTTTCCGCAAGACACGAGCCTCACCAACGCGCCAGCCCACGTCGAGCACCCAGTGTATTTCGTCAGCACGTTGTTGCGGGACACAAGGGCACGATACCCCATGCCCCAAAAGCTCCTTCTCGCGCTCTTGGTGGCCTCGCACAAGTTGCGGCACTACTTCTAGGGTCACCCCATCAAGGTCGTCTCAGCCTACCCATTGGAGAGAGTGCTCAGGAGCCCCAACTTTGCCGAAAGGGTCGCTGAATGGAACATCGAGCTGCAGGCATTCCAGTTGGAGTTCAGCACCACCAGAGTCATCAAGGGAGGCGCGCTTGCTGACTTTGTGGCGGAATGGATGGATGCCCCGACGCTAGAAGTAGGCGAGGACTGATCCACCTCGCCGGGGAGTGAGGCGCCAGACGGCTGGGTCATGTATTTTGATGGCGCCTTCGCGCACCAGGGCGCGGGGGCTGGAGCAGTACTCGTCTCGCCCACTCAGGACAAGCTCTACTACGCCGTGCAGCTCTGCTTTCAGCAGGGCGAGAAGGTCTCCAACAACATCGCAGAATATGAAGGCCTCATAGCTGGCCTGAAGGCCGCGGCAGCTCTGGGAGTGAAGCGCCTCACTGTTAGGGGCGACTCGTAGCTCCTCGTCAACTTCTCCAACAAGGTATACGATCCAAAGGACGAGCACATGGAGGCATACCTCGCGGAGGTGCGCAAAATGGAAAAGCAGTTCCTGGGCCTGGAGTTGCAGCACGTATCTCGTGGCACCAACAAGGAAGCTGACGACATGGCCAAGAGGGCGTCCAAGCGGCAGCTCCAAGAGCCCGGCGTCTTCGAGGAGCGGCTCTTCAAGCCGTCAGCAATGCCACCACTTTCAAGGACAGTCCAGCCTCGGGAGGAGCTCCCGCAGCCACCTGCCACAGGAGCCCCAGCCTGCGGCCCGACTTCGGGAGCGCGCCTACTCTTGGCACTCGAGCCCCAGGAGGGATGCTGGACCAAGGAATTCAAGGAATACCTGATGCAAGGGACGCTGCCGGAGAAAGAGGAGGACGCGAAGCGCGTGGCCCGACAAGCCACGGCATATTGCATCCAGGACGGTGAGTTATACAGGAAGCGACCGAATGATCTTTCACTTCGTTGCATTTCCAGAGACCAGGGGAAGGAGTTGCTAACTGACATACATGGTGGGGACTGCGGGCACCACTCGTCATCACGGACCCTCATCGGCAAGGTATTCCACAGCGGATTCTACTGGCCCACGACGCTCAACGACGCAGCCGAGCTAGTGAAGTCCTGCGAAGCCTGCCAGTTCCACGCCAAGTAGATCCACCAGCCAGCTCAGGGCCTCCAGACCATCCCGCTCACGTGGTCGTTCGCGGTCTGGGGGCTGGATATCTTGGGCCCGTTCCCTCGAGCGCAGGGGGCTACCGTTACCTCTACGTCGCCATCGACAAGTTCACCAAGTGGGCGGAGGTGGAAGCCGTCCGCACGATCCCCGCTGGCTCCGCAGTGAAGTTCATCAAGGGTCTCGTAAGCCGCTTCGGGGTCCCCAATCACATCATCACTGACAACGGCTCGCAGTTTACTAGTAACCTCTTCAAAACATACTATGCTAACCTTGGAACGCAGATCTGCTACGCTTCGGTGGCACACCCCAGGAGCAATGGTCAGGCCGAACGCGCCAACGCAGAGGTCCTGAGGGGCCTCAGGACCTTCAAGAAGAAGCTCGAGGCCTGCGGCAGGGGCTGGCACGACGAGCTTCAGTCCATGTTGTGGTCCATCCGCACCACCGCCACCAAGCCGACGGGTGAGACCCCGTTCTTCCTCGTCTACGGAGCCGAAGCGGTCCTCCCTCACGAAGTCAAGCATCGCTCCGCACGGGTCCCAGCGTTTGATGAAACGCAGCAGGACGCCACGCGGGGGATGGACCTCGTGCTGGGGGAGGAACGTCGTCGCGAAGCTGCACTACGGGTGGCAAGGTACCAGCAGGCGCTGCGGCGATACCACTGCCGCAACATCTACTCCAGGACGCTCGAGGCGGGTGACCTCGTCCTGAGGCGGGTCCTCTCTAGGGAAGGGCTGCACAAGCTCTCACCTATGTGGGAGGGCCCGTTCAAGGTCGTCCATGTCTCCAGGCCTGGCGCCGCGCGCCTGGAGATGCAGGACGGGGTACCCATCCAGAACGCCTGGAACATCCAGCACCTCCGGAAGTTCTACCCATGAAACAAGGCCCAGTGCCTGTGAAGAAAGGCCCAGTGCCTGTGAAGAAGGCCCGGTGCCTGTGAAGAATTGCCGCCCGTGACACTCTCACGTAATAATGAGTGGGGCTGTACATGCCCCGGAGTCTCAGGAGTGCCGCCCTCGGGCCTCGGGGGCTCCCTCCCACGCCTAGTGGCAGCACTTAGCTCCGCGCTGGTGAGAAGACTTGAAGACTAGACTAGGTGCCGGACGCGGCTTTTCATTTGCTTTCAGTAGTTGGCTCGCCTTATTTTTAATCGAAGTTTGCTTCTGGTGTTCCTTGCTGATTTGGTTCCGTGGCCTTTTGCTGCTATTTCTGATTCTAGTTCACCTGTGTTCTCTCTCTCGCATACCTCGTGAGGGGGCTAGGCAGGTGCCCTCGCGAGCGTTTTTCCTCCTCTCTGCCTTCCGTCTGCTCTCTCGCGAGGCACCCTCGTTCGAGCCCACAACCTGGCGCATCTCTCCTAATCCGTGCCCCTTGGGTACCGCGCTGTGAAGCGCTGGGTCAAGGCTTGGGTAAACGATAAGTTTCCTAGCGAGCTTCCTAACAATTTTTTTGCAGTTCCTGAGCGACCACTAAGTCAAGACGGGCACGAGGAAACTAGTGCCTCGTGAAGAGGAGGCTACCCCGAACGTGCCGAGGCCCATCCCGGCCCACACTGGTTTCATTTTTTATGCATGAAGGAAAGGAAGAACAAAAAAAAAGCGGCGCTTGCCCCTGCAGTGGTCCGCGGGGGCAGGCCCTTGGCAACGTCCCTGGCTCAGCCGGATCCTTCCTCGCGGTTCACGGAGGCGCGGCGACGAGACGACCCGCTACCTCCTTCGAAGCAAGCACGGCGGCGTGGCGGCTGGTCGTAGCCGCCACTGCTGGAGCTGTCGCCGAGAGAAGAGCCACCTAGGTGGACGAGGCGCGGCCGGTACCTAGGGCGGGTTCGCCCTCCTCCTCGTCCCGACCATCACCAAGGCCGAGCACCTCCTCGCCGTCGTTCACCTCGGGGCAGCACCCGGCGCGGCGACCATCTTCCCCAAACACCCTCCTGTAGAGGGTCGCATCACCATCGTACTTGAAGTGGAGGGTGCACCGCCTGCCCAGGCCGTGCGCGCGGGCGAACATCTGCCAACCACGCGCCAGAGCTATGTTGCCCGCGACGGAGACCTCGACCGCAACCCAAGATGCTCGGCTGCAGCAACCGTCCGCCTGCAGCCAGAGCCCACCTGGACCGGAGGCCGGCAGCTCGTCGGCAAAGAAGCGGGGAAGCTGGAGCCAGTTGCCGTCCGGATCCTCCGACCAGACAACGAACTCTGGCAATACCTCAGCAGAATGGAAACGCGGCCGGGGAGGCCGCGCGACCATGGAGCACCTCCCTTCGTCAACAGGGCTCCCACGACTGGAACGACCCCTGCCGCGTGCAGTGGCGCCACCGCAGGATCGGGTGGCCGCGGCGGGGGTCGCGGTGTGCTTGCGGGGACGGCCGCCTCCCCGCTTGGGCGCCGAGGAGCCAGGCCCCTCGCGAGGGGCCTTTCCCTTCTCTGCGGCGGAGAACCTCTTCAACGACGCCATTGGAGTCGGTGGTGGAGCATAGCAGGAAGAAGCAAGCGGACTGTGAAGAGATGGGCGACGGGGGCTTTGCCCCCCTCCCCATTTATAGCGGGAGAAGGCCAACCGGCGCCTCCCACGATCATAGGTAATGATGGTTTTCCCTTGCATGTCGCAGGCACTTGTCAGGTCGGGCAGTCGCCAAGGCAGCATAGGGAAGCGGAGACGCCCACGTCCGATCAACTGCCACACGTTGACCAAGGCCGCAGGCTATTGGGGCCCGCGGCGCTCCGCACTTGACCTTTGGCTTCGCCTCGAAGCCAAGCCCGAGCACGCCTTGGGCCCGGGGGCTATTGTCGGCGTTCTGGGAACGGGGGTCCCCAGACTTGCCTGCCTGTGGCCCACGGCGTGGCTGTGCTAGCAGGCCTGTATGGCCCATCTTCATCGACAAGGCATTCAAGACCCTCGCGAGGGGCCAAGCCTCATGAGGTGGACGACGCAAGACCTCCTCAGGAGCGGCCTCACCAGGTTGGCTTGCGAGGGGCGGAGAGATCAGGACGACGCAAGACCTCCTCAGGAGCAGCCTCACCAGGTTGGCCCGCAAGGGGTGGAGAGATCAAGGCAAGGCAAACCTCGTGAGGTTCTCGTGACGTGAGCCATGACGATCGAGACCAGGCGGACGCCAGCGCGCGCAGCGTCCTTGTTTCCTCTTTGGTGCTAAAGGGGCAAGCGCAGGCGCGGAGTACCGAGGCTTCAAGCAAAGGTTTCCATGTCAGTGCAACGAGACCAAGACCAGCAGGATGGCAGGACGGAGGTCACCATGGAGCCCAAGGCGGCGTCACCACCAGAGCCTTTTGCAGGCGAAGACCGCTTTTGTCAGGATAAGTTGTACTAGCTGTCCCCTTTCAAATTGGCCGTTGTTGGCTCCCTTCCCGCTCAATATTTGGGAAGAGGACCAGGGCTTATATAAGTAGAACTAGCCACCATCGTGGAGGGCATCTGGCATTGGGTCGACAGCTCACAAGCAAGCCCAAGCTGAGCGAAACCACACACACAAGTTCGCCAAGCACAAGAACACCTCAACCTCAGGAGGCTGTTCTTCCCCTTGTACTGTTCATCATCAGCCCAAGAGGCAATCCACCACCACCACACTGGAGTAGGGTATTACACCACAACGGTGGCCCGAACCAGTATAAACCTTGTGTCTTTTGTGTTGTTAGTTCGTCGAGTTCGTCCGCGAGATCTTAGCAAGCTAGGGCGTGGATCGGTAGGAGGGAAAGAACTTCGCGCGCACCCCAGAGTTCGAACCTTAAGGGTTTTTCCGGAACCCGTGATTCGACACTTTTGTCCAAAAGGACCACCTGTGAACGCAATTGACAGAAATGATCACCTCTAGGTCAAATTGCCACAAAGGACCAGGCCCGTTGTGGTGGCACGCATGCCAGACAACACATGGCACCTGTCGCCATGCGTGGAGGCAGCCACCCCTACCGCCACACGGCCAGGTGGCAGGCACCGCGTACCAGCTTTCGGCGGTAGCTAGCGAGCCGCAACGAAATGGTGCTCTGCTTGTGGGCCTTGCCGCCACACAACATGGCACCAACATTGTTTCTACTGCATGCCACGCGACAACATCGCGGGCTGTTGGTCGGTGGCTTTTGTCCCGTTGTGCCGACACTTCTCACATAATACACGTGTTTGTTTCATTATATGAGGCAGGAAGTGCCTCATTTTGCGCAGCAACCCGCTCACGCCTCTCCTCTCTGCTCTTTAATTACCGCAGCACACTGAGAAAAATTGCTCAAATAGCTACTTTCACCACGATTTTGAGCGATTTGAAGGCCAAATCAGAAGAAGTTTTAGTTGAAGAAAAGATAAATCAAGGTAAGATCTATCCATTTTGGTTGGTTTAGTTTGCATGCATGATGTTTTTGTTCTGTTTGATTAGTTTCTAAGTATGTATTCTCTGTTGTTTTAGGCATGATTTCATCACTTTGTGGAGTCATTTGGAGTTTCCGGAGTAGGATTTTTCGTGTGAAGTGAACTACCAAGTTGAAGATCAAGGTATGAGCTTTGCAATACATGCATTTCCTTGTGCATGCACAGTGGAAATTAGTTAGTTTTCAGCTCGTCCTTAGCTACGCGATGTTTACTGCTTAGAAGTTCGACAAATTTTCAGACGAGATATGTTTCATTTATAGTAATTTTTTGTAGAAGAGTATGATGAAGATGTTATAGATCAATGTTAGATGTGTCCATTACTAGGGATAATTCATCCTGGAGCTCGGGCTCAGCTGCACCTGTTCAGCAAAAAAATTCAAACAAAATACTAGAAAAATTCAAAAAATTCCAAAAAAAAATCGGGTGGTAGATAATTAGGTGCGTGAGGTGCGCTGTAAAAATCAACTCGTTTGGACATTTGAGCAAGTCTTTGCAAAAAAGACAAATCGGGTCAAAACAGTTTGTGAACAGTAAACTTTTTCACAGACCCCGATTTTGTCTTTTTTGCACAGACTTGCTCAAATGTCCAAACGAGTTGATTTTTGCAGCGCACCTCACGCACCTAATTATCTACCACCCAATTTGTTTTGGAATTTTTTGAATTTTTCTAGTATTTTTTTTTATTTTTCCCGTGAGCGCGGGTGCAGATGAGCCCGGGTGCAGATTCGCCGCACTCCATTACTAGTAAATATTTTGACAAGCAAGATGTTGTTACTTTTGTCATTAAGTCGCAATTTGTACTTTTGTTGAACGTTTAGGTTGGGTTAGAGCCGGAATTTGGACAACAAATATTTGACGGTATTGTATCAGCGTTAAGCCTTTTAATTCATCAACTAAGTTTGACATGCAAAATTTTCTTAATATGCTAATTAAGAAAAAGTTTGTAATGTAATTGGTCATTGCATAATTAAATGTGATGTTATTTCATGTGGTATGCTTATTAATAAGTTCTATAGTTAGGAAACCATAGGTCTACTTTTTGATCTTGCAATAATCTAAGTTCTATATTAAGATTAGATGCTAATATCCTTAATGATGTATGTAATTAGGTAAAAAAATCATCTGAGTAGCAAACAAGTAGGAGATCACGTGATTGAAGAAATTGTGTTTCGATCTTTGATGTCCCTTTTGAGGTGATGGCCACATACATGCAAGTGCTTGTTTGATGTTTTTGATAGCAGAAAAAAATCCATGTCTAATATTTATGTTCAGGTGATAATAGACTGACTCCCTTGATATATTACTAGTGATATGTTCATGCTAACAGATATCTGTCGGACTATTTTGATGCTTAATTTTATTCGGAACTACATCCATATTGAAGTTGAGGTATAAATGACGCCGTGTAATTTTGTGAATATTTTTTATATTGGTGTACTATTGTGAATTATGTTACTGGTGCTGTGAATATTTCTAATGGAAATACGGTTATTTCTTTAGTCATATGATATTCAAATGTTATCATCGTATTATTATCTTTAAGGTCCAACTGAATGATGCTAAACAAATCAATTATTTTCTAACAAAAATACGGTTATTAAAATGTATTCGCTCATTTCATTATTTGTAAATAAACTATTTTTATTGGATTATATGAAAATGTTATTGAAATGGAAATATATTAAAAGTTTTAATCATATCTTATTCAAATGCTATGATCATATTATTATGTTTAGAGTCGTACCGAATGATATTAAAAAACACTGATTATTTCAAACTTAAATATGGATATTAAAATGTCTTTGCCCTTATTATTATATGTAAAGTTTTAATCAGCTTATCATAAAATAATCGATTACTAATTATTTGAAATGTAAATATGGATGTTCGTTAGGTACTATGGAAAATTTGTTAGGGTTCTATGGGGCCGTCGTACGCGACGGTCCTTCCGGGGTCGATGTGTCCATATGTGGGTTGACGAGAGTGGTCGCGAAAGACATGCTCAAAGTAGATTATGGGACAGTCAGAAGATGCATCCGAGCGGTGTATTGTCCGTGAGATGCATGGAAAGAAAATGACCATGGAGGCCTTTGTTGTTGTCGGAGGGTAATGATGGTACGGTTGCCTGTTGGGGTCTACGGCCAGTCACAGGAGAAAAGTCGTGGGGGTCGTACATGAGGTTTGCAAGCAATCCTAGTTGCTCTATGTTTGGACAACTAATGGTGTATGTGGAGTTCATTTCTGTCAATGATGATGCAAGATGCAGTAGCGGTGGTGGTGATGAGGTCGAGTTAGCCATCACAACAGCCCCTAGCGCCGGCCACCACTAGAAACAGAGAATTTGCCATCAGTTAGCTATTTGTCGTCTGCTAGCGGACGGAAAAGAAGGCCTTTGTCGTCTGGTTATAAAAAACGGACGGCAAAGACATAGCTGACGGCAAAGACACTATTTGCCATCAACCAGTCCTTTGCCGTCTGCTAGCAGACGGCAAAGAAATGTTGACGTCCGCTAGCTGAAGGCAAAGAGGTGGGGGTGGGGTCCAGTGGAGGGAGGCTTATTGCAATGGCCCACCCACCTCTTTGTCGTAAGCTAGCGGACGGCAAAGAGGCCACTAACTAACGGCCCACCCCCTCCTCTCTCTCTTCTCTCTCTCTCTCTCTCTCTCTCTCTCTCTCTCTCTCCCCCTCTTCCCGACCGCACCCTGCCGCCCCGCACCCCGCCATCACCCCCGACTGCACCCTGCCGCCCCGCACCCCGCCATCACCCCCGACTGCACCCTGCCGCCCCGCACCCCGCCATCACCCCGACCGCACCCCGCCCCCCGCCCCTGACCACACGACGACCCGGCCTGCCGCCCGCTGCCATCGCCGCTCCTGCACGCTGCCCCCCCCCCCGCCTTGTCGTGCCGGCACACTGCCCCAGCCCGCCGCTCCGTCCCCCCCGACGGCCCACCACGCCGGCCCACCGCCGCCCGGCCGCCCGACGGCCCACCACGCCGGGCCGCCCGACGCCCCCCTGCCGCCCGGACTCCCTGACGCCCCGGCCTGCCAGCGTCGGCCTCCTCCACTCTGGTAAGCCCCCTCCTCCTCTCTTTTGTTTTCAAGTTTTTCTCTGTTAATTAGTATAGTTTAGTTAGTGTAGTTTAGGTTTAGTTTAGGTTTTTTCTGCTTTTTAAGGTTTAGGTTTAGATTTAGTTTAGGTTTTTTCTATTTTTTTAGGTAGGTTTATATTTAGTTTAGTTTAGGTTTAGTTAAGAAGAAAGAAGAAAGATGGAAAAAAGGAAAATAAGAAGAAGAAGAAGAAGAAGAAGAGGACGAGGTTAGGGGTGGGTCGGCGCCGACGGAACCGGGTCGAGGTTAGGGGTGCGTCGGCGCCGACGAAACCGGGTCGAGGATCGCAGGTCACCAAGGGATCCAGGGTCGGGGTAGAGGGTCGAGGATCTCCGGTCGCCGAGAGGTCGAGGGGTCGAGGGTTTAGGGGTCGATGGTTGAGGATCTTCCGGTCCGAGTGCTGACCGACTGGTGTCGTAGCTTGAGATGAGGGCGTCCCCGAGCTAAAGGTCGTGAGCATGGGTGAACTTCTTCCATCCATGCGCGAAGAACGGATGGAAGCAGTTCGCCCGCGCTGATGACCTTCAGCTCGGGCACGTCTGCATCTTAAACTACGACAACAGCCGCACCATGCTCACAGTGAAGGTGTTCGATAGAACCACCGAGGGGTCCAGGGTCGGGGGTCGAGGATTGCCGAAGGGTCAGGGGTCGAGGGGTTGACGGTCGACGAGGGGTCGAGGGTCGCTGAGGGGTCGAAGGTCGCCGAGCAGTCGAGGGGTCGAGGGGAGAGGGGTCGAGGGGAGAGGGGTCGAGGGTCTAGGGGTCGATGGGCGAGGATCTTCCGGTCCGAGTGCTGACCGACTGGTGTCGTAGCTTAAGATGAGGACAGTGATACGTCTTCAACGTATCTATAATTTTTGATTGTTCCATGCTGTTATATTATCATTCTTGAATGTTTTATAATCATTTTATAGTAATTTTATATAATTTTTTGGTACTAACCTATTGACATAGTGCCAAGTGCCAGTTGTTGTTTTCTGCATGTTTTTTACATCACAGGAAATCAATACCAAACGGAGTCCAAACGCAGCGAAACTTTTTGTGGAATTTTTTGGACCACAAGACAACCAGTGGGCCGGAGAAATGCCTGGGGGTGCTCCGAGGGGAGCACAACCCACCAGGGCGCGCCAGGAGGCCCAGGTGTGTCCTGGTGGGTTGTGCCCACCTTGGGTGCCCCCTAAACCGACTCTTTGCTCTATAAATACCCCAATATTCCAGAAACCCTAGGCGAGTCGACGAAAATCAATTCAGCCGCCGCAGAGTCCAGAACCACCAGATCCAATCTAGACACCATCACGGAGGGGTGCATCATGTCCATTGGTGCCTCTCCGATGATGCGTGAGTAGTTCTTTGTAGACCTACGGGTCCGTAGTTAGTAGCTAGATGGCCTCCTCTCTCTCGTTTGATTCTCAATACAAAGGTCTCTTGGAGATCCATATGATGTAACTCTTTTTGCGGTGTGTTTGTTGGGATCCGATGAACTTTGAGTTTATGATCAGATCTATGTTTTTATCCATGGAAGTTATTTGAGATTCTTTGATCTCTTATATGCATGATTGCTTATAGCCTCATATTTCTTCTCCGATATTTGGGTTTTGTTTGGCCAACTTGATCTATTTATCTTGCAATGGGAAGGGGTGCTTTGTAGTGGGTTCGATCTTACGGTGCTTGATCCCAGTGACAGAAGGGGAACCGACATGTATGAATCGTTGCTACTAAAGATAAAACGATGGGGTCTATTTCTACATAAATAGATCTTGTCTACATCATGTCATCGTTCTTATTGCATTACTCCCTTTTTCCATGAACTTAATACACTAGATGCATGCTGGATAGCGGTCGATGTGTGGAGTAATAGTAGTAGATGCAGGCAGGAGACGGTCTACTAATCTTGGACGTGATGCATATATAATGATCATTGCCTGGATATCATCATGATTATTTGAAGTTCTATCAATTGCCCAACAGTAATTTGTTCACCCACCGTTTGCTATTTTTCTCGAGGGAAGCCACTAGTGAAACCTACGGCCCCCGGGTCTCTTTCTCATATTATTTGCCTTTGCGATCTATTTTATTTGCCTTTTATTTTCAGATCTATTAAACCAAAAATACAAAAATACCTTGGCGCAGTTTATTTTATTTGGTGTTCTATCTATCAATATTGACAACTGTCTCACGTCCGTTTGCCAATCTCTGGCGCCGCTACCCGAAAGGGATTGACAACCCCTTTTACACGTCAGGTTGCGAGTATTTGTTATTTGTGTGCAGGTGTTGTTTACATAGAGTTGCTTGGTTCTCCTACTGGTTCGATAACCTTGGTCTCATCACTTAGGGAAATACCTACCGTCTCTGTGATGCATCATCCCTTTCTCTCTGGGGAAATACCGACATAGTTCTAGTAGGCATCAAAAGGAATTTCTGGCGCCGTTGCCGGGGAGGATCACGTCAAGATAGTCTCCCGTCAACTCGCCAATTTTTGGCGCCGTTGCCGGGGAGTATCTTCAACATCTACCAGGTTCCTAATCACAAATCTCATCTCCTCGCAATTTACATTATTTGCCATTTTCCTCTCGTTTTCCTCTCCCCCACTTCACAAAAATTTGCCGTTTTAATCGCCCTCTTTTTTGTTCGCCATTTTCTTGCCGGATCTATTTTGTGTGCAATCTTGTTTGTTACTCTTATCATTATGGATAGTTCTTCCTCAATTGCATGCACTCCCGAGAACGAAGTTCTCAACTTTAAACAAAGCGGAGGAGAGAATTTAAAAGATGCTTGGTATAGGATTTGCAATGCTCATAATAGATCTACCCATAAGCAATCTACTGTTGTTCTTCTTCGCTGTTTTTATGTGGGCATCACCACTTGGTATAGATTCGTCCTTGATACGATTATCGGTGGAAATTTCTTGATGTGTCCTTCTCTTGATGCTTTTAAAGCTATGGGAAATTTAGTGGGCTCACCACCCCTTATGATTAATGAAACAACTTTGACTCTTGAGCATGTCATGGAAAGATTAGATGCTATTGAAAAGAAAATGCTTACCGAAGATCATATTGAGAATTTGGATAAAAAGATGCATAAGTTTGCCACTAAAATTGGGTCAAAAGTGGGAGAAGTTTTTAAGTTGTTGAAAGAGAGGGGGACTGTAATTCATGAGAGAATTGAAGAAAGCCCGTCTCGGATTGACAAACTGGAAGAAATCTTTAGTAATTTAAGCACGGCTTTCGCCTCCGCTAAAACTATAGAAAAAACTCCTGTAAAGATCAGCAATACTACTCAAGTCACTAAGAACAAGGGTGCAACTTCTAGTAATAACAATAAAGAGGATCTTAAGATGATTAGTATTCATCCGGATTTTGTTGAAGTTATAAGAGATCCCTTGGGCAAGAATGAATTCTTTAAATTTGTTCCTGGAAGTATTATCATTGAAAATCTTTATGCTAAATCCTTGAAGAATTCTAAGTGTTTGATTGAAGATTTGGACAAAGATGACAAAACTTAGATCCTTGCTTTATGCCTAGCTAAGGGCATAAAATTATAGCGCTTGTTGGGAGGCAACCCAATGAATAAAATTTATTTTACTTTTTGCTTTCTGTTCTTGAGTGTTTGCACAATTATGATATTGTTATGATTGTGTTTTAGTTAGTGTTTGTGCCAAGCAAAGCCTTTAGGATCTTCTTGAGTGATAGTTGTTTGATCTTGCTGAAAAACATAAACTTATGCACTCACGAAAATAATTTTCATAAATCACAGAAATGTGATTTTTCCCTGATTCTTTTTGCAGAAGATTAGTATACAAATTGCTCTGGTTTTCCTAAGTTCTCAAGATCATTGGAGTTTCCGAAGTATTCGAAATATTCAGATTGCTACATACTGTTCTGTTTTTGACAGATTTAGTTTTCTTTGCATTGTGTGCTTGTTTTGATGATTCTATGGTTTTCTTTAATGAGTTTTTGCCATAGAAAAGTTGGAATACAGTAGATATAATACAAAAATAAAATATGAATTGGTTTGCTACAGTACTTATAGTAGTGATTTGCTTTCTTATACTAACCGATCTCACGAAGGTTTTGTTGAGTTTTGTGTGATTGAAGGTTTCAAGTTTTGGGTTATCTTACGATGGATGAAGGAATAAGGAGTAAGAAGAGCCTAAGCTTGGGGATGCCCATGGCATCCCAAGCTATTATCCAAAGAGAAGCAAGCAACTAAGCTTGGGGATGCCTCGAGTGGCATCCCCTCTTTCTTATAACAACCATCGGTATTTTACTCGAAGCTATATTTTTATTCGTCACATACTATGTGTTTTGCTAGGAGCATCTTGTATGATTTGATCTTTGCTTATTTTGCTTTGTGTTATAAGTCATGAATCCTTGCTGGACACACCTATTTGAGACAGCCAAGCCATGACTTGTTAGAATAGTTCTCTATGCTGCACTTAAATTTTTATGAGCTATGGATTTGCTCTAGTGCTTCACTTATATCTTTTTTAGCACGATGTGCTTTAATATTTTTGAAGAAATGCTCGCTTGCTTCACTTAGATTTATTTGAGAGTTAATAGATTTTTCAAGAAATTCTCTCTTGCTTCACTTAAATTATTTTGAGAGAAAGAAATATTATGCTCATGATCTTCACTTATATTTGTTTGAGCTTATCAAAAGCAACAAATGAAAATTAGTTCCAAAGTGATAGATATCCAAGAAGTATATAATAAAAACTTTCATGAATATCATTGGACAAAATAAACTTGATTCTTTGTAATAGTCTTGAGATATGATGATGTTATATGTGAGTCATGTTGATGAGTAATTATGCTTTAGTAAGAATATTGGTGTTAAGGTTTGTGATTCCCTATGCAAGCACGAAAGTGAATAGTCATGCAATAAAATTACATCCTATTTGTGGTGCATTATTCGGTGTTAATTATGCTTAATGCTTGCTTATGAGATTATACGTTTCTTGGTTGGTCGCTTCTCAATCTTTTGCTAGCCTTCATTTTGCACTAAGTATGATCACTACTTGTGCATCCAAAATCCTTTAAACCAGTTTTGCCATATGAGTCCACTATACCTACCTATATGCGGTATTCTTTTGTCGTTCTAAGCAAATTTGTATGTGCCATCTCTAATTTTCAATATAAATTTCTCTTTTCTTTGCTCATACCGCTCGCGAGGCGGTGAGGGATGTCTAATATTTTCCTTGCTAGATGTGTTATTCTCACGATGAGTGTTTAATCACTTGTCATTGCACGAGAGTAAGGCAAAGGTATTGGGGATGCCCAGTCCCAAAATGAAAAATGAATTTACTTTATGTTGCCAAATAATAAATTTCTTGGAAAGTGTTGGTATGGAGGGCAACTGTGGATTCGGCTAGCCATGGAAAGTGAAAGTATGGTGGAAAAAGGAATAAACTTTATTTTCTGTTTGGGAACCGCCTATGATATATCTAGCATGGAAAGTGTTGCGAGCTCTAAGTCGTTTTCGTTGGTGGGAAAAGTATGCCTCTCAAAATGTTTTTATCTCTCAATTTTCGCTTTGAGATCTGGCACCTCTACAAATCCCTACTTCCCTCTGCGAAGGGCCTTTCTTTTACTTTATGTAATTTTTATTTTGAATTTGAGTCTCCATCTTCTCTTATAAAGCACCAACTAGGAGGCACTATGATCATACTTGAGCATTGGGTGTAGCTAATATGCGAGTGTGTTCCATGAATGGATCTATGATTGAGCATGATGGGCTAGGGATAACTTATTTTAGCATTGATATTTTGAAAGACATGGTTGCTTGTTGATATGCTTGAGTATTTAAATCTCATGTCAAAACTAGACTATTTATTTGAACCATATAAAAGTCCAAATGTCCATGCTATAAAGAAAAGAATATGTGATTAATATGTTAGGCAGCATTCCACGTCAAAAATTCTATTTTTATCATTTACCTACTCGAGGACGAGCAGGAATTAAGCTTAGGGATGCTGATACGTCTCCAACGTATCTATAATTTTTGATTGTTCCATGTTGTTATATTATCATTCTTGGATGTTTTATAATCATTTTATAGTCATTTTATATCATTTTTTGGTACTAACCTATTGACATAGTGCCAAGTGCCAGTTGTTGTTTTCCGCATGTTTTTTACATCGCAGGAAATCAATACCAAACGGAGTCCAAACGCAGCGAAACTTTTTGTGGATTTTTGTTGGACCAGAAGACATCCAGTGGGCTGGAGAAGTGCCTGGGGGTGCTCCGAGGGGAGCACAACCCACCAGGGCGCGCCAAGAGGCCCAGGCGCGCCCTGGTGGGTTGTGCCCACCTCGGGTGCCCCCTGAACCGACTCGTTGCTCTATAAGTACCCCGATATTCCAGAACCCTAGGGGAGTCGACGAAAATCAATTCCAGCCACCGTAGAGTACAGAACCACCATATCCAATCTAGACACCATCACGGAGGGGTGCAACATGTCCATTGGTGCCTCTCCGATGATGCGTGGGTACTTCTTTGTAGACCTACGGGTCCGTAGTTAGTAGCTAGATGGCTTCCTCTCTCTCGTTTGATTCTCAATACAATGGTCTCTTGGAGATCCATATGATGTAACTCTTTTTGCGATGTGTTTGTTGGGATCCGATGAACTTTGAGTTTATGATCAGATCTATGTTTTTATCCATGAAAGTTATTTGAGTTTCTTTGATCTCTTATATGCATGATTGCTTATAGCCTCGTATTTCTTCTACGATATTTGGGTTTTGTTTGGCCAACTTGATCTATTTATCTTGCAATGGGAAGAAGTGTTTTGTAGTGGGTTCGATCTTACGGTGCTTGATCCTAGTGACAGAAGGGGAACTAACACGTACGTATCGTTGCTACTAAGGATAAAATGATGGGGTTTATTTCTACATAAATAGATCTTGTCTACATCATGTCATCGTTCTTATTGCATTACTCCGTTTTTCCATGAACTTAATACACTAGATGCATGCTCGATAGCGGTCGATGTGTGGAGTAATAGTAGTAGATTCAGGCAGGAGTCGGTCTACTAATCTTGGATGTGATGCCTATATAATGATCATTGCCTGGATATCGTCATGATTATTTGAAGTTATATCAATTGCCCAACAGTAATTTGTTCACCCACCGTTTGCTATTTTTCTCGAGAGAAGCCACTAGTGAAACCTACGGCCCCCGGGTCTCTTTCTCATATTATTTGCCGTTGCGATCTATTTTATTTGCCTTTTATTTTCAGATATATTAAACCAAAAATACAAAAATACCTTGCTGCAATTTATTTTATTTGGCGTTCGATCTATCAATATTTACAACTCTCTCACGTCCGTTTGCCAATCTCTGGCGCCGCTACCCGAAAGGGATTGACAACCCCTTTTACACGTCGGGTTGCGAGTATTTGTTATTTGTGTGCAGGTGCTGTTTACGTAGAGTTGCTTGGTTCTCCTACTGGTTCGATAACCTTGGTCTCAGCACTGAGGGAAATACCTACCGTCGCTGTGCTGCATCATCCCTTCCTCTTTGGGGAAATACCGACATAGTTCTAGCAGACATCAAACATCCCCGAGCTGAAGGTCATGAGTGTGGGTGAACTGCTTCCATCCATGCGCGAAGAACGGATGGAAGTAGTTCGCCTGCGCTGATGACCTTTAGCTCGGGCACGTCTGCATCTTAAGCTACGACAAAAGCCGCACCATGCTCACAGTGAAGGTGTTCGACAGGACTGCTGAGAGGTCGAAGGTCAATGATTGCCGAGGGGTCAGGAGTCGAGGGTCACTGAGGGGTCGAGGGGTCGATGGTCGAGGATCTTCCTGTCCGAGTGCTGACCGACTGGTGTCGTAGCTTAAGATGGGGACGTCCCCGAGCTAAAGTTCATGAGCGCGGGCGAACTGCTTCCATCCGTGCGTGAAGAACAGATAGAAGCAGTTCGCCCGCGCTGATGACCTTCAGCTTGGGCACATCCGCATCTTAAGCTACGACAACAGCCGCACCATGCTCACAGTGAAGGTGTTCAAGGGGACCGCCGAGGGGTCGAGGGTCGAGGATTGTCGAGGGGTTGATGGTCGCCGAGGGGTCGAGGTCACCGAGGGGTCGAGTGGTCGGGTGGTCGAGGGGCGAGGGGTCGATGGTCGAGGGTCTTTTGTCATGAGTCAGTTTGGTTGTTTGAAGTTTCAAAATTGACAAACTAGATTAACTGATGAATATACATGTTGATGGACCTATCTTTACCTATTATCTGATGAATATACATTTTATTATTCATGTCGGTATTCAATTTTTTATGTTGTACTAATTTTGTTTACTCTTCTGTCATGACAGGTGTTCAAAGATGGTGGGCGTGGGTCCGGAGCGTGGTGGGAGGGGTTCTTCCATTCCACCAGCACCTCTCCGGAGAGCGTTGTTAGACAGTTTGGGGACACTGGCAGGCACTTCTTTGTCGGCATCGTTGCCCACCGGAAGAGGACGTCGGGGAGAGAAGAAGAGAGGAGGTAGATCAGGACGTGGCCGCGGGAGAGGTAGGCAGGCTCCTAGTCCTTCCTCGCTGCCACCCCCAGCTGAGTCACCCGAGCACACGACTGCTAGGGGGGCGTCTGAGGAGGAGGCTACACAAACTCCGATCCACGAGCCTCGGGTCAACGGGCCTTCGGCCCACGAGACTTCGGTCCACGAGCCTCGGGTCGACGGGCCTTCGGCCCACGAGACTCCGATCCACGAGCCTCGGGTTGACGGGTCGTCGGCCCACGAGACTTCAGGCCAGGACACTTGGGCCCACGTGACTCCGGACCAGGCTGCGTCCCAGGAGACGTCTGGATGGGGTACCTGGCAGGACCCGCCTGAGGGGCCGAGTGGCCATGCTAATGGTGGCGGGCATCAGATTTCTGATAGCAGCAAGGGCGAGGTGGTTGAGGGGGGCACCGTCTATCAGCGTGGTAGTACACAGCTCCCGTCCCTACCGGCGACCCGCGAGTAGAGGTGGTTGATTTGGCGTGATGGGCAGAGGTAAGTGCCTTTACTCTTTTCTTACCTTTTTCCATCATGTTTCTTCAAATATCTAATGCGTTGGCCTTGTCATACTGCAGGGGTTGTGACCACGCTCAGGATGTTCGCATGCCCAACCAAGTCTTGGTGTGATTTGGCGGCAAAACTTCCTGGGGTTTGTCACGTTGCCTGGTGAGGGTCAGCTTCCAGAGCTAGGATTGAGCTGGGAGCACTACTTGGCTGCCCCGGCTGACGGTGTCCTGGACTAGGGGGTACTCACCACGTCGTCTCCCGACCAGCTGGATCGGGCCGAGGACCCCCATGGCGGTTCACTATTGGGCCAGTTCGGACAGCCCACGCCGCGTACAAGGAGGATTCTACAAGACATGGCGCCCAAGACAAGGACTCCTCTAAACCCTAGGCCTACGGTGCATATATAAACCGAGGCCAGGCTAGTCAATAGACAATCTCATATTCACTACTACAAACTCGTGGTAGATACATGTACTCTGTACTACACCCATATGAATACAATCAAAAGCAGCATGTAGGGTATTATCTCATCAAGAGAGCCCGAAGCTGGGTAAAACCCCGTGTCCATGTTACCATCGCTCCAAGACGCCTAGCTTAGGACCCCTACTACGAGATACGCCGGATATTGAACCGACATTGGTGCTTTCATTGAGAGCCTGCCAGCGGTCGCCACGGGGCGATGGGGATTCGGATCGTCTCCAGCGCGATCTACGCATCGGAGCCGAGCTTTATGGTCGATGTCGGCATCTTATGTCGCCGGCTCGACTGGTCACCTTGGCTTAACCAAGGACTGTGCCCTACCTCCAATCATCATGTTCGGACGAGGGCCTTCGTCAACATCAACTCCGATCTCTATCATGATCATGGAAGAATCATCCATGGCGCTCGGGGGCTCAACGTCAACATTGCCCTCGGGCGACCATGCTGTTTTTTCCGAACAGCAAACTTGTATCCACTGCCACCACCTCCTCGAGCATCTCTTTGAAGATTCCTTCGGTGGAATTGTGTGGAATTAAGTGTACAACAACCATGCCAAATTTCATCGAGTTCCGATGAAGGAATCTCTGGCAATCTACATTATACCGGAGCCCTGTCAAATCTGGACGGGAATCTGGACGAGTTTAGGGCGTGGTCTCCAGAGCCCAGCTCGGAGGTCCTTTGGAAGATCCAACCGTTCATCTGTTGCAGAATTCCCATATCTACCACCCCTCCAAATTTCAGCTCGATCCAACGGTTTAAACTCCGGGAACCTTCCGATGAGTGGACCAGTTTTCGGATCTGTTTTCTACGCGAATACGAATTCGGCCCGAGTTCATGTTGCTTCATGAACGGAATATTGGACAACCCTTTTGAAGGAATTTTTTTCTAGGGTATTGTGCGTTGTTTTTAAATACGTACCCATAAAATTTTAAGCCTCCTCCGAGGTAATCTTCACCATCACGCTGGTGTCAAACCAGTCCGGCAATATTGCTCCACGGCTGTCGACCTGCGCTAAACACGTCGCCGCTTTGTTGAGCCGAGCTCAACTTCTTCGGATCATCATCTCGGCAAGCTGAACAAGAGTTCGGCATCGCGAAGGATAAATCATCACCAACATCGCTACCCCACGGATTACACGGAGCGGGCACACCGGCATCACCGCATGGTCACTTCATCAAGCCGGCATTGACCGCGTCACAAGTCACGACCTGTGTCAGCATGGCCGCACTATTGCTTCTTCAAGCCGATGTCCATCACGCCGAACTGCTTCAACACCTCGGCTGACATGGCAGCTGCAACGTCTCCTCACCGACCTACTCCGTCACCTCGGCTGGACTGGAGACTTGGCTATTTCTTCATCAACATACTCCGGTGACTTCGGCGTCACCAGCCGACCAGCTTCGTCACATTAGCTGGACCGAGGGCTTTGTCTTGGCAAGCCAACCTTTGCCAGCATCGCCATGTCGTCGCTTTATCGCCCATCAGGCAATGGGTGTGCGGATCGAGTCCCAATTTTGGGAGTCACCTTTCTTCGGATTGCTACAACAAATAAACCAGGTGTTATTTATCCTAGTAATTTTTGCTTGTTTGGGTTTATTTTTCCCAAGGAATTATTACTCTGGTTTGTTCCATCATCTGTACACACGTCTATCAAATGGTGGCCGCATTAACGACGGTCACATGGTGGTTCGGCCGTAATGGACTTCGACTATGTCACGTGGTCTCTTCGGCAAGCCGACGCCGTCGTCCCAATCGGTGTAAATCGGCTCGCGTGATCACCTTGTTAGTCGTGTTGCCATACCGACGTGTTCGGTTGCCTCAGAGACTTCGGCATCGTTGCGAGAGCTCTACCTCATCAAGTGTTCGGCACACATGCCATATGTATTTTATTACTCACTTTGCATAAATTATTAATTATGCAACATTTATTATTATTATTATTCCTATTATCTCCGGCTTGCACTATTTTCTGTGCATAGATAAAGGATCCGGATCGGGCAGCGTTGTCACCTCTGCGTACCGACGTACCACGTCACCTCGGCTGGACCGAGGGCTTTGTCATCACTTCATTAACCCACAACGGGGACTTCGGCGTCACACTGTGGGCCTGCATTGGCCGTGCTATGTCGCCACTTCGGAGTGCCGAGCTCTTCGCTCCGCCACCTCGGGACCGGCTTCGGGGCTGAGACCTTGTCCCGCCGTAAGCTCGGGCCGCGCATCGACACCGAGCACATTAACCAGCTAAGTCGCTTTTATGCTCAGAATTTTCAATTTTAAATTTTGTTCGGTTCGACCAAAGCATTGTACTTTTTTGGCAAAAAGTTGTATGTGAAAAACTTCCTTGTCAAAACTTTGTTTGTGACACACAAATTCAAATACCCCGTCTACTTGGGGGCTTCCTTTATGAAGCTTCTCCTTTTGCATATGATTATACTTGTATGGCTTCGTTCCTTGTTTTTGTATTACGCCACAATATGCGCCATGTTGACTTAAGTGTTCCACAAGCTGGGTTGCCTTGCTCCGGTGTTTACCCCTACGTTCCCGATTGTTCGGCTAGGGAGTAAAGCGAGCACCTCTGCGATTGTCACGATCGGGTCATCCGAGCTCGGACCTCAGACTGGGTGAAGCCGAAAGCTAGCACTCTTATTGTTATCAATCATGGTCGGCACACAATGGAACTCATGAATACAAAAATTCTATTACACAAGTCTCATAGTAACAATGAGCAACCGAAGAAAGGTATCGGTGGGGGTACTATTTTCTTTGAAGATGCTTCTTACACTTCGTCAGTAATATAGCATAAGTTCCCTGAGCGTGCTTTGTTTGTTACAACCTTATGGCCTGATTGCCTGGTTATCGGAAACACCGTCGATATTCTCGACAGGTCGAGTACATAACACTTTTCGGCCCTTGTCCGAAGAGGGAGAAGCCGACTGTCGGTTAAGACGCGTTTAAAGTTCGGGTGAACACAGATATGATATGAGTACTTCAGTACATAGAATCATAAAATTCTTTTACCCAAGTCACTTGGGGGCTCTTATATTTACATCAGCCATTTTATAATAAGTATTTTCTTCTTGTTCGTTGCAAAATCTTTTTCTATCACTCCTTTTTTCGACGCGAGTGTGTGGTCAATAGCCAGGGAGCCTAGTTTTCTCTCTCATAGCCGTTCGAGTTTAGTTTGCTAAACTGGCCTCACGAGCAGTACTCCGCCTTCGGGATAGGAGGTTGCAGCTGTGTGCTGACCTGCTTGAGGTCTTGAGATCGGATGTGTCATATTAATGCACGACAGAAGCACAATTTTTTTAAGACCAATTTTCGGATTGGCACCGAACACTTGATCTAGTTCGGACGTCAAGTTTTTACTACAGTTTTTTGGTTTTCCAAGCCTATGGCACTTTTAAACTATTTGTGTGTTTCTAGCATAAGTCTCGCAGTGCAACACCGGACACCTTTAGAGATTCGGCAAAAACATTCTCGGACATTGCTATATATGCATCGGTTTCGAATTGTGTCTTCGGTCAATAGTTGGGTTGCCCGGCTCCTGTGCTTGCCTCCTACGTTCCGCTTTGTTCGTCTAGGTGTGCAAAGGAAGAACCACTGCGATTGTGCTTCCAGCTCGCATGGCCAAGCGCCTCAGTGGAGAAAGCCAAAAACTGACTGTCACAATAAGCGTAAACTGGTCAGCGATCCGATGACTATATTAAACTATAAAGATCGATAGAGGTCACCCCGTCTTAAATGATGGTCCGTTCATAACATTGGCTGAAGTGTTTACGGCTTGACCTCGACTGTCGCCGAACACTAACCGGGGGCTAGTACCTGGCCTCCCAACTTCAAGCTCCTATGACTAAGTGAAAGTTATAAAGCCCACATATCTGATTGCCTCGTTTCCGCTAACACAGCCGCCTTCGGGCACCGAGACGTCGGCTAAGGGTTGTTTTGTTATTGCGAAAACACCCTGCGTAGCATCTACAAGGGGGCGGAAGCCGACGATGGGCCACTTTCAACTGATAAACGGTCACAACGGAGTCAAAATAAACATATCATTGGTGTTTGTATTTAATATACGAGGGCCGCCTTCCGTAATCATCGTTATAAAGCCATACATATGCATCAATTTGACTTAAGATTTTGGCCAAGCTGGGTTGCCTGGCTCCTGTGCTTACCCCTACATTCCCGATTGTTCGGCCAGGTGGTAAAGGGAGCACCTCTGTGATTGTTACTACCGGGTCATCCGAGTAAGTACCTCAGACTGGGTGAATCCGAAAGCTAGCAATCTTAAAGGATAACATTGGTCGGCAATGACGGAAGTGAAAATTTTGGTTCATTAATACCACAGAGTTCGGGAACTTTCCCCGAACTAAAATCCTCAATATTTTCCTCCCACATTGATCGGAGGTGAGGTTTCATGATCATGGTAAGCATGACGACCCAAAGAAAGGAACCGATAGCGGGACTATTTACTTTGGAAGATGTTTCTTACGTTAAAAACATAATATAATATATCTCTCTGTGTACCTTTGTTTATAAAACCGTATGGCCGGATTGCCTTGTTTTTCATAAATCTTTGCCCTTATAACGGCTTTATAAAGTAGGAAAAACACTCCCCAGCTACTGGCCGAGGACGTTGAAGCCGATGGTCGGTCAACAAAGTTTTGTACAATGCGGATTTGAGCATTAATGATGAAAAGTACTTGGATACATAGAATCATTACACATAATTTGCGATTTTACTCCGGATATTGATCCTTAATTCGGCCACCCGTGCCCACATTAAGGCTCGGGGGCTACTGGGCTTCACGCTCATTATTTATAAATATTAAAGGGGCACATCGATCCCCTGATCTGGTGTTGCCACCCGAACAGTGTCTCGGGGGCTACTGCATTAGCAATCCAATGCAGAAAATTTAAGTGCAATATAGTTTTCGTGGAGGTTATGATCCTCGGGTTGGTCGGCCGCACCCAACCTGAGTCTCGAGGACTTTGCACACCGCTTTTTGTGTCCCGAAGTATTCTGCCGAGCTAGGAGTTGATCCTCAGGCCGATTTTGCGAATCAACCTAAGTCTCGGGGGCTACTGGGATCAGCGGTCTTATGTCATCCTTCAGGTGCATCTCGGGTTTTAGACCGATACACACCTTGAGGGCTACTAGCTATATATCTCGGCAGAGAATAAATTGCACCAATAAAAAATATTGATAAAAAATCGGCCCGCAGTCGGGGTGGTGCACCACCTCGGAAGCAGTCCGGCATAAAGCTCGGGCGCCAGTGGCTGGCTCCATAGAGGGCATTTCCGGCATTAAGCTCGGCTAAACTCCTTCAACTTTTTTGAACCAAGGTGATCTATGACACCTCGGACATAGTCCGGCGTTGGAACTTGGACAAAGTCCAGCGTTGGAGCTCGGATACAGTCCGGCGCTGGAGCTCGGATGCAGTTCGGCATTGGAGCTCGACTATAACAATACTCTTCGGATACAGTCCGGCGTTGGAGCTCGGATACATTCCGGCGTTGGAGCTCGGAAGCGGTCCGGCGTTGGTGCTCGTCAGCAAAAGATACCTCGAATGCAGTCCGGCGTTGGAGCTCGGTTGCAAGAGGACACTGCCGCCCGGGAACAACTTCAAACCTGTGGTGTGGCATAAAAATAATAGGGCATTGATAAAGGCCGGAAACATAAAGGGGCTCCTCGGATACCTAACGTGTAAACTCTTTGGATGCACTTCGGCGATCCTCAAGATCGAAGATGAGAAGATTTGTTAAACTAGTTTTCAAGACCGACGACCGAAGATGAAGAACAGTTCGGAAGAATCGAGGAGCGTCCCCAACTTGAAGACCGGTTCAGGGGGCTACTGACGGTGTCCTGGACTAGGGGGTACTCACCACGTCGTCTCCCGACCAGCTGGATCGGGCCGAGGACCCCCATGGCGGTTCACTATTGGGCCAGTTCGGACAGCCCATGTCGCGTACAAGGAGGATTCTACAAGACTTGGCGCCCAAGACAAGGACTCCTCTAAACCCTAGGCCTACGGTGCATATATAAACCGAGGCCAGGCTAGTCAATAGACAATCTCATATTCATTACTACAATCTCGTGGTAGATACATGTACTCTGTACTACACCCATATGAATACAATCAAAAGCAGCATGTAGGGTATTATCTCATCAAGAGAGCCCGAAGCTGGTTAAAACCCCGTGTCCATGTTACCATCGCTCCAAGACGCCTAGCTTAGGACCCCTACTACGAGATACGCCGGATATTGAACCGACACCGGCCCCGCCGGAGGAGATGATCGACGGTGTCTTGTGCCACACGAGGGCCGACATGGTGATCAGAACGTTTTGGGTAGTTTCTCCTTTACACAATTAAAAATCTTTGAATAAGCTTAGTTATTGTACTAATCCATGTTGTCTCATTTGATTGCAGACCTTCTACAGGTGTGAGGAGGGATACGAGGAGGCATGTGCACGGGTTATCGATGCCGAGTGCAGGCGCCTACTACAAAACTTACGGCATGAGGCTCGGGTGCAGGCTGTTCGAGACTATTTCGACTCGCCTGGTGTTAGGAAGCCCAAGGAGAAGTGTCGTGGAAAGTTTCTGAAGAAGGAGCACTAATGACGATAATTGCCTATATTCTTAAGGCCTTGTTCTTAGTTTCGTTGATTTGATTCATAGGCGAAGCGCTCAAGTTTCTCTTTACTAACTTAGGTGCCCCCGAGATGGTGTGCGGATAAGATGGATTGTTGGGAGGCGTTGGTGGATGAGTGGTGCTCAGACGCATGGCTAGACGTCCACAACAATGCCAAAGACAAGCGTGCCCAAATGAGAGGTGTACCACACCAACAAGGCAGCGCCAACTTATATCAATACAGGCAGAACTGGGTATGTGGTTTGCTTCATGATTCATGTAATTCATTCTGTCATGCTAGCTTGAGCCCTTTAATTACTAATACTATGTTCCTCTCTTTTAGGTGGATACAATATGGCACCAGTGCCAGAGGTGTTCGACCTCTATGCCATGGCCCATACTGCCCCGTACAAGAAGGCCAAGGCATTCTCTACGTCTAACCTAGATCAACCAGAGAACTTCACCAACATCTCCTCCCACAACAAGCTCATGAGGTATAGAGATGAGGGGAAGGCGAGGAAAGGGGAGGACTTTAACCCAAGCAGGCAGTTTGATCCGGAGCTGGTGATGATATCTGGTGGCGGGAGGTCCCATGGCTCGATAGCCATTGAAGATGGACTTATACGTTGTCCTCGCACTCTCCCGGAGATCAAGGCGCGCCAAACGAACTCAGATCCTGAGATAAGGCCTCGTCCACGGCCAATCGAGATTGCCTTCGAGGTTAGTTATACAGACTCAGATTTGTTTCAAGCATTACATTGTGTGTGCAGCCATCGATGATTACAATGCTAACGAGGAGTGGTGTTGCAGGCTGCTCTTGAGAGAGAGAGAGAGAAATACAACCACGGCGCTTCTGACGGAGAGGGACCGGCAGGCGGCTGAGAAGGAGCGGGACTTGGAGGAGAGGACGGCTAGGATGTTGGAGGAGGAGAGGGCACGGAATGACATGCAGAACTAGGCCATGTACGAGCTCCTCGTGGTAAGTTTCTTCTGCATATTAGCCAAATCATGCACGTAATGTCCGTTTCAATACTAACTAATATGACTGACTCGTCAAAACCAAATGTGCAGTCTGTGTGCCAGAAGGTCGGTCAGACCCCTCCGCCGATGCCAGAGATTGCTTCGGGGACCACGGTGAGTTTAATTTGAATGGTCATTAGTTACTAGTATTAACATTTGAGTGTCATCATGCTAACAAGACATTGCAAATGATCTTTGCTGCAGCGTACCTCTAGACAAGCATCACACGATCCTTCTCCAGGTGGTGGTACCGGCACGAGCGATGCCGGTGCTTCACCTCCGTGATGACGGTAAGTTTTCTCTAGTGTTTTGCTTAACGAATGCATAATGACCTAGACTTAGCTTATTTTCCTCCAAAATGACATAATTAGCTTACTTAGCTCCAAAATGATCCATTTTAACTTAGTTAGCTCTAAAACGATCTGTACTTAGCTTTTTTTGCTCCAAAATGACCTAAGTTAGCTCTAATATGCTAAGTTATCTCTAATATGCTTAGTTACCTAGGTTTGCTCAATAATGACATACACTTAGCTTACTTATGTAAAAATGGCATAATTAGCTTACTTGGGTTTGAAATGGCATAACAACCTTGGTAACCCCATATATGTCATATACTTAGCTTATTTTCCTTGAAATGACATAATAAGCTTAATTAGCTCCAAAATGATCAATTTACCTAAGTTAGCTCCAAAATGACCTAAGTTAGCTCTAATATGCTAAGTTAGCTCTAATATGCATAGTTACCTTGGTTAGCTCAATAAATACCTATACTTAGCTTACTTATGTAAAAAATGGCATAATATGCTTAGTTAGCTAAAAAATGGCATAATTACCTAGGTTAGCTCAATAATGATCCATTTTACCTAAGTTAGCTCCAAAATGATCCATTTTACCTAGGTTAGCTCCAAAATGATTTATTTTACCTATGTTGGCTCCAAAATGATCCATTTTACCTAAGTTAGTTACAAAATGATCCATTTTAGCTTCGTTAGCTCCAAAATGATCCATATTAGCTAGGTTAGCTCATAAATGATCCATTTTACTTAGGTTAGCTCCAAAATGATCCATTTATCCTAGGTTAGCTCCAAAATGATCCATTTTACCTAAGTTAGCTCATATGATCCATTTTAACTTGGTTAGCTCCAAAATGATCCATTTTAGCTAAGTTAGCTCATAAATGATCCATTTTACCTAGGTTAGCTCCAAAATGATCCATTATACCTAGGTTAGCTCCAAAATGATCCATTCCTAGGTTAGTTCCAAGATGATCCATTTTAGCTAAGTTAGCTCATAAATGTCTTTTTTGCCTAAGTTAGCTCATAAATGTCATTTTTACCTAAGTTAGCTCATAAATGTCATTTTTACCTAAGTTAGCTCATAAATGTCATATACTTCTTCTTCTTCTTCTAATCTTCTTCTTCTAACTTTATTATTTCCCATTTTGCAGATTTCATTCACTTCACGGAAGCTTGCATTGATGGAGTGCTTGTTATCCCTTTCTCTGTTTCTTTTGTATCGATGAACTATGCATGTATGGTTGGATGAAACTATTGTAATATGTATGGTTGGATGCCTGTATGTGGAACTTGCTATGTATGGTTGGATGGAACTATGCATGTATGATGAAATTATATGTGTTGGATATCTCATATGATTGCTCTGAAATTGCCCTGTGAAAATATATATATATATATATCATCTATTTGCTGTGAAAATGCTTGGATATAAGAAAAAAAAGAGGCAATGCAACCTCTTTGCCGTCTGCCATAGACGGCAAAGAAGCCACGTGGAAGCAAACTGTGCAATCTGAGAGCTATACCGTTTGGTTACTTTGCCGTCTGTGGCAGACGTCAAAGGATGTGGGCGTTTGCCGTTCGCTGGCCGACGGCAAAGGCTACCGTTAACCACCGAACGTGGCTAACGCATGTTATTTACCGTCCACATACTTTGCCGTCTGCCACAGACGGCAAAGGTTCTTTGACGTCCGCTTTGAGGAAGCAGACGGCAAAGAACCTGTTTACCGTAGCTTTCTTTGCCGGGCAGCTTTGCCGTCGGTGGCAGACGGCAAAGAGGTTTGTCGTCCGCTTTTGGTTCCTTTGCCGTCTGCCATGGCAGACGGCAAAGAAGTTGATTCATGTAGTGGGCCCATCAGAATCAATAGGCGGCAACCAAGTGTATGACACATGATATTGGTCTACAGCCATTGACTTGAGCAAACACGTGGAGGGATTGCCGGAGGCGCTAGATGATGATGATGATGGTCATTCTTCTGCCCCTTCGTACTTAGGCGAAGAAGAAGTTGTTCCTCCTCAGAGGGCGATCGTGGTACGAGTGAAACCTGAGTTTTTAGTGGTTATGAGCATCACCAATGACTTTCACTCTGTTTCTGGACTAGAAGCGGGAAGTCTGCAGGTTGGGCAGATTTTCCCACACAAGAAATCTGCTTACCAAGCAATAAATAGCTATGCAATCGCCCACCACGCTAGCATAGAGTGAAGCAGTCTGGTAAAAAGAGTTGAAGGTCATCTGCATCCATTCCGCTGAGGGTTGCCTTGGAAGAGTTGTCGCTCGCCTGAAGCCTGGGGTATGTCAGCCATGGCATATCACAAAAATAGTGGCCCATAGTTGTGAGCAAACTGGGACTCTTTCAGATCACTACAATGTGACTGCAGAATATGTGTCATAGAGGATGCAAACGACTGTCGAACACAGTCTCAACATTAGTATTAGGGCTTTGAAAAAAATGAAAGATCAGATTGGCTTTCCTGTCAGCTACAACAAGGCTACACATGCGGAGGAAAAGATATTCTAGAGGTGTATGGCACCTATGAGGAGGTCTATTCGTATGCTCCCATAATGCTTCATCAGATAGCAACTACTAACAGGGGGACTCAAGTTTGGCAGAAAGAACATCAAAACCCAATGAAGTTGTATGAGCTAATCCTTGACCGTTTATTCTGGGCATTTGGCCAGACCATACAAGCCTTCATTCTCTATCGTCCGGTTTTATCAATTGATGGTACCTTTCTCACTAAAAATTACAAGGGCACACTCTTGGTGGCAATTGCAGCAGATGCAAATAATCAGCTTCTTCCTATTGCATATGCACTGGTCGAGACCGAGAACAAAGATAGCTGGATGTGGTTCATGTGTCGCCTGAAGTTGGGTGTCGTGAAAATCCGTGAAGGTGTTTGCATCATCTTTGATCGCAACACTGGGCTATTAAGAGCGCTCGACATAAATAAATAGTCATCAGAAAACTGGGGGTGACCCGATCTAGAGGAAAGATCGTGCATGAGGCATTTGACAGCAAATTTTTACTCCAAATTCAGAAACAAGGATTGGTTCAAGCTATTCAATAGGATGTGCATGCAGAAAACTGAAGCCAAAATGAATGCGATCTGGGCAGGTATCAGTGGTGAGATCAAGCACGCGGCCTTGCTGGGGAGATAAGACTTGAGGGATCGTAGGACGGCAATAAATTTGAGCCAGCGGATCAGCGAGAATTGCCCTGATTTGTACAAGTGGGCGCAGGCTCACGACACCGGGGCTCGGTACGGAATATTGACTGGCAACATGTCAGAGGTGTACAATGGTATTCTAAAGGGGTCCGAGCCCTGCCTATCACAGCCCTAATGGGATAATTAATTTGGTGCCCTTAGTTGTGTCCCACTTGGCAGGTTTACCCCTAGTTTCCGAAAACACTTGTTCCTGCCCAAACCACTTTGCTCCTCTTATGCTTTTGCCCTTTGAACGTTTGACCATCACTTTGAAAACTTCATAAAATATTAATACTAACTCAGAAAAACTCAAATAAGATATCAAAATGTTCAGAAAAGCATCACCTATATGTGCATGTCATTTGCATTCATGAAAAAGTGTTGGCCAGTCCCCATCTCAGTTTTAGCTCATATGATCTTAGCATGAAAAGTAAAACTTAAAAAATTCAAAAAAATCTAATTTTTTGGTGGCAAAGTTT
Organism: Triticum aestivum; assembly: GCF_018294505.1. Taxonomy (NCBI): domain Eukaryota; kingdom Viridiplantae; phylum Streptophyta; class Magnoliopsida; order Poales; family Poaceae; genus Triticum; species Triticum aestivum. The sequence goes on from NC_057796.1 coordinate 345,036,217, forward strand.
GACCAATGTTTTGAGTGCTTGCCAAGTTTCATAAGGGAATGGAATTCGTGGAAGTCGTGGTAAAAAATGAAATTTTGGAGCATTGATTTATGTTTTTCTGCCATGACTTCCACGAATGTCATTCCCTTATGGAACTTGGCAAGCACTCAAAACATTGGTCAAAGTTTACCACCAAATTCTTTTTAGAATTTTTAGATTTTTTTAGATCTTGCTATTCATGCTAAGATCATATAAGCTAAAACTGAGATGGGGACTAGCCAACACTTTTTTCATGAATGCAAATGACATGCACATATAGGTGATGCTTTTCTGAACATTTTGATATCTTATTTGAGTTTTTCTGAGTTAGTATGAATTTTTTATGAAGTTTTCAAAGTGATGGTCAAACGGTCAAAGGGAAAAAGCATAAGAGGAGCAAAGTGGTTTGGGTAGGAACAAGTGTTTTCGGAAACTAGGGGTAAACCTGCCGAGTGTGACCCAACTAGGGGCATAAAATCAACTATCCCATCCCTAATTGATGAAACTTGGAACCGGACTTTGCCATACTTTGCAGACAGAGTCAGCGCCAAAGTACAAGTTGAACTGAACAAGCCATGATCTGAGAAGATGCAAAGACATCTGAACGACGGACCAAAGAAGTCTCAAATCCATGGTTGCAGGAAAGTGGACACACTTAGGAATAAATGGGAAGTCAACGTGCAAGCCAAGTATGTTAAGGGTCACCACAGAGGATAAAAAAGCAAGATGGCACCCTTGGCCCAACGTTGTGTGAGTGCACTTGCAACAAGCCCAAGCTTTTGGACAACCTTTGCAGTCATGTCCTCCGGACGGCTGCAGATCAAAAAATCCATGTCGAGCCATACATATCGCTGTACTCCAACATGTATAATTTATACAACACCTAGAACGGCGATATCCAGGCCTAGGGCATTGATATGCACTACAAATTGGTGTGGCCAGATGAGACCAAATGAGTTTCGAACGCGGCGTTGATGAGAACCGCCAAGGGACGACTTCAGTCTAGGCGTCATCGCAATGTCATGGACCATAGCCAGTTGGGAGAACCAAGGTGATGTCACGTTTGCAGGTGCCTGGGCACTTGCATAGGGAATGCGCGTATCGAGGCAACAACACCGCGTGATGTTGTTATATTTGTACTCGTTATGTTACCTTTCATCTGTAATCGTGATGTTCACTTCAAATATTTAATTTGAATTGAACTCGCTCGGTTTATTTGTACTTGTATTTGTGATGTTAATTTTTATTTGTATTTGTGGTCTTAAGTTTTATTCGTTCTGATGACTATGTGTGTGCAGGTTATGGCCGAATTGACAGTCCTTTTGTAGGGGCACCACGACAAGGACCACCATTGCCACCTTTTCTTAAACCCAAATCATGACAATCCTCCTCGGACCTTCAGGCTTCGAACCATAAAGAACACATGGATAATAGATGATTCTTTCATTGCACACCTTGAGGCTTATGGACTACTTGGTTTTGCGATGCTCACATCTAGGAAACCCCAATTCACTTTGGACCCATCTCTTTTGACCTCCCTCATTGACCGGTGGAGACCTAAAACCCACACCTTTCACTTTCGTTGTGGGGAGCTTGCACCTACCCTGAAAGATGTGTCTATGATCACTGCTCTACCAATTAGAGGTGAGCCGTTGGCACCTCCACGAGTCTCTGCATCTTAGCCAGACGATGTCTCAGTCCATCTTGGGGTGACAATGGGATAATTACAGCATCCTGGTCCACCTTGGGGTGTCCCACTCGGATGGCTTCGTGAGAAATTTGAGGATATTCCTGGCAGCGCTAATCCTGAGACGAGGACGAGACATATGTTTGTGTATTTGTTGTGGCTCTTTGCTATGATGTTTCCAAATTCACATGGTGATATAGTTCTCCCTGGTCTCATCTACTTTGCTGAGAAGATACTAGATGAATCTTTACCTCAGAATCCAAAATACAGCTTTGGTTCTGCTATCCTTTCTCATACATATAGAGGGTTGTGTGATGCCACACAAAAATCTTTGTTCTCATCGGAAGCTCTTTTACTTTGTGTCATGTATGAGTTCCTACAGTTGTGGTCCTGGGAATACCTCCCCATTGGACGACCCCGTATCATAGATGTATTCCCAGGACCACAACTGTAGGAACTCGTACGAGACACAAAGTAAAAGAGCTTCCGATGAGAACGAAGATTTTTGTGTGGCATCACACAACCCTCTATATGTATGAGAAAGGATAGCAGAACCGAAGCTGTATTTTAGATTCTGAGGTAAAGATTCGTCTACTATCTTCTCGGCAAAGTAGATGAGACCAGGGAGAACTACGTCACCATGTGAATTTGGAAACATCATACCGAAGAGCCACAACAAATATGCGAACATATGTCTCTTCCTCGTCTCGGGATTAGCAGTGTGAGGTATATCCTCAAATTTGTAACGAAGCCATTCGAGTGGGACACCCCGAGGCGGACCAGGATGTTGTAATTGTCCCATTTTCACCCCAAGACGGACTAAGACATCGTCTGGCGAAGATGCTGAGACTCGTGGAGAGGACAACGGCTAACCTCTAATTGGTAGAGCAGTGACCATAGACACATCTTTCAGGGTAGGTGCAAGCTCCCCACAATGAAAGTGAAAGGTGTGGATTTTAGGTCTCCACCGGTCAACGAGGGTGGTCAAAAGAGATGGGTCCAAAGTGAATTGGGGTTTACCAGATGTGAGCATAGCAAAACCAAGTAGTCCATAAGCCTCAAGGTGTGCAATGAAAGAATCATCTATTATCCATGTGTTCTTTACGGTTCGAAGCCTGAAGGTCTGAGGAGGATTTTCATGATTTGGGTTTAAAAAAGGCGGCAACGGTGGCCCTTGTTGTGGTGCCCCTACAAAAGGACCATCAATTCGGCCATAACCTGCACACACATAGTCATCAAAACAAATAACACTTAACACTACAAATACAAATAAAAATTACCATCACAATACAAATACAAATAAACAGAGCAAGTTCAATTCAAATTAAATATTTGAAGTTAACATCACGATTACAAATGAAAGGTAACATAATGAGTACAAATATAACAACATAATGGGTGTTGTTGCCTCGACATGCGCATTCCCTACGCGAGTGCCCAGGGCACCTGCAAATGCGACATCACGTTGGTTCTCCCAACTGTCTATGGTCCATGACATTGCGATGACGCCTAGGCTAACGTCGTCCCTTGGCGGTTCTCATCAATGCCGCGTTCGGAACCCATTTGGGCCCATCTAGCCATGCCAATTTGTAGTGGATATCAATTCCCTAGGCCCGGATATTGCAGTTCCAGGTTTTGTATAAATTATACATGTTGGAGTACGGCGATATGTATAGCTCGACACGGATTTTTTGATATGCAAACGCCCGGAGGACATGGCTGCAAAGGTAGTCCAGAAGTTTGGGCTTGTTGCAAGTGCACTCATGAGGCGTTGGGCCAAGGGTGCCAGCTTGCTTTTTTATCCTCTGCGGTAACCCTTAACATACTTGGCTTGCATGTTAACTTCCCACTTATTCCTAAGTGTGTCCACTTTCCTGCAACCATGGATTTGAGACTTCTTTGGTTTGTCGTTCAAATGTCTTTGCATCTTCTCAGATAATGGCTTGTTCAATTCAACTTGTACCTTGACGACACTGACTCTGTCTGCAAAGTATAACAGAGTCCGGTTCCAAGTTTCATCGATTAGGGCTGTGATAGGCAGGGCTCGCACCCCTTTAAGAACGCCATTGTACACCTCTGACACGTTGCGGGTCAATATTCCATACCGAGCCCCGGTGTCATGAGCCTGCGCATATCAGGGCAATTCTCGCCGATCCACTGGCTCAAATTTATTGTCGTCCTACGACCCCTTCGGTCTTCTTTCTCCGACAAGGCCGCGCGCTCGATCTCACCATTGATACCTGCCCAGATCGCATTCGTTTTGGCTTCAGGTTTCTGCATGAACATCCTATTGAATATCTTGAACCAATCCTTGCTTCTGAATTTGGAGTAAAAATTTGCTGCCAAATGCCTCATGCACCACCTTCCCTCTAGATCAGGCCACCCCCAGTTTTCTGATGACTGTTTAATTATGTCGAGCGCGCTTAATAGCGAGGTGTTGTGATCAGAGATGATGCAAATACCTTCGCTGTTTGTCACGACACCCAACTTCAGGCAGCATAGGAACCACAATCAGCTATCATTGTTCTCGGTCTCAACCAGTGCATATGCAATAGGAAGAAGCTGGTTATTTTCATATGCTGCAATTGCCACCAAGAGTGTGCCTTTGTACTTTTTAGTGAGAAAGGTACCATCAGTTGGTAAAACTGGACGACAAAGAATGAAGGCTTGTATAGTTTGGCCGAATACCCAGAATAAACGGTCAAGGATTAGCTCGTCCGGCTTCATTGGGTTTTGACGTTCTTTCTGCCAAACTTGAGTCCCCCTGTTAGCAGTTGCTATCTGATGAAGCATTCTGGGGGCATAGGAATAGGCCTCTTCATAGGTGCCATACAACCTCTCGAATATCTTTTCCTTCGCACGCCTAGGCTTGCTATTGCTGACAGGAGCCAATCTAATCTTTTGTTATTTTTTTTCCAAATCCCTAATACTAATGTTGAGACTTTGTTCCATAGTCGTTTGCATCCTCTATGACACATATTATGCGGTCACATTGCAGTGATCTGAAAGAGTCCCAGTTTGGTCACAACTATGGGCCACTATTTTTGTGATATGCCAAGGCTGACATATCCCAGGCTTTAGGCGAGCGACAACTCTTCCAAGGCAACCCTCGGCGGAATGGATGTAGATGACCTTCAACTCTTTTTTATCAGACCTCTTCACTCTATGCTGGTGGTGGAGGGCGATTGCATAGCTATTTATTGCTTGGTAAGCAGATTTCTTTTGTGGGAAAATCTGCCCAACCTGCAGACTTTCCGCTTCTAGTCCAGAAACAAAGTGAAATTCATTGGTGATGCTCATTACCTATAAAAACTCAGGTTCTAGTGGTGTCGTGACCGCCCTATCAGGAGGAACAACTTCTTCTTCGCCTAAGTCCGAAGAGGCAGAAGAATGGCCGTCATCGTCATCATCTAGCACCTCAGGCAATCCCTCCACGTGTTCGCTCAAGTCAACGGCCGCGGACCAATATCATGTGTCATACACTTGGTTGCCACCTGTCGGTTCCGATGGGCCGGCGTAGGGGCTGCTATGATGGCCAACTCGACATCACCACCACCGCTACTGCATCCTACATCATCATTGACAGAAATGAACTCCACATACACCATCGGTTGTCCAAACATTGAGCAACTACGATTGCTTGCAAACCTCATGTACGACCTCCACGAGTTTTCTCCTATGACCGGCCGCAGACCCCAACGGACAACTGTACCATCTTTACATCTGACAACGACAAAGGCCTCCATGGTCATTTTCTTTCCACACATCTCAGGGCCAAACGCCGCTCGGATGCATTTTTTGACTGCCACATAACCTACTTTGATCATGTCTCTCACTACCACTGTCACCAACCCACATATGGACACATTGACCCCGGAAGGACCTTTGCCTACAACGTCCCTATAGAACACTAACAAATTTTCCATTTAAGGACAGTAAAACTAAACCCTTTCCGAGCCCTCTAATGCCCCCACTGATTTAGGCCTTCAGATCACGCGTCTGAGTTGTCCCTGACCGTCCAGGGCAAGTTTTCCTCACGTATGGGCTGATGCTGGGCCGAATGTCCTGGGCCGCTATTCCCGCGGCCGAATCGGAAGAATCTCGTTCACTGGCATGCGCTAACGTCGGATGCTGATATTGATTCTTCTCCATGTCTTCGTAGCCCGACCCCCTTCCCGCACCCTTCTGCTCCACTCCACCTGCGGGGAATTGGATCTTTTGCTCCATTTTATATGGGGTTCGATGATTTGTCCCATGCTTGCTTCAATGGCTAGTGGCCCCCGGCCCCACCCGTCAATTAGGGGGGCTGGATCAAAGTTAGAAGAAAAGTGGGGCAAAAAATCCAATTTCTCCTCCACCGGATCCCTCCAGTTTGCGTCGCCGTTGTGGTCGTATCCGCGAAGAGAAAGAGAGAGAGAGGGTGAGAAAATGGCAACGGCGGGCCAAACGGATCGCCAAGCACATCATGCAGAGTGGAACCGCTCAGATCGCAGCCCTTCTAGACCGAGCCTCCAAATCTCGCACGAAAAAAAGAGATCATGGCGATGGCGGCGGCCGGCGTCACTTCCACCATCCATCCTCTACAGGTCTGTGTATCTCTCCTACTTCTGTGCATCCTCCGTCACGGACCAACTCAGTATCATTCCAATCCCTCGTGTGCGAGTGATGCCTGATGCGAAGCGACGCGGAGCGGTGCGTGCTTCACCGCGCGCTGGTTGAACTCCGCAAGGGCTACTATGTGGTGGCAGCGGCCACCTCTTGGGGAAAACCTAGGCTAGGCGCCGACTTCACCGATCTGGTCCTCCGGACCGGATCTCAATCTCTTCCTGCTTGTCAAGTAGGTCGTCATCCACATGTGCGTTGCCATACAAGTTCCAAGATGGCCGCTGCCCTGCTGCACTTGCTCCACGCTGGTCGTCCCTTGCCTACAGGAACAACTCAAGATGGCCGCCGCCCTGCTGCACTTGCTCCATGTTGGCAGTCCCTTGCCTACAGGTACAGCCCAAGATGGCCGCAGCCCGGCTGCACTTGCTCGACGTTGGTAGTCCCTTGCCTACATGTACAGTTCTCCTTTCCCCTTACGCAATATTATGCCTAGGCTACAGGGGAATGCCATGCTTCAGACGACCAAAACACAAGAATCCCAAAAGAAATGGTTGTAGACGCTCTCATGCGGCTTGCTAGGTCTTAGAATATCTCCTTTACGTGAGAGCTTTGACATGATACAAGGCCCTTCCAATATGCCGATGACACGGTCCTCTGTATTGAGGATAACATGGAGCAAGCTGTCAATCTTAAGCTGCTGTTATATCTCTTCGAGCTTATGTCAGGTCTTAAAATCAACTTCTTGAAAAGTGAGGTCTTATGTGTGGGGGGTGATGAGTCTACCCTCCAGAAATATGCGGACCTCTTTGGTTGTAGAATTGGCCATTTCCCTATGAAATATTTGGGGGTGCCTGTGAGCTACTCATCTTTAAGGGACATAGACTGGGAATTTGTAGCTATTAGATACCTCAAGAGCTGTGATGCTTGGATCGGCAGCTCCGCCTCCTCTGGTGGAAGATTGACTTTGCTCAATTCTTCCCTATCCAGCATAGCATACTATTACATGTCTATGTTCCTTCTGTCTAAAACCTTCATTGATAGGCTGGACAAATATCGTCGTAAGTTTTTTTGGTGTGGTGGTACGGAGAAAAAACGCTACCATCTTGTCAGATGGTCTTGGGTGTGTCGATCCAAGAGAATAGGTGGGCTTGGTGTCAAAGACCTCCACAAGCAAAATGTATCTCTCCTAGCAAAGTGGTGGTGGAAGTTAGATACGGGTGACGGCCTCTGGCAAGATGTGATAAGAGCCAAATACCTTAGAAATTGCTCTATGGCCACGGTTAAAACAAAATTTAATGACTCCCCAGTTTGGAAGGCTTTGCTTAAAGTAAAAGAAGTCTACATGGCTGGGAGGAAAGTAAATATCAATTCTGGGAACGTGGCCAGCATCTGGCATGATTCCGTTGGTGTACACCCCCCGCTGAGTGGGACCTATGCGGAACTATTCAGCATAGCTAACCATCCTGATGATACGATTGCTCAGTTTCGGGACAGGGGAGATAGGGACATCTTCAGGAGAAGATTGACTCCCGATTTAGCTAATCAGTTGGCGGGGGTCAAAGGTATTGTGGATAGTCTTGTTCCTTCCACCGAGCCTGATAAAATCAAGTGGGTGCTTGGCCCTAAAGAGAAATACACGACTAAAGGCCTATTCGGAATTCCACTAGCTCCACGAAATTTCAGGAGCTGTGGACCAGGAAATAGCTGCTCTACAGTTTTCAACTGCAACTCCACCAACTCCGGGAGTGGAGTTGTGGAGTGGAGGTGCTCCGAACAGGGCCTAAGTCGATGTACTCTTATCTCGAAAGAAATATCACTGGGTGCGACTACAGATGGATTTGGAAGGCAAAGCTGCCAACCAAAATCTAATTTTTTCTGTGGCAACTGTTTCAAGATGCCGTGTTGACTAGAGATGTCATGAAACGAAGGAATTGGGCAGGCGACCCCCGCTGTACGTTTTGTGACTGTAGAGAAACCTATCTTCACTTGTTCTTTCTGTGCCCAGTCGCTGGAACTGCTTGGCGGACAGTGGGGGCGATGCACTGATCTTTGCCCTAACAACCTTTGTCAATTATATTCTTGGTGTTACGCTTTCCTTCCCCATGGGGAACACCACTTCACTGTGGGATTAGCAGCTGTTTGCTGGGCTATCTGGAACTGCAGAAACCGAGCTACTTTTGAGCAAAAGAAACTGTCATCTCCTTTTGAGATTGTCTTTACAGCTTGTATGCATTTGAATTACTGGGCAGGGCTCTTGAAAGGCACGGAACGGGAGGAGCTGGAGCACGGTGCGCTGCTGTTGAAGGATAATGCCAAGAGGATGATGAGGATGTGTGCAACCGCTCACATCGAGGAAGGTTTGGAGTGAAGGCGGGATACTAAAGATGCGGGCTCCTGGAGTTATGTTCTGGCGCTCAAAGTTACGGCGGTGTTAGCCCTTTCTGTTAGACGCTTTTGGACCTCTGCGCAGGTCTTGCTTGTTTGCTGCTGTGTAATGGTTGTTTCTCTGAAACTGTAGTGGCGTGCTGATGGTGTCCCAGGGTTTTTGCCTCGTAGAAGGTGTTTCGATTGCGAGCATCTACAGCGGGTTTCCCTGGGATGCTTGAACTCGCTTTTTCCCTTTCCCTTTTCGGCAGTTCTGGAACTCGATCTGTATTTCCGTTATTTCTATAATGGAAAGGGGATTAGCCCGGTTCAAAAAAATGATACAAGGCCCTTGACAATTATCACTGATACACTCGATTGAATCATGTGAGTTCCATTCTATCTATTTGATCATTTTTGTCTACTTGTTCAAGATATTCCAAATAAACTCAAATTTATCTTATTTCTTTTATGTACAGTTTGATCTTTTTTGAAGTGTAAATTGTATGTTGGTGATACTTTTTTAATTGGTTCTTTCTCTTTTACAGAATTGAGCAGAAAGAAAAGAATATGACTTTTTGTTTGCTTTAACAATGAAAGGTTTAACTTGGAAAATACTTTGATTCTGTCACAGGAGTTGATGCTCAAGTTTCTTGTGCATTTAAATCTGAGGGGAAACCACATGCAGAGAAATTCAAGAATCAGCTGTATAACCAGGTTTACTAACATCTATGTGTTTCTCTTATTTATATTGTGCATTCATTTCTATTTTTAATTTCTCTCTTCATCTCTTTAAATTAGTACAGTAACCAATCCACTTTCTGATTTTCTGTGCAGCAACTATACTAGAAGCTGGCATGTACAACGAGGATGGTTACGTGCCTCTTTAAGTCATCCAGTGTTACATTAATTCTTTTCTTGGCACTAATTTGTTAAAAAATGTAGAATTCCCTCTTTAAAAAATGATGTTAGTGAACATCCCAATTTAAAAAAAATTATATTCCAAAATAGTCAAGTTTTTTACGTGACATTTCACATAATTATTGAATGCCTTCCATGGGATGACAGGAATCTTGCTCATCTAGCAAAATAAAAGATAATGAAGAAATTTGGAAGGTGGGAAAACTTGGGATTTCTCGGAGTATTGTCATGGCGGTGCCCACGTAGTTTGGGAAATTTTGCTTTCAGCTTGGATGAAGCTTTGTCATAAAGGATGGCACATACATTTCCTTCCCATTTAATAAATGCATCGCACAATATAAATGGTCAAATGTTAACTTCTGAGATAGGGCAAAGTCAATAACAGTGGAACATAGTATGTTAAATGTTGGTTGCTCTGGCTTATATGATGACAGATTGCTTCTTGAAAGCTCTTTTTATACAGAGTAATGCTTATATTGGATATTTTAGGGGAGGTTTAATTCAATAGATATTGTTACAGATTGTTTTCTTCTGATTTTTCGAGTCTACCTAATTTGTGAGTTTAGCACTGTTACGTTCTCTAAGACTATTTCATAGGTGTGCCTGGGTCCATGACTAAGATTTTGCCCCGCTAGCGCAGCCTGCGCCCACTAAACATTATTTTTGTTGTACTAAGAAAATATTTAGCCTGGGAGAAAATAAGTAAAGAATAATATTTTCCAGGCTATGAGCTTATCGTTTCTGAAGCTTGGCCAGCTTCGATTATCATGAACATCTATGACAATAATAAATTGAATATTTCTCCTTTTCGGCTATATTTGTAGTGGACTTATCGTTCGTATGGGTAAATGTAGTTTACTAATTCTGTGAGAAGTACCAAGAGGACACATTGTTACAATTGGAACTATTTGTAGCTCCTGACTTTCCTGGTTAAGTTGTTATCCCATGGAATAACTCTCTTTGTTCTACCTGTTTAGGATAGACTCTGACTTAACCAACTTCGGCATTCTGGAGTTCTGCTATAGTGCTCTCCTCTAGCTGCTGAGCTCCCTCATTTTGTGGGATTTTGTTAATCTATATGTGTCCCTCTTATTCCACAAAGTAGAAAGTTGGCAAACTATTTGACCATGTGTAGGATTAGAGGCAATTATGAGTACAACACTTGTTTATTTCGTTACAGCCCAAGCTAAGATATCTTAATTTTATAAATGATCAAAGATACATAATCAGTAAATCTACATGCTTTCTCATATCATATTGCTACATGTTAATGATTTGTGCTATACTAATGTAGGATGTGGTGGTATTTGATCGGATTTTTTGTCGAAAAGGACCCTCTGGCCAACACAATTGACAAACAGGACTACATACAGATCAAATTGACAAAAAAGACCCCCTCAGTGGTGGCGGCAGGCGCGGCGGCCGACACGTGGCTCCTGCCGCCACGCTAGGAGGCGGCGGGCCCTGCCGCCATGCGCTGAGGCGGCCGGCCTGCTATTACATAATTTCCAACGCGCCGAGAGCCGGGACAGAACGGGACCGGGCATGTGGGACCTGCCGCCACTCAACACTACTAGGAAAAAGCTTATAGGCAGACGCTTACTAGTACCGTGGGTTTATACCCCTCGCTACTGGTACTTACTAGTAGCGCGGGTTTTTTCCCCTCGTTACTACTAAGTTGATAGTAGTAGCGCGGGTTTTTACCCCTCGCTACTACTAAGCGGTCTCTACCGTGCCCCCCGGGACATGCCATAGTAGTAGCGAGGGGTATAAACCCGCGCTACTGCTAAGTTGATAGTAGTAGCGAGGGCTATAAACCCACGCTGCTACTAACTACATGGTTTTTGAAGATCCCTGAAATCCCCATCTCCTCCCCCAAATCCTTCCTCTCCCCCTCTCTCTCCATAGGCTCTCACTTGGACCTCCTACGCATGCGCGCCTCCCCCATGGCGCCAAAAGAGGCAGGCCGCCTCGCGCCGCCGGCGTCCCGGAGCTCGCCGGTCTTCCCCACATCTCCATGCCACCACGTCGGAGCACCTCACCACCGGCGACCAACCCCGCTGCTACCTCCATCTCCTTCCTCTCTTCCTCATTTTTCTTTTTCTCTCTCTCCCTCTGGTTTGACTCACCCTTCCATGTCCTTACCCGTGCAGGTCATCGCCATGGACAACCAGGAGCTCGCTGCCTTGGCTGCGAAGAGGAGCCCCATGCCGCTGCCTTGCTCGGCCATGGATCCGGGCCCTCTACAGCAGTCGGCGCTGGATCTGGTCTTCCGCTGCCCTTCCGCAGCTCTGGCGACCCCTGCCATCGCTGGATCGAACCATTGCTGCCATTGATAACACGCACGGGATCGAGAATTTTTTTTGTTTTTGAAATTGATAGTAGTAGCGCGGGTGGCACCCACGCTACTACTAACAGACGTAGTAGTAGCGCGGGTGGCACCCACGCTACTACTAACAGACGTAGTAGTAGCGTGGGCGCACCCGCGCTACTACTATAAGTTAGTTGTAGCGCCGTAGGAGTAGCGCGGGCGCCCGCGCTACTACTAGCTATTTAACCCGCGCTACTACTAGGCTTTTCCCTAGTAGTGTGACGAGGCGGCCGGCACTGCTGCTGCCGCGCGCAGGCCGTCAGGACCTGCTGCACGCGCGGCGAGGAGGTGGGCCACGCTGCCACTCCCTAAGGCGGCCGCGCTGTTGCTGCTGCTCGCGGCGCGACAACTTCGCTATGGCAGGCGGCGATGATTCCCACGCGCGGACGACACTGATTTTCATGGGCGGGAACCCGATGCTGTGCGGTAGGTGAATTTTTGACGTCTTGTGCCGACACTCTGCGGTGCTCCTCTGCACTCTCTTTGCTTCCCTGCGTACACTCTCCACTCCACTCTGTCTGGTTCGCATGCCGTTCGACGGGAATCGTTTCTGGCAGTGATTCCGCTGCGGTGTTGCCCACTGTTTGATAATAGCCACTGCTGTCTATGCAGGCGGCCCTGATCAAAAGCAGTACGTGATTCCCGCCTAAAGTTCTGCTCATCGGTTGCTATGGCCGATGCGACAGCACCGAGGCATGCTATGCCGACACTGGTTGCACTGTTTTGAATCACGCGTATTTCCCACCTAAAATTCCGTCTGTTCGCGCCTATTTTCTCGTCATCATTTCATGAGGCCAAGGCAGCAAAAGAAGCTGGCAAGGGAAAAGGAAAATATCCACGCTGGACTCAGTAGATATCTGTGGTAGTATTTTAAATTTCGCAACCATTTGTATCTTAATTTCAGCAGTTTAATGTAGCTTTATTTCAGTAGTTAAATGTAGCTTTATTCAATAGTACAATATATCTTATTTTCAGTTGTACCGTGTCCAATGTCGTATTTACCTTATTTCCTTCTTTCTTTCTCTCCACACCCGAAAACACTTTAATAATACAAACTAATTATCGAACGTCGTGCAACAACTACAACATCAAATTAAGATAGAACATAATGCCAGTACAATAAGACAGTACAAACTAATAATGCAAGTACATGTGAATTAAACGGTAGAACTGAACTTAAAAACTAAAAATACAGCTTAAAAACTACATGAAGGCATCATCGTCATCCTCCGTCGGTGCAGAACTCTTGCCCTTCAACGATGCAGAACTCTTGGCCTTGGTACTTGGCGTGAAGATATCATCTTCATCCTCGCTGTCTGCAGTCCATAAAAAGTATTTTCTGCTGCAAACTTTAGGTATGATTCACCCTTACTCTGTTGCTTCATCTATCTTCCATGCAACCTGAGAAGTTCTTTCCGTATCCCAAAGGTCCTGGAAGGCCACCGGCACCTACTTAATGCGTGAGCCAGCTCATTCAGTAGGGTGTCAGTATTGATGAGTTTGTCCCACGAAACTAATATGTTGTCTACCCTGAAATCGGCGGCTAAATCCAGAAGACATTGGGACATACGAGAGTGAAAACTACGATCAAAAGGATATCTGGACATCTTGGCAAGACTGCGAGACTACACTAGAATGCTTACCCAAGTTAGTGCCGAGGGTGTTTTATAGGTTGAGAACACAAACAGAGGCGGGAACTCGGAAGCGGGAAAATATGGTAGGAACTAGATAGCGGGAAAATATGGCGAGAACTAAGAAAGCGGGAAAATATGGCGGGAGATATAGGCGGGAAACTATGGCGGGAAATATAGGTGGGAAATGGCCGCGCGAGATAAATGCGGGAACTCAGAAGCGAGAAATTATGGTGGGAGATATACGCGGGAAACATTGTTGTCGCGTGGTTCAGTAGCGGCAAGTCATCATACATAGATGTTTCTTACATACATCGGAAAGTATGGAACTGACATAGGTAGATACAAATAGGTCGCACACGTAGATAAATGAATCACCCTAGTCGATGACGGCCACCTAGCCTTTCCCAAGGACCGGAAAGCGTCAAGCGGTTAGGTGGTCGAGTTACACGAAGACCGCGGCCGTACTCCCCTTTGGCTTCCTGTGTCTGCGACTCCTGCGTAGGTGGAGTCTGGAATCCTTGTTGCGATCCTGATGCATAATTGTAGGCGTATGGTTGTGACTCCTCAGGGATAAAAGATGGGCCAATAACGTCCCCTCCGAATAAGTCTGTAACTAATGCTACAACTGTGTCACCATGATCATGTGATGCTCCCCGGATGCGTGTGGTGAGGCCACGTTGGGTGTCCTCATCGTCCCATGTACGATCAGGTATGTCGTGCACAGAGAAACATTGTAAATAAACCATTAAGGATAATATGTGATATCATTGTAAATGCATTAAAAATGTAAACATGACTACCTGATCAGATCCCTCGCCCGTAGTGTGTGGCCATTGTTCGTCGTAGTGGTTTATCTCTGGAAGACGAGTCTCCTCGGAAATGGAGATTCCCTCGCGTGGAGAGATACGGCTGAGATCCCTCGCCTTGAGTGTATGCGCCATATCCTGTGTACGCATATGGGTTCGAGGAAAGAGTTTGCTCGGGCATCGAATCCAAGCCCGTGCCATGGTCCTGAGATGTCTGCCCATGACGAAGCTGCACCGAAGAAGAGCGATGCAGTGGCAGAGATGAGTCATGTCGTGGCAATGTCGTTGTAGTACTTGGACCCTCCCCCATCGCCCATGGCTCGTATGCGCCTTGCTCGGTCTGGACGACGGCGCCGCACTCGTTCTAGCTGACCTTGCTATCGGCATGTTGTACGCTCCAGTGACAACGTCGTCGCCTCTACCACATCTCAATTTTGTGGCCACATAGTCCTGGATACGTCTGACTGTTGACAGCGGAGGTCTGTTTATAGTTGTTGCACCCGCGCTATTACTACGTCTGTTTGTAGTTGTCGGACGACGTTCGATAATTAGTTTGTATTATTAAAGTGTTTTCGGGTGTGGAGAGAAAGAAAGAAGGAAAGAAGGTAAATACGACATTGGACACGGTACAACTGAAAATAAGATATATTGTACTACTGAATAAAGCTACATTTAACTACTGAAATAAAGCTACATTAAACTGCTGAAATTAAGATACAAATGGTTGCGAAATTTAAAATACTACCACAGATATCTACTGAGTCCAGCGTGGATATTTTCCTTTTCCCTTGCCAGCTTCTTTTGCTGCCTTGGCCTCATGAAATGATGACGAGAAAATAGGCGCGAACAGACGGAATTTTAGGTGGGAAATACGCGTGATTCAAAACAGTGCAACCAGTGTCGGCATAGCATGCCTCGGTGCTGTCGCATCGGCCATAGCAACCGATGAGCAGAACTTTAGGCGGGAATCACGCACTGCTTTTGATCAGGGCCGCCTGCATAGACAGCAGTGGCTATTATCAAACAGTGGGCAACACCGCAGCAGAATCACTGCCAGAAACGATTCCCGTCGAACGGCATGCGAACCAGACAGAGTGGAGTGGAGAGTGTACGCAGGGAAGCAAAGAGAGTGCAGAGGAGCACCGCAGAGTGTCGGCACAAGACGTCAAAAATTCACCTACCGCACAGCATCGGATTCCCGCCCATGAAAATCAGTGTCGTCCGCGCGTGGGAATCATCGCCGTCTGCCATAGCGAAGTTGTCGCGCCGCGAGCAGCAGCAACAGCGCGGCCGCCTCGGGGAGTGGCAGCATGGCCCACCTCCTCGTCGCGCGTGCAGCAGGTGTTGTCGGCCTGCGCGTCGCAGCAGCAGTGTCGGCCGCCTCGTCGAGTGGCGGTAGGGCCCACATGTCCGGCCCCGTTTCGTCCCGGCTCCCGGCGCGCTGGAAATTACATAATAGCCGGCCGGCCGCCTCAGCGCGTGGCGGCAGGGCCCGCTGCCACCTAGCGTGGCAGCAGGAGCCACGTGTCGGCCGCCGCGCGTGCCACCACCGCTGAGGGGGTCTTTTTTGTCAATTTGATCTGTAGGTAGTCATTTTTGTCAATTGTGTTGGCTAGAGGGTCCTTTTCGACAAAAAATCCCGAAGTAACAGCGGATGTTGTCGGCTGGTAAGCATCACAAACAGTGCGGCTGCCTCACGGAGTGGCGGCATGGCCCACCGCCTCCTCGCGCATGCAAATGCCCTCTCGGCAACCGAGCGGCAGCAGCAGTACAAGCCGCCTCGTACCATGGCGGCAGGGCCCACCTGCCCGACCCCGTTCCGTCCCGGCACAGAAACACGTTATACAATGCTGGCCGCCTCAGTGCGTGACGGCAGGGCCCGCCGCCTCCAGGCGTGTCGCCTGCCGCGCCTGCCGCCACGGACGGGGGGTCTCTTTTGTCAATTTCATCTGCAGGTAGTCCTTTTTGACAATTGCGTTGGGCACCTGGTCCTTTTCGACAAAAAATCATTTGATCGAAAGATCCAGGTTGGGAAAGGCACATTTCTTTGACAAGCACAAGTAATGAAAGGACCAAAAGATCCAGATTAGGAGGACACCGTTCCAAGGTGCAAGCACATATCATGGAATATTGCTACAAGTGGTTGTAAAGTCCACATATCAGTATGTGATGTCGATGAATTATGTTATATCTTCTTGCTTTGTACGTCTAATTTTATGATGGTGAATTGATGGATGTTGACTATTGGACAAGTGATGCCATTTATTTTAGCTTGTTAATTCCTAATGAGTAATGCAAAATTTTGTCTCGGATAAAAATAACTTTACCTTCCAATTTGGCGATCAAGGACTCCTTATATACTTATGGAACTTATTATCACTATATTGTCAAAATAGATGGGTGCAGCAATGCCGCCATCATTGATCTATATTTACATTTCAAATAATTAGTAACCGGATATTTTATTATTAGCCAATTAAAACTTTAACTATAATAATAAGGGGAAAATATTTTTATATCCATATTTACGTTTGAAATAATCAGTGCTTTTGTAATATCATTCGGTTCGACTCTAAACATAATAATACGATCATAACACTTTAATGATATGATTAAAACTTTTAGTACTCCTTCCGTTCACTTTTGTAAGACCGTTTAGACATTTAAGACAACACACAAAGCAGTTCAATTTTAGTTGTCTAAAACGTCTTATAAAAGTGAACAGAGGGAGTATATTTTGATTTTAATAACACTAGCGCATATGCCCGTGCGTTGCAACGGGAGAGATTTTTTTGTGAGAAGCATCGGGAGAGATAATTGATGTGTCCATCAAAACGGTCTCCACAACAGTGGTGCGATAGACCGGAGCGTTGTGGAGTTGGTCGGAGTGGCGGCCACTACCCAACTCGTGCCTTTTTTTCCTTTAGGTCCGCCTCCTTGTCGAGGTTGTGGTGACCTCTTGATTTTTTTTTAAACATGCGAGATTTTTTTTTTTGAAAAAATCGTTAATTCCTGGAAAAGGCAAACATAACATGAAATATGAAGATTTTTTAAAATTCACAAACATTTTTTGAAAGCAGGACCATTTTTAAGGCGGAGAAACGAACATTTTTCGACTTTGTGAACAATTTTTTAAAATGGTAACTTGTTTTGATAATTCAAACCCATTTTCAAAAATGTCTTTTTAATCACGAACATTATTTTGAATTTGTGAACATTTCAATAAAAAGAATATTTTTCGAATTTCTATTATTTCTAAAATGAATTTTATTTTATAAATCCCAATCAATTTTGGACTTTTTTTAAAAAAAATGCGAACATTTTTCAATTGTGAACAAATTTGAAAGTAAAAATTAGTACAAATTGAAAGTTCCAAATATTTTCCAAATTGGAACAAATTTTGAAATTCTAAGATTCAATAAAAATTAGTAAAAAATTCGAAATTTTAGAAAATTAAAAAATATATTATTAAGAAAAGGAAAAAATAACTTGAAAGGGAAAAATGAAAAATAGAAAAAGAACACAGAAAAAATGAAAATGGGCTGGCCCAACAATGGGCGACCGATGGGCAGCTCCAACTATATGCCGCTCTGTGCGACAAATAAGGTTTCCCAGCTGAGTGCGCAGGACTTAAATGGGTGGCTTTTCTGGGCCTTACCGTGTGCGGCCCACGTACGAAATTCTGGACAAGACTCTTTTTTTCTTTTCTAGCAGATGGACCACTAATTAGTACCACCTCGAATATAAAAATATATTTTCGGTGATGAACGGATGAAAAAATTGGAGAAACGCACCTTGCTTTATTAGTAGGTATAGATATAGATATAGATATAGATTGATTTTCATGCCATCCAATAAAAATAGTTTATTTACAAATAATAAAATGAGAATACATTTTAATAACCGTATTTTCATTAGAAAATAATCTACCTTTTTAGTATCATTCGGTTGGACCTTGAATATAATAGTATGATGATAACATTTAAATATCATATGACTAAACAAATACCATATTTCTGCTAGAAATATTTGCAGCATCAGTAACATCATTCACAACTGTACATCAATATAAAAAATATTTACAAAATTACACAGCGTCATTTATACCTCAACTTCAATATGAATGTTGTTCCGAATAAAATTAAGCGCCATAATAGTTCAAAAAAATCCGTCAGCATGAACATATCACCAGTAATATATCAATGGAGTCAACCTATTATCACATGAACATAAATATTAGACACGGATTTTTTTTCTGCTATCAAAAGCATCAAAATGGCACTTTGCATGTATGTGGTCATCACCTCAAAAGGGACATCGAAGATCGAAACACAGTTTCTTCAATCACGTCATCTCCTCATTGTTTGCCACTCAGATGATATTTTTTCACCTAATTACATAAATCATTAAGGATATTAGCATCTAATCTTAATATACAAAACTTAGATTATTGCGACATAAAAAAGTAGACCTACGGTTTCCTAACTATAAAAATTATTAATAACATGATCTACAATACCGTCAAATATTTGTTGTCCAAATTTTGGCTCTAACCCAACCTAAACGTTCAACAGAAGTACTAATTACGACTTAATGACAAAAATAACAACATCTTGCTTGTCAAAAAAATTACTAGTAATGGACATAGCTAACATTGATCTACAACATCTTCAACTTACTCGTGTGCAGAAGTTACTATAAATGCAACATATGTCATCTGAAAACTTTTCTAACTTCTAAGCAGTAAACATCGCATAGATAATGACGAGCTAAAAAACTAACTAATTTGCACCGTGCATGCACAAGAAAATCCATGTATTGCAAAGCTCATACCTTCAACTTCGTAGTTCACTTTGCACGGCAAATCTTACTCTAGAAACTCCAAATGACTTCACAAAGTGATGAAATTATGACTAAAGCAACAGAGAATACATAGTTAGAAACTAATAAAACAAAACAAAAACATCATGCGTGCGAACGAAACCAACAAAGATGGATAGATCTTACCTTGATCTATCTTTTCTTCAACTAAAACTTCTTCTGAATCGGCTTTCAAATCGCTCAAAATCGTGATCAAAGTAGCTATTTGAGCTGTTTTTCTCAATGTGCTAGGGTACTTAGAGCAGAGAGAGCAGAGAGGAGAGAGGAGAGGAGTGAGCGGGCTGCTGCGCAAAATGAGGCACTTCCTGCCTCATATAAAGAAACAAACGCGTGTATTCAGAGAGGTGTCGACAGAACGGGACAAAAACCATCAACCGACAGACCGCGGCGCCGTCACGTCGCGCGCAACAGAAACAGTGCTGCCGCCTCGTTGTGTGGCGGCGGAGCACACAGGCAGAGCACCGTTCCGTCGTGGCTCGACAGCTGCCGCGACGAAATCTGTTACACGACGCCCTGCCGCTTGGCCGTGTGGCGGCAGGGGTTAAATATGTTGGGAAACCGGGTCAACCCGGAGGGATGGCGGCCGCCGCGTGCAAAACGCACGGGCCGGCCCCTCCCGTTTCCCTTCTTTTGTTAAGTGGGTACTTATCCACTTAACCACTTACCCCTATATAAAGCAACGAGGAGCCATCATTGTAACACCTGATCATTGATTAATAAAGCTGGTCTCCTCTATCTCCCTGTGTCACTTTTACTTTCGCATATTTCGACTACTTCGTCTACGACGCTCGCTCTCGCTCCGCAACCTCGGACCGGACTCGCCGGCGGAGTTGCGGAACACGTTATCAGCACGCTTCGCTCCATCAACTCTCCGTCAAGCCTGCGTCAAGCCTGCATCACGCAGGCTTTCGTCGATCCCGCGGAGGTATAAGATCCGATCCCCACTTTTTGCAAAAATGGATTCCTCTCGTTACTACGATTCCGTTTTTGCGATTAGATTATTATTCGGATTTGATCTATCTATGGTGTGGATTTTCCTCCCAAGAACCGAGCGGACGAAAACGTCGCCGACCAATGTCGATGTTCTTGGACTACGAGGGACTTGTTGACTGCACTATAGGGAGTCGGTACAGATCGCGACCCCGATGATCGCGGTACCGCCGCAAATGCACCAGATGTGCCATGCGCCGTCGGAGTTCCAGACGAACACGACGAAGATCCGCATCCCGAGGCCGGCGTCCAGATGACGCCGTACCAAGCACGCTGCACCGCGTCCTGCTGACGCCGCCGCCGCCGTCTCGATGGCCGGCTCGACGCCGCGTCGTGTGGCGTGGCCGCCGCCGTCGCGCCGGTCGTCGCCCCGGCCGAGCCCGTGCACGGCCGGCTGCCGTCGCCGGGGCTCGAGCTGGCCGCCGCGTGCCCAGTTGGCCGCGGCTCCGCGAGTCGCCGCCCGGCTGGCGGTCGCCGCCGCGCTGCCGCGTGTCCAGTTGGTCGCGGCTCCGCGAGTCGCCGCCCGGCTGGCGGTCGCCGCCGCGTGCGCGCCGTCCCGTGGCCGTGCCGCGCGCCCTGGCCGCGCCGCGCCAGTGGCCGTCGCCTCACCCGGCCCTGCTGGCTGCCGGTCATCGCTCCCGCGAGCGCGCGCGACACGCCAGTGGCCGTCGCCTCGCCCGGCCCTGCCCGCTGCAGGTAACCGCTCCCGCGAGTGCGCGCGCCTGGCCAGTGGCCGTCGCCTCGCCCGGCCGCGCCCGCGTGCGAGCCGCCGCCGCCGCTCGGCTGCCAGGGGAAACCCTAGCGCCGTTTGCGTGCAGGAGGCAGCGCCGCGCATGGGCCGGCCCGCTGGCTCCTGGGCCGGATGGGCCCCGGTTGAGGGGATGCCTCCTCTAAAAAAAGCGAAGGCGCTGGCTGCTGGGCCTAGATGGGCCGCGCGCCATGGGGCTCTAAAAAAATGAAGAGGGGCGCCGCCTGTCGCGTAAAAATTGCGGTTTAGCCCCTGTATTTTTCAGTTTTCGCACGATTTTTTTTATTCATGCAGCAATTTTTCGCGTAGACCCCCTGGGAATGTCTGTTTTCGCTGAAAATGCGTATTTAGGCTTAAAAATACTTCGGGAATTCAATTTTTGGGCTATTTTTCACATACTAGATGCGCTTAACATGCTATTTTTTGTAACATGATATTATTGTATGATTTTACTGCTGTAGATTAATTGTTTAGCACTCTTAATCATTTAGTAAGTCATATAATAGCATGTTTTAAATATTGGAACGTCATTTTATTGAATAAGTTTATCAACATCGCTTTGTGCAAAAGATTACCTGCTGTAATCTCATGATTTTTGCATAAATCGCAGATGGCCGGAATTGTCCACAAGGAGTTTCCTGAGTTGGCCCAGACAGGGCTGAACTACCTGCCATGGTCCTCGGACTGCGAGATCTTTCTCCAGGGCAAAACCCTCCTGAGGGTGATCGGTAAGGGGGCCCAGCTGGCCGTCACTGATCCCAAGTTCGAGACTGAGAATGCGCAAGCTCTGCACTTTCTCCGTCATCACCTGTCACCTACTCTGAAAGATGAGTATATGGCTGAGCGCAGTGCTTCTGGCCTTTGGACCGCTCTTAAGCAGCGGTTTGAGCGGCTGAAGTACACTGTGAAGCCACGTGCAGAGGCAGAGTGGATCCGTCTGAGGTTTGCGGACTTCAAGACGGTTGGGGAGTACAATTCGGCTCTGCACCGGATTTGTACGACTCTTCGGTTGTGTGGTACTGAGATTACCGACTCCCAGAAGATTGAGAAAACCCTATCCACTTTCCACCCCGACGCGGTCCAGTCCTCACGGAACTACCGCCAGGGGAACTACACGAGGTATTCAGAGTTGATTGACGTCCTCCAGGTGGCGGAGGCGCAAGACGAGGTTCTCAAAAAGAACTTTGTCGCGCAACCACTTGGGGGGAGTTCTCGCCAGGAGGTGAACGCTCTCAAAGTCCGCAAGCCTCAACAGAAGAAGAGGGGCCGGAAGGGCAAGAAGAAGGGCCCTCACCCCCCCGCCCCGGCTAAGCAGAACAAGCCGGGCAAGGGAGGGCAAAGGCCTCAGGACTGCTTCCGTTGTGGCTCGGTGGAGCATTTCTCCCGCCAGTGCCGCGCACCACAGGAGGTCGTTGCTGCATATAAGGCTCGGAAGGCGCGTGAGACGCACCTCGCCTTGGTTCAGGAGGGAGCTCCACCGGCGCCCATGGCGGCACCCGTGATGATTGCTACTCCCCCTGCTGCGCCTATAGAGGCGACCCCCGTGGTGCCCATCGCGGCAGCTTTGGCGGTCTCTACCGAGGCCCACGTCGCCATGGAGGTTGACCACATGGCCGCCTCGGCGGCGCCGCCACTAGACATTGATGCTGCCTCCAAGATAATTTCTGAGGAGGATCAGCTCACTAGTATGGAGATTGCGGCGGAAGTGAATGGCTTCTTCACCGAGTCCACTTAGCATACCTCTTTGGTTATCACGATTCCGTGCTTTGATACAATAAAATTGAATAAATTCGATTTGGTTGTAAGCTCTATGAGAGCATAAACTTATTCTTTACTTTGGCGATTGGATGACATTTATTCATTTATTCCATTATTTATACATGATAGCATGTTATGTTCTGAGATGTGTGCATTTATTTTTAATGTATTTTCTTCCTCATTACATTAATTAGATGTCATATTTTAGAACGCGTGTGGCGCCCGAATGGAGGAAACGTGCCTTGCCGATAGCGCCACCACTCATACCATTTTACGAGAAACTAAGTACTTTGAGTCCATTAAAAAATCTCCGGGAAGTATTATGACAATCGCCGGCTGCGGTTCTCACATAGTTGGCTCCGGACGAGCCACTATTATACTCCCCATGGGAACAACTTTGCTCATTAATGATGCGTTGTTGTACCCGGAGTCGACTCGTACTCTATTGAGCTTTAGAGACATCCGCGCTAATGGTTTCCATGTTGAGACCGATGATGAAAACGGCAAGGAATGCCTACTCATCACAAAGCGGGATGAAGGTGGTAAACATGTTATCGAAAGGCTTCCTTCGTTTGACACAGGGCTATACTACACTAAGATAGTAGCACCGCCCGTGTACACTACCCTCAAGACCGTCTTTAGAAGCTCTGAACTCTTCTGCCTCTGGCACGATAGGTTAGGCCACCCCGGACTTAGGATGATGAGAAATATAATTAACAACTCGCATGGCCATAATGTTAACGTGAAGAACTTCCCGAATCCTGATGATTTCGTGTGCTCCGCATGCGCTAAGGGGAAGTTAGTCATTAGGCCATCACCCCTCAAGGTGAGGGATGAAATCCCCGCGTTCTTGGAACGTATCCAAGGGGACATATGCGGTCCAATTCAGCCCCTCACGGGGCCGTTTCGGTACTTCATGGTGCTCATTGATGCTTCCTCTAAATGGTCCAATGTTTGCCTGCTGTCAACAAGGAACCATGCCTTTGCAAAATTGATCTCACAGATCATCCAAATGCGGAATAATTTCCCGGATTATCGTATAAAGTCTATTCGAATGGACAACGCCGGAGAATTTACTTCAAAGGCGTTCGATGATTATTGCATGGCAATGGGAATCAAAGTTGAGCACTCGGTACCACATGTTCATACACAAAATGGACTTGCCGAGGCATTGATTAAAAGAATTAAATTCATTGCCCGACCGCTCCTTCAGGGTTGTAATTTACCAACTACATGTTGGGGCCACGCGGTGTTACACGCGGCTAATCTCATCAACTTTCGACCGTCGGCCTACAACATCCACTCTCCTGTTCAACTTGCGCAAGGGTCGGCACCGAAAATTTCCCACCTTCGTAGGTTCGGTTGCCAGGTATATGTACCAATACCACCCCCTCAGCGATCGGCGATGGGCCCGCTCCATAAGTCGGGGATATACGTTGGTTATGAGACTGTGTCCATAATCAGGTATCTGGACCCCATGACAGGAGACTGTCACACGGCTCGTTTTGCTGATTGCATTTTTGACGAGGATCTTTTCCCGACTTTAGGGGGAGAGAATCAACCCCTTGATGCTAAAAGTCGAGAAATCACGTGGCAGGCCACGGGGATCCACGCTCATGACCCGTGCACTGCTGAGACTGAGAGAGAAGTCCAAAGATAATAGATTTGCAGTCTTTAGCAAATCAACTGCCCGACCACTTTAGTGACTTAAAGACTGTGACAAAATCGCATGTGCACGCGCGCAATGCACCGGAAAGGGTTGAAATACCGAAGAAAAATGATGGTATGCCCGCTCCCGTCCAAAGGCCTAAAAGGACGAGAAATCCGGCTTCTCAAATCCCAAGTACTCGGGGACGCCCGACGAAAAAGGATAAGAGAGATTTATCACAGCCTGTCACCAAAGTACCCCAAATTGAAACGGGGAGCCAGTCGAGACCTGGCACAAGTATGGAAAATTCAGTGCACGAAATTCCGGACTTAAACTTTCCCATAGGGGAAACACCCAGCGGAGATGTGAGCGCACACATCGGCGCGGGAAATCTAAAGGACCTTGCTCCCATAATGGGAAATTTGGTAGAGCAAGTGTTTGCGCCTGATGCGCTCCATGACGAAATGGCCATAAATTATATTTATACGGGGGAGTCCCTGAACCGAGCAACGGTGATTGTCGACATCAACTTTGCTACGAAAATTGCCTCAATCATAGATCTTGACCCTGAGCCTAACACGCTCGCTGATTGCAAGAAAAGGTCGGATTGGAAAGATTGGCAGCAGGCAATTACCGCCGAATTATTATCTCTCAACAAAAGGAAGGTGTTCGGACCAGTTTGTCGAACTCCTCCCCACATTCGCCCTGTTGGCCATAGGTGGGTTTTTGTTCGAAAGAGAGATGAAAATAATAAGGTAGTACGGTACAAAGCAAGGCTCGTTGCTCAAGGGTTCACCCAACGACCAGGTGTCGATTTTGAGGAGACTTATTCCCCAGTCATGGATGGAGTTACCTTTAGATACTTGATCTCGATGGCAGTAAACATGGGCTTGAAAATGAAACTAATGGATGTTGTCACTGCTTACCTATATGGTAACTTGGATTCGAACATATACATGAAGGTTCCAGAAGGTATCCCTGTTCCGAACCATGATAGAGCAAATAGGGGTCTATACAGTGTTCAACTTCAAAACGCACTGTACGGACTCAGACCGCCCGGTAGAATGTGGTACAATCGCTTAAGTGATTTTCTTCATGAGAAGGGCTACACGAGCAATAAAGATTGCCCATGTGTTTTTATACGGCGATCCCAAGATGGATTCTGTATAATCTCGGTGTACGTGGACGATTTAAACATAATCGGTACACCTGAGGATATTGAGGAAGCTAGTTCCTACCTGATGTCGGAATTCGAGATGAAGGATTTGGGTAAAACCAAGTTCTGTCTGGGTCTGCAACTTGAACATTCCCCTGATGGGATTCTAGTGCACCAGTCGGCCTACACCCAGAAGGTGTTGGAAAGATTTGGATTTGATAAGGCATATCCTTCTAAGACCCCGATGGTCGGAAGATCTTTACAGCCAGACAAGGACCCGTTCAGGCCAAAGGAAGAGGGGGAGGAAACTCTGGGACCAGAGGTTCCTTACCTGAGTGCAGTTGGAGCACTCATGTACCTCGCAAATTGTACACGGCCAGACATTGCGTTCGCCGTCAGTTTGCTTGCTCGGTACAGTTCTGAACCTACCAAAAGACATTGGAAAGGTGTCAAGGACGTCTTCCGTTACCTGCAAGGGAACAAAGATCTTGGTCTATTTTATAAGAGGAATCAAGACCTATCTATTATAGGCTATGCCGATGCTGGGTACCTGTCGGACCCGCATGATTGCAAATCGCAGACTGGATATGTTTTCCTTTGTGGTGGAACTGCGTTTTCCTGGAAATCGTCCAAGCAAACACTTGTGTCGACTTCCACGAACCACTTGGAAATCATGGCATTATTCGAAGCGTCAAAAGAGTGTGTATCGCTTCGGCGGATGATCGGCCACATTCAACAGACATGTGGGCTGAACACCGTACAAACCCCTACCATTATCTATGAAGATAATGCTGCTTGTGTTGCACAAGTCCAGATGGGTTATGTGAAGAGTAACCTCACAAAGCATATTAGTCCCAAGTTCTTCTATGCACATGAGCTGCAACAGTTGAACGAGGTGAGAGTTTTGCATACTAAGTCCTGTGACAATCTTGCTGATATGTTCACTAAATCATTACCGGCATCAACCTTAGAGAGGTGTGTGCGTGGGATCGGTATGATGAGACTTAGAGAGATGCAAGGTTCAGGGGGAGAAACTTCACAAACTCGTCGCTAAAATCTCAATCCTGATGATCGAGTACTCAACTTGATGGTTGAGTGGATTGTACTCTTTTTCCCTTGAGTGAGTTTTCCTGATGTTTCTCACACGAGGTTTTTGACGAGGCAATTCGTGCAATACAACAACGTATACTGTGTGCTCTTTCTCCACATTTTTTCCCATTGGGTTTTTCAGAGTTTTGAGGCATGGATATACGGATAATTACCCAAGGGGGAGTGTTGGGAAACTGGGTCAACCCGGAGGGGTGGCGGCGGCCGCGTGCAAAACGCACGGGCCGGCCCCTCCCGTTTCCCCTCTTTTGTTAAGTGGGTACTTATCCACTTAACCACCTACCCCCTATATAAAGCAACGAGGAGCAATCATTGTAACACCTGATCATTGATTAATAAAGCTGGTCTCCTCTATCTCCCTGTGTCACTTTTACTTTCGCATATTTCGACTACTTCGACTACTTCGTCTACGACGCTCGCTCTCGTTCCGCAACCTCGGACCGGACTCGCCGGCGGAGTTGCGGAACAAAATAAAAAGATAAAGCAGAATAGAGAGAGCAAGGAGAACGAGATCACGGGCAGTGTCGGCAGAAACGGCCAAACTTCACCAACCGACAACCAGAGCGAGCGGTCGCGTTGCGCGCAGCAGCAACAGTGGCTGCCGCCTCAAGGAGTGGCGGCCGGGCCCACATAGCCCTGCTCCGTTCCGTTGCCAACCGCGCGCGGACGAAAAATCTGTTATACACGGCCTGCCGCCTGGCCCTGTGGCGGCAGGTGGCATCGCGGCGATGACGTGGCGCCGGTGGATCTCTTGTGCCGGGAAGCGGAGGAGGGAGCCGCGGTGCGAGGCGCCGCCGCCGTGACAGCTTCCCCACCTCCTCGCACCGCCGCCTCGCCCCGTAGTTCCCTGCCGCGTGGCGCCCGGTTCTTCGCCGCCGCGTACCGTAGTGCGCCGTCACCGGGATCCTTCTCCCCTTCAACGCCGCCGCCGGGGTCTTAGCTCCTCTTCCCGGCCGCCGGCTCCCCGCCATAGCACGATTAGACCTGGTAACTCACCACCTCGACCCTCTCTTTCATGATTTTGTTTTGTCCTTGTTGATTGTGATTATCAGCTTCAGCAATTAGTAATGCAGCAGGCTAATGTGTGTGATGAATACATTTTGTGGGGTAGCTGTCCACTTTGTGTGATATTTTTGGTGCAATGTATGCTGAAATCTGTGTGTGCAATATACAAGTTGTGTGCAACTATATGTGCAAATTCAGAGGAGATTACTACCGTATCTAGCTCTGGATTACAGGAGATTAGCAACACTTATATATTCAATGTAAATACTCCGAATTTGAGTTGATTATGGTCACTTTTTTTGTAAGCATCCTTATAGATTTGTAGTATGTCCAAGAAGTTTTCATGTTAAAATCAATGGGGGATGCTTACTTTTCTATTCGGAAGATTTCTCAACCCTCAGTTTTCTTTGTGACAGGTGGGATGTATAACATATTAACATCAGAGTAGGATATGAAAAGAATATGCAGTCTTGCCCGAATAAACTTCTTCGGCTGTGGGATGCTACCATAGGTATGAGGTATCTATGTAATGGGATGCCCGTGCGTTGCATAGAACAATAGACTTAGATATATAGACATTGATCAAATGTTTTTGCTATATATTCTTTAATGGTGTATAAGATATGAGTTGGCCTATTTTTTCATTGAGTTCATGAGTTGGGTATGACCATGAGACTTTAAAGACATGGTACATGGTCTTCCGCAGTTTATATTTTGCCTCATGTCGTATGTCCATTGAAAAGTTGTATTAGTTAGTATATTAATAACATAAATCTTTGTGTGATTAAAATCGCAGCTTATTCCTTTGAAAGATGTGAGAAATATATTTGGATTGGGGAAGCGCGAAGCAGAAGCAATTATTTAGTCATATAGAAAGGGGCTTGCAAAATCCTTTAATATTGATTTCGCTGCAGCTCCTAGGAAAGCACTGTTCCTCCAAAATCTCTGCGAAGAGTTACAGTTTGATCCTGAACTTACTAGCAAGATTCATGAAGGTGCCACCCTGACATTTTTTTATTGCATAATTAGTTTACAACATTGCTCTATATTAGCTACAAATTTGATCCTCCTGCTAGCAAGATGCGTACCATATAAACTACAATTTGAAGGTTACAATCCTTTTTCTAGATTGAAGGTTATATAATCCTGCAGTATGATGTCCAAGTCTCTTCTGTGCATATGTTCTACTATGTCTTTCAGATCCTAAAACTGTGAAATTAGTTATTGCTATAACATATCGAATGGCATTACTGCGTCCGATGCTCCTATGTACTCTTTTCCATTTACTGTTTGCAAACTTTATTTGTGTTCTAACTATATGTGTTTGGCTATCAAAACACTTTACCATTATCTGCTTTTGTTCCCGCAAAAGTTGTTTCGGTTGCATATAGTTGTGTCGTTTTCATGTTAATTGGAAATTTATAATAAAATGTGTTATTTGCTTGGAGAAAATTTGTGGTTTAATTCTCAAAAGGCGTCAAGTTTCCATCCATGTTGGTACTGATCAATCCGTCCCTCTAAAAACAGGGTAACCTCTTTTGTGTACTTTATATAAGCTATTTACATGGCATCTTGCCAAGCACTGTTAAGATGTTTTATTCAATGGGTGTGCAAAACATTGACGTTCGTTGTGCCTTGAATGAATGAGTATTTCTACTCATGGTTTTCTATTCCCGTTGCAAAGCACGGGCATTTAGCTAGTAGATGTGAATAGTCACAAGGTGGTGTACGTGGTAAGTAACCCAAAAGGAAATAAATAGTTAACGAAAATGGCTTTCGCCCCGCTTTATATATAAAGGCATAAAGCAACGATCAACAGCACCTCGTACAAACGCACCCCCCCCCCCACAACACACGTACACACACGCCCAAGGCAGGACATATAGGCGCTGAGCGCAGCAAAACCATCCCTAGCACTACAAGAGCAGCCGGGGGCTACAGCCGTGAATACGCCACCGCGAAGAAGTGAAGCCGCATATGACGAATCGTGGGCTCCAAGGCGGCGCCTTCAGGAAGGGGACCACACCGGAGCGTCGCCACTGCCCGATCCGAGGATCAAAGTTTCCCCTGGAGCAACACGACGGGCAATGAGAGCCGCGACGACGCCTTCAAGAAGGGAACGAACTTCGCCGCCGCCGGTCCGTCCGAAAATAGAGCAGGTTTTCACCCCGGCCACCACTCACTGCCACCGAACGCCACACCCCGGCTACCACGCCGCCCACACGGCCATGGCAACCGGGCAGCAACAAGCCACGGGCGCTGCCCATGAGCACCGCGGAACCACCACCAGGGCCGCCGCCCCGGCATCCAAGACCTTGACACCACCTCACCCGAGACCCGCCGCTATCCCAACCAAAGATACGAGCGGAAAGGACCCGCCTTCCGCACCCCTGGGCGGCCCCCAGTGCCGAGACCCAATAGGCCGGCCAAAACTAGCCTTCATCGACCCGTCCCGCGGTACCGGGCGCGAGACGAGCTCGGTCCTGCCGCCGGACGCGAGACGAGCATGGTCTTGCTGCCGGGTGCGAGACGAGCTCGGTCCTGTTGTCGGGCGTGAGACAAGGTCAGTCCTGCTACCGGGCACGAGACAAGTGATGGACTGCAGCTGGGGGAGGGCCAACCCTTCGACAAAGATAGCGGCCGGACGCCGAGGTGATGGATCGAAGGTCAAACCGGGCCGCCTAAAAACGAGCCGACGTCGGAAATCCAGCCGCTGCCGCAGCCGACCCGCTGAGCTGCCGTGATGCCGGTGCGGCGAATGGAAGCCGCCACTCCCAGAGGGCCGAGCCGCCTCGCCGCCGCCGCCCACAGCTGGAGCAGCAGCCACGCCGGGCCGGTGCCCCAACCCGCGCCGCCCGCCGGAAAACGCCAAATCCGGCCAGCACACACTGCCACCACCGCCACCAACCCGCGCCACCCAAGGTCGCCGGCCTACCTCCACCAGCCACCACTGCCACCGGACCTACAGCGGCAGCCGGCCCGCGCCACTACCTTGAGCCAGGAGCCAGATCCGAGGCTCCAGCACCGCGCCATGGCTCCAGGAGGCGCGCCTCTCCAGCAAGCAGCCCGCCACGCCGCAGCGTCGCACCCTACCCTAGCGCGGTGTCCCGGCCCACCGAGCTTGGCCCGCGCCAAGCCCCCTGCGCGGGGAGATGAGGAGGCCCGCCGGCGGCCGGGCTTTGCCCGGGCACGCCATGGAGAGGGGGAGGCGGGGGGCGCGACCAGCGGCTAGGGTTCCCCCGTCTCCCGCGGGAGCGAGGGAGGGAGGAGTCTTTTTTTTGGGGGGGGGGGGGCGAAATTCAATCATGTGCCAATCCAATGAGGATTGAGTTAAAAAAATGATACATGTAAATGAGATGGCAGCGGCATATAGCCATCGATTGGCTATGCTATTAAGACTCTCATAAAACTGTTTGACAAATAAAATATGTATTTGAAAATAAATTGAACCTATGCATGGAGATAAACTTGTTTGTCACTCATCATTGAGGTGATCGTACTAGAAAAGCAGCGTTTTGGGCGTGCTCAATTTTCTTAGATAATTTATAAATTCAGTCTTCGGTTGTGTCATATGAAGCGCTCATACTATACGAGTGTTTGTGCGGTTGGTGTTTCACACAATTTAGGAGGCATGCGTTTGTCTCTCTCACACACAGATAGCGCGGTAGGTGATTTCCCCTGAAATTGCGTCATAGTACCACCCGTCCATATGGTCTCTCTTTCTCTACACACTGGCAGTCCCAGTTACACACATAGCCATTTCCGTTTGGCTGCTTCCAAGCTGTCATATCTGCTGCTCCACTGACACTTCCCTTCCTCCGCGCTTTCTTTTCTCTCTGGTCTAGTAGTTCCAAGCAAACAAACTCGGCAACGCTCCCTCACACTCTTTCTCTCCCTCCGGATTCCAAGCCACCTTCTCCTCCAATTTTGAGAGCAGAACCGACAGACAAGATTATATCTTCCGCGAGCCGCACTGGAAGCAGAGTCATCGGTCATCAGGTAAAACAAGTGAAGTCGTACTTCGTTGATGAGGTTCTCGCCTGTCTCGCGGTTGATCGAGCATTCTGTCCAATTCTTGGCACAAGAATTCAGCAGTTACTGCCGTGTGTTGCGCCTAGCCATTTGCTGCTGCTGTTGTTGTTGTTGCTGCTGCTGCTGCTGCTGTTGCTGCTCTTTTTGTTCTCCTGCTGAGCAGCTTGTACTTGTAAATGAAAATGACGCTCCTGCTTAGGTTGTTGCTTGTGCAATCAAGCCTGCACTGATTATTCTTCAACAATATAGGCAAATCCTTCACAATCAATCAATGGTACAGCTTCACCCGCGATTTTCTTAGTGTACTTTGCTCTTTTTGTCCTGATTCCTCAAAAAAAAAAACTCTTTCCGGTTGTTGTAAGCAGAAAGTGTTCGAGAAAAAAAGCGTTGTCAGCAGAAACATGTTTTCTAATGCCGTAACAATTAGGGGCCATAAAAAATCCATTGCACTAGTAGTCCCTTTCATTTGCTAGAAATAAACATTTGAAACCGCAATATCTGTATATCTGGCTGAAGACCTAACTTACTAATCCTGTGAATGACCTGCAGTGCAGTGGCGTCAGCCGTGTTCTCAATGAGGACGAAGACTTCATGGCGCAAATGTGGAAACCAATTAACATCCAGTTGATGCAGCATAAATTCTATGGTGTTGCAAGCAAAAATGGTAACATAATGGGAATATATTTCATTTCTTTGTTCCACCTGTTCAATTTTTGCATCATGTGATCACTGAATTTCGTACGTATGTATTTTCAGATCGTGTACTCATCTAAAAGCTCAAAGGGAACGCTGTTTCCTGTACGATCAATGCTTGTCTTCTTCATTGCACTATTTGGTTTCTATGTCTGCTACTTCTCCTTCACTCAAATAACCTTAGAAAATGAAGAAGAAGAAATGAACGGAGCAGAAGAACGAACAAACGTTCTATGCAAAAGACCTTCAGAAATTCCATATGAGCAGATGCAGTATGTGCACTTTCCAAGACCTATGAGTTACGACAGGTAACTTTTGTCGTAAAACCTCCTCTGTACACAGACAGATCGCCTCTCTTCTGTACTTGACCCTGTTTTTTGTAGAGCAATGCAGTGCATATTTACATGTTCTGTTCTCTGTTTTTGACTCTTTCTGATCCATTCATGTTGTTAAAATCGTAGGGGAGAATGTGAATGTACCCCGGTCCGTTTCTTTGTCATTGTATCAATGCAAAGATCAGGCAGTGGGTGGTTTGAGACTCTGCTCAACAGCCACCCCAATGTCAGCTCAAATGGTGAAATCTTCTCGGTGAGGGAGCGCAGAGAGGATATCGCGTCGATCTTGTGGACTCTTGACAAGCTGTATGATTTGGATTGGCACACCAGCGCAGCAAAAAATGAATGCACGGCTGCATTTGGATTGAAGTGGATGCTAAATCAGGTACACCATCATTCAGTTATTTAACAGCTATCTATACTGCTGTTGCTATTAAACCGACAGAGTTGAGGTGCAAATATATACATATAGATTGCCGAACAGAAGTATTTTTAGGTAGAATGATAGTAATAGAGTATAAAAATGTGGAGTTTATGACTTGGTGCGTGCATGTGTTTGCAGGGCCTTATGGATTATCCAGATGAGATTGTGGATTATTTGATAAAAAAGGGTGTGATGGTGATATTTCTCTTCAGGAGGAATACATTAAGGAGGCTCGTCTCTGTGTTGGCCAATGACCATGACAAAAAAACGAAGCAGTTGAATGGCACCCACAAAGCGCATGTTCACTCACAAGAGGAGGTAACTCTTGCATGCAATCTTCTCAGGTCCATCCATCTTGTTGCCTAGAGTGAAAAGAGAGAGTAAAGCTCTCGTCGATTATGTGGTGTGCAGGCTGAGATCCTAGCGAGGTTCAAACCGGAGGTGGACGTGTCATCTCTGATCCCAAGCATGAGAAGCGCGGAGCAGTCCATGGACGCCTGCCTGCGCCGCTTCCGCGCCACGCGCCGCATGATCCTCTACTACGAGGACGTAATCCGCGACGACAATGTAAGCTCCTCGGCCATATCATATCGTATCAGATCATATCATCCATCGGGGTAAGTGGGTGATGAAGCATTGTTGCTGGAATGGTTTGGTTTGCAGGCGCTGTCTCGGGTGCAGGAGTTCCTGGGACTCCCGGTGAGGAGGCTGTCCAGCCGGCACGTCAAGATCCACACCAGCCCACTCCCGGACCTGGTGGACAACTGGGAGGACGTGAGACGCACGCTCAAGCCCACGGAGTTTGCTCGTTTACTTGACGGCTGAAGACTAGACATCTGTTTTTGTTCCGGCAGGGCCTTCCGTTTTCATTTCTTTCTTGGGACTGCACAATGGGATTGGAAGTTGTTCAGCTGTTTTCTTCCTCGAAGGTAGGTGTAGCATTCTTCTGCAGGGCAGGAAGCAAATATCATGAGATTGAATAAGTTTGCTTTTCGGATAACGGAGTAGTGCCCAGATAATAAAGTATTCAAAAGTCTTTTTTTTTGCGGGGTAAAGTATTCAAAAGTCAAAACTATTGATTGTTTCAGGAATGAATGATACTAGCAAAAAACGACTTGTACAGATTCTCGTCTACAGGTAAATATTATCTCCATCCCCTTTTATTAAAATTTGTCTAGATACGGATGTAATTCGGGTGGAGGGAGTAGGTAATAGTTGTCTTAGATTTACGAAAACACTAACGCCCACACGTGTGGGCGTTTGCATCTCGCTCACACGCGTGGGTCCGCGTCCGTTTGTGAGCGCACGAATCTTGGCATGTTTCTAATGCTACGTAGGACTGGGCTGGTGTGTGGGCATTCACCCGGTCGCCCACACGGTCGTTTCACCACACGGGAGGGGCTGGTGTTTGGGCGTTCAGCAGTTTGCCCACACACCACTTTCCACTCACGTACAAGGGCTGGTGTGTGGGCATTTGCCATCTCGCCCACACGCCCGTCTCCTCCCACACCCAAGCTGCCAGTTGCCATGTGTTTTGCAGTGTACATGGCAACTACCCCTAGTGTGCTTTATAAGCAGGTGGCAACTCTTTTTTTTTTACCCGAACATGTCAGTTGCCATATTTTGCAGTCGAAATGCCTCCTCCTCAAAACCTTAAGGAGCTGCGTTCGCTTCAAGGGGGGTACACGGCAACTGCCCTAGTGTGCTTCTAAGCAGATGGCAACTCTCTCTCTTTTACCTGAACATGTTGTTTTTGCTATGTCTTTTTGTAGCGCTACACGGCAACTGCTTAGTGTTAGTAGGTGGCAACTCCTAAGGTTTTTAAATCATGGCAACTGTAGTAAACCAGACCATACATAGCAACTGCCTAGTGCTAGTAAGTGGCAAATCCCTAAAGTTTTCAAATCATGGCAACTATAGTAAACCAGACCATACATGGCAACAGCTGCAGTTGCCCAAAAATGGCATCTAGAACTTTTGACATGAGATGGCAACTGCAGTTGAGCAACCATGGCAACTGTAGTTGTCCGACATGGCAACCGTAGTTCAGCGACATGGCAACTGCAGTTAAACGAACATGGACGAGGGTTTGGACCATGGCAACTGCGGACGCGCGGTGACTGTCATGCGGGGCATGCGGGACCACGAGATACGAGGCCTGACGTACGGGGCGTGTGGGCGTTATCTATTTCGCCCACACGCATGCGTGTGAGAGGGGTCGGGAGGGAAAAAAGAGGTGTGTGGGCATTACTTGTTTTGCCCACACGTAGGTGTGTGGGTTATTCCTTTTATACACCACACAAAATGTGTAGGCAGATCCCCTAACGCCCACACATGTGGTACTTATCGACGTCCTAGATTTATCTAGATACGGATGTAATTCAGGTGGAGGGAGTAGGTAACTGCTTTGGCTTCGAATCTGATCAGGTACGTTGTGTCCATCCCAACAACATAGTCAACGAATCCATAGTGCACCAACTCGCTCTGGTTGAGGATGCCTAAGCCATTCTACGTGGCAATCCATGTCCCAATTCACACAATGTTCAGTTATTTAGCTCGAAATCACTAATAGCTCATTTTTGATGATTTTTATGGTGCCATTCATTTTAGCCAATCAAAAGCTACTTCAAGTTACAAATACCCATCTCCCAGCAAAAAGAAAGATCACAAATATCCACTTTAAATGAATAAAAGGCCACCAAGGTTTATAAGTTTTAGACCTGACAAATGTGTTCTCATTTCTTGGATTTATTTGAGGCTCTTCGACGATGTTTATTCAGTGAAAGATGATATTTCCGTCGACTACAAGGCAAGTGTGGTGACTTCATCAATGTTAAAATGTATCAGCTCAATCTCTCGAATATGTTCATCAATGTTACCATGTGCCTGTTGCGTGCTACTCCTACATTAGGTGTGGCTTTTTTTTTCTGACAGTAACCAGGCTTTACTCCTCAAATGATACAAGAATCGGAAAAATGAAGTCAAGGAAGTATGAATCCCAAAAAGCTAAAGATCTGTTACTAAAAGCATGTTTAGCTAACTCGTTAGCCTCTCTAAAGCAATGGACAACAGTTGTACTTGCGAAATCAGCTCCCAACTGCCTACATTAGGTCTGGCATTGCACGGCTCAAGGTATTGTTGTTTTGAAAGTATGAGACTACTTCACTCCAATTAAATCGACTCTATTCCCTCAAAGTCACTTTAAAGCAGTAAAGTTGCAGCCTCGCAGTTAAGCAATTTATTATGTTTGTTTTTCAGCTGGCTTCAGCTTCAAGAATAAAATTTGTTTTGGTGGGAAAAGTCTATTAGGGTTGCGTGACATGGGAAAAAATCTAATGGATATCCATTTACTGGTGACACTGATGGTTAATTTTCCCCAACTTCACGAAGACTTTTCAAGCTGAGTTTTTAAGCACCTTTGAAGAGTTAAAGAAAACAGAAAGTGTATCAGTGACATTTATGTTCCGACGGGGAGAGTATCTTTTTAGAGCGAGGATACCCGGTTTGGTTTACGTTTTCGAGAGCGGAGCTTAGGATATTTCTAACTGATCCCCTATAACCGGTTAGTGGCGTGAAATTTACTCCACTAACCGGCACCTAGCCGATCCCTAGTCCGCCGTTAGTGGAGTATATTTTTACCCCGGTCCCAAAAGTTTCCTTATTTTTACTCCATCGGTTGGCGACCGAGTAAAACGTTGCGCCCTCTCTCCCGCGTCCACCCCGCCGCTGCATCTTCACCGGGGCGCCTCCCACCGGACCCGCCGCTACCTCGTTCCATCCCTTGCCCTCCTCCGTCATTCTGCCCATCGGCCAGCCCGTTCGGCCCTCGTCGCCGTCGCCAGAATCAAGGTGAAATGTCGCCGCTGTCGCCATTGTTGATTCATCTGCTTTCTTTCGAGTTTCTTCTTTTTCTAGCGGCTGCCGCATCTCACCTTGCTTGCGCACCGCTGCAGGTCACCTGCCGCTCGCCGGTTCGGTCTAAACCACGCCGGCCGGCCTGTGCACCACCACCGCACCCCAAGTGTTCGAAGAATTGCCTAGGTGAGTTTTTTTGTTTGTTTCTCTTTGACCCGAGCCATTTGGATTGAACCAAACCGTTTGGATTGTAGATGAAAAGGTTGAGGGAGATGTCGTTGGAGGACTCGTCGTCATCCAAAGAGGAAGAAGACTATGATGACTTTGACACCGTTTGAGGCATGATTTTCAATGATGATGTTCGACGGCCGAGGAGAGGATCACAATTTGGCCGCATACACATCAATCGTGATAGAGCGGAGGCCCATGCCAAGATCATGAGAGATTACTTTGATCCAAACCCAACCTATCCAGAGAAGTACTTTCGCCGACGCTTTCGGATGCACACAAGTCTTTTTCTGACCATTGCAAAAGCCATTGAGAGATATGATGACTGGTTCAAGCTCCGGAGAAATGCATGTGGAGAGATCAGTGCAAGCCCTCTGATGAAATGCATTGTGGCTATTCGGGTGTTGGCATATGGCATTGGCAAAGACACAATCTCGGAGGATGTTCGAAGGTTCACCAAAGCAGTGATCGTTGTCTTTGGCCCGGAGTACTTGAGAGCACCAACCGAGGAAGACACCCAGAGGCTGACGACTGAGACTGAAGCAAGACGATGGCCAGGGATGCTTGGATCACTTGACTGTATGTACTAGACATGGAAGAATTGCCCTGCAGGATGGAAGGGTCAGTACAAAGGCCACTGCAACGATCATTCTTGAGGCAGTTGCATCGAAGGATCTTTGGATGTGGCATTCATTCTTTGGTCTGCCTGTCTCTCACAATGACTTGAATGTGCTATCAAGATCACCACTGTTTTCTAGGCTTATAAAAGGTGAAGCACCCGCTTGCGACTACTCAGTCAACTAACACAACTAATGGGTTACTACCTTGTGGATGACATCTATCCATCATGGGTCACCTTGATCAAAACAAATCCGCGTCCAAAAGGTAACAAAAACACCCACTTTGCCCAATGTCAAGAAGCTGCAATGAGAGAGATCCTTCGGTATGCTTCAGAAGCGTTTTGCAATTGTTCGTGGCCCTGCCGAGTACCGGAACTCCAAGGTTCTATGGCGAATCATGACTTATTGCATCATATTGCATAACATGATCATTGAAGACGAGAGAGATATGCATGAGAACTTTCGGTACATCACTAACGGGACTCCGGTTGAGCCAGAGTATGATACGGACATGATAGTGTCATTTCTTGAGCATCATCAGAAGGTCGAGAACCGTCAAGTTCATATTCAGCTCCAACAAGATCTTGTTGAGCATATTGGCAACATCTAAGCGAGTCCTAACTGTTCTATGAAATGCTTTTTACTAACCATTCAACGTGTTTAAATTTAAACAATTCGGTTTGTAAACTCTGAATTAGGTTTGTAAACTATATTGGTTGAACATTCTAACTTATGTTTAGTTTGTATATGTGTACTAATATGTTATACTAGAATTACAAAGTTCAGAAAAACAAAAAATTACTCCGTTATATTTAGGGATCTCCGGCCAAAACTCAGTGAAGTATTTTTTTTTTGAAAGTAAGTAGTATATATATTTCACTAAGCCTTTTACTCCACTAGAGATGCCCTTATTAGAAACGAATACCGTATTTCGGAAATAGTTACGCAAATCGGACGGTTTGCGCCGGCCAGCTGCAATCCTGCTCCTCAGCTCACATCTGCCAAGCAGAACCTCCCCCGCCTCGCCCTGTCCCCGCCCCCTCCGGCGGAGCGGGCCGCCGATGGCCGCCGTCCACCTCCGCCCATTCCACCCCCTCGCGCTCCCCGCGGCAAAAACCACCGCCAGTCCCAACCGCCTCCACCTCTCGGCGAAGGCAAGGGCGACGAGTAGAAGCGCCCGCCTCGCCTTGCTCGTGTGCTCCGCTTCCAGCCCCGCCACGCCCGCAGCCCCCTCCTCGTCCTCGTCCCCAGGGGACACGGGTGGCGCAGCGGCGGCCGCGGCCAGGTGGGCCGCGTGGATCCCGCGCGCCGCGGTGGGCGGGGTCGGCCCGGAGAAGGTCCTCAGGCTCATCTCCGGCGCTGCGGCCACGCCCATCTGCCAGTTCGTCGAGTCCCCCCGCACCTTCCTCCACTCTGTCGACCCCCGCGTCAAACTGGTAACTAGACTGCATCGCATTTCGGATAAACTACTATAGTAGCTTACAGGTGCCGGTACAGACTAGAGAGGGTTCACGCCAGGTCCCTGTGAAAATGTCTCCACTGGGTTATGAACTAGTGCATGTAGAATATGATGCATCACTCTTATTTCCCTGCGTTGTGACATCGCAACAGGTTGTTGGATGAGCAATTGTGGACTTGTGGTTCTATGGTAAGCAAGGCTGATTTGGAAGGACCAACCATGATAGGTTAGAGGAGAGAGGGTTTACCGAACCGAGGGATCAGAGAACAGCTTGACGGACATGCATACCTTGCTTTACCATTCTCCTATTCTGGGTTTAACTAAGATTTTTCGTGAAGAGATGCTTAAATTTGTGGTATCCTTTTGTAGGCCTAATGTATCGTAACCAATTGATATACGTCATGGAATCACTGAAATCAGATGGACAAGCTATGTGGTGTCTTACCTGGTTGACCAGTTGTTTTATGTATCTTAGAGGGGAGGAGAATATGTCTTCTCAGACATCACACATGTTTTTTCGTGTGCTGTGGGTCTACTTCTGTTAGATGGTGCTATCATCTTGGTAATTTTAAATGTTGTTATCACTTGAGAATTTTAGATGGTGTTATCGTCTTGGGAACATGAGAAAAAATTTAAGTACTTCAATTTTGGTTTGAAGATCCACCAAATGGTCTCGTACCTGTTGCTCTCCTGCTGCTTTTAACGATATACGTACTTATGTTTGCAGGTGTGGCTTTTGGCCCTTGTTGTCCTACCAGCCAGGTCAAATATCTATATGCGGTTTGGTTTGGTAGCATGCCTTGCTCTTCTTTCAATGTGGGTTCTGCCGAATCATGTTTGGAAGGTATCGTGTTCGAT
The DNA here is from genome assembly GCF_018294505.1 of Triticum aestivum. NCBI lineage: Eukaryota > Viridiplantae > Streptophyta > Magnoliopsida > Poales > Poaceae > Triticum > Triticum aestivum. The sequence goes on from NC_057796.1 coordinate 345,076,420, forward strand.
GCCAAGTTGATATGCACGTGCATCATATCACTGAGAAGTGAGAACTGTGCATGCATACCGAATTGTGTTTTTTCAACCTTTAGTTGTCCCCAGTTGCTTGGAATTTTTCATATGATGTTTGTATGTGGGGCATCCATAATTCTCCATGCTAGTTGAGGCTTATGATTTGTGGAAGTAAAGAGGGATTCAGTTGTTGTTTAGGGGTCAAATATACAGAATACGCAAGGATTCCTAGTCTAGACTGAAACCTAGGGCTGTGAGTTTTCTACCGAACCAGGCCAGTCAACTCGGTTTGATAGGTACTTCCTCGAAAACGTCTTATATTAGTGTAGAGAGGTAGTATCTGGTATTCGGTATGTTGAGACAGATTCCCTGGTTTTGGTATTCAAATCTAATCAGTAACAACCACAGGATAAACCAATCGTGCTGAAAAAAAAACCAGAATCTCTGTTGCACTCACATGAGTATTTATACCCTCACGCAAAATTATTATTTCAGTACAAGGCCTTGTCTGGAACATTGTATTTATTATTACTACACACTTTAGTACAGTACAAGTACAATATAGAAGTATAGATGGTCAACTGTAATGATTTTATTTCTCTACTTTCCTGCTTGGCTAGAAGCTACACTGTCTAATGTTCCGAACATAAAAAAGTTGGACGTGCTAAAATGGATATAAGTAATGCGGTGAAAGGTAAAAAAATACAAAATATATAGCTTGTCATTCGTGAGACTTGTTAATTTGTTATTGCACTCAAAAGGCACCGTATATTCAGTGATTCACGTAAACTTTGGTAAATATGGTATTTACAGAAACATTATGGGAATATTTTTGGTATTTACCGGCACTGAACGCATTTTTGATAATATCTTAGTTGTCAATATATAAACTATAGCACAAAAACCGTACACACAGTGAAACTAATATTTTCCTACTTAATCTGAGTGCAAAGTGAAGCACAAGAGAGTGCCACATCTTTACATTTATGTCCTCTGCAATTCTTGTCCCAGGAATAAAAAAATACACAGAAAAGGACATTCGATAGACCATAGTCACCACACATCTGTAATAACCTTCTTAATGGCACTCTATATATATAGAATGATCAACACATTTAAATGGAATAATAAAACTTAAATATACAAATAGAGTAGAATAGAATTGCCACAACAACATGCAGGCACAAGTATTGTTCTAAAACTAATCTAATACTGTGATGTATGGTACTAGATCTTGGTAACCACCGTACTAAGGAGGGTCCACTGTCATGGCTGAAGGGGAGGGATATTAGATTCTTAGGAGAAATATGAGACCATAGACTTGGGACAGCTCATTAGATGCGAGATTTCATTGTTCATCGCAACAAATTTGATAACATGGCTCCTCGCTTATATACAGGTGCTAGAACGTAAAAGATAAGATCTGCTTAAAAGGAAAGATGAAATATCATTCGTCCTAATACCCTTATTAATGCTGCTGTCATATGCTCTGACTTTCTCCTGTTGCTGGCTGGCTGGGGCCCCCATATGCACATGACAAATTCATACCAATCCGTTCAACATAATAGTGTAGTGAAATTACATTGAGTTTTTGTTGCTGATATAGGGCTTTAGGTTAGCTGATTTCCGCGATCCATGTTTTCTTATGTAGTTATCCTCCTTATTCCTAATTTACCCATGTTACTCATAGCATTTATTGTCTTGTATATTAAATATATTCTTCTTGAAATGCACTTGCTACCCATAAATCAAACTATATTTACTCTGTAGGATCAACTTGGAAGGGTTACCCTTCTTTCAGGCATCATATTCATAATGTTGGGATTTGGTTCTGATGGCGCGCCTTCGCTAGTCCAGACAAGAACTCCTCCCCCATCTGTTCTAGGTGTGCCAAATATTCCTAGTTCCTTGAGTGGATATTCTTACACAATCATGAAACTAGGACCACTGCAGTTTACCAGGAAAGGCCTATCAGTAGCGAGTACATCGGCATGCCTCTCCTTTGCGGTATGTCCTTCATTTCATCGAAAAGTATTTGCCAAAGGTTTTCTCTTACCCAAAATCTTCATTATCTTGTGTTTTCTAATTCCTTTTGCATCCTCTAGCTGGTGGCATACATCAGACAAACACGTCCTGAGTGGAAAATGCACTTTTTCAGTTCTTTGAGATGCCAGTATTGAAATATTTAGTTGTTCATTTAGTTACTCTTTGTTTGGGTGCAGATATTCCAAAGTGCAAGTCTCTGCTTAACCACAACCACTCCTGAGCAGCTTGCTTCTGCTTTGTGGTGGTTTATGATTCCACTGAAGCTTATTGGTGCGCCAGTACCCGAGATAATACTTACACTGCTATTATCTTTGAGGTTCATTAATCTAGTATTTGATGAGGCAAGTATATGGCACTTTCTTTTAATTATACATATACATTGCTATTTGAGACCGAACTTTGAAGTATAACATTGCTCAAATATTGTACTAGGTTCGCAATTCTGCACTGGCAATCGTAACACGTCGGATTGATTGGAAAAAGCTGGCCACTATGGAAACTATAGATAGTAAGTATATCTCTAATCTGGCTGCCAGGGTTGAATCAAAAACTTTACATATTGTGTGGGAAAAACTTGTATTAAACTTTCCTTTTTTACATCATTTGCAGTTTTTTTCAACTATGTCCAGCGAATTTTCAAAAATATATTTGATCACGCGGAGCAAATATCCAAGGTCAGTTCATTTTGTAATTTTCACCTTGGCTGACAAGTCACAATGAATGTAATGTGATCTTTCACTATTCTCAAAAAAAGCTAAATTGTTGAACATGCTGCGTGCTATTCACTGTGGTCATACATTGTTTTGTGAACTAATCAGAATTTTCTGTGAAACCATCTACCAGTTTTTGGCCACACATACATATTTACTAAGTATAAGTAGGAATAGGATATATCTTGAATAGTTCTGCAACATGCACTAGCATTAGTGTATAATCAAATTCACCTGGTCTTTTAAATTGAATGCCAGGGTTTGAAAGGAATTAGAATTTGAACTGAAATTCCATGTGCATGCTGTTACCATATGGTGTTATGTGCAACCTGTTAAGGCCTAAGAGGAGCAACATTAGCCATAAGCCCGGAATGTTGCTACTTTCATAGAGCCGGCTGAATATTACTTATCTATCAACTATTCTTTCATTGGTGCTATGGTCTTATGTAGTTTGGAAGGTTATCTTTATTAGCTGGAAAGTTACACGGGATAGTTAGGTTGGCTGTGATCTTCCTTGATTGGCTATTCCAGGTCACGTCCTCCCACAAGTGGTGCCTTCCTTCACCAGTACTGCCGCAAATCGTTGCTGTGCAATCTCCCCCTGAGGGATAATCTCACCCTGATGAACTTTTACCCCAGTTATGTAGTAATCCTATGCACACTTAATAACTGTTGCTGAGACAGTAATACCAACCACTACTCTGTTTTTATTGCCTGTGCATGCATATATCCATCACTATTAGCTAGTCTATAGTTAACAGCGGCTTTTTTATGCGAAAATAGTCCTGGTTGTGTTGTCTTAGGATGGATGTCCGAGAGGTAAACTGAAACAGGCATGGACTTCACTGGTTGTGTATTAGGAATGCATCTGGCCCAAACTGGAGTAGGAATCACACAAGCAAAACATGATCATCACAAGCTGTCTGGTATTTAGATGGCTTTTTGGCAGAATTTGATTGAGCAATAACCGCTTAAAGAAACAAGCTGAAAGGAACATTGAACACAGATGCATCCTTAATCAATAATGTAGTCTCATTGATATGGGTAGCTCATAAGAATGGTGAAATTAGATTACATCATGGGCGATATACTGTATTTCAGGCGCATAACTTCGTCTAAATCATCATACTTGTATGGAATCTACTTATATGGACCCCATATGTAACATGACATTACTTTGTAACATCACTTATACTTGATTTCCTCTGATTCTTTCTGATTTGTGCAGGCAATGGTTGCTCGAGGATACCGCGGTGATCCTAGCAAGCACAAGATCTACTTCCTCGCGGAGTCTTCATTTGGCATCGTGGATGCATTGTCGTTGCTCTGTTTACTTGCTGTAATGGGCCTGGCTTCCTTTTCAGAAAGATTGGTTTGATGGTATCAGGTACTCAAGAGCTATTCTCATATTTCATAATCGTGGTGTTCATGTGAACTTACTAACATCTTCTTGATGGTTTCAGGAGCTGTTCTAGATTGTCATGTGGCCATCATACCCCACATGTTGCTCAAAATTGTGATTTACACAATCAATTTTGGGACTTAATGGGAGCAGCACATTCGGCAAGTGGAAACAAAGCAGTAGCATGGACAGTGGCCAAGAGCCAGTTTGTAATTTCTTTGTACAGCGTGACTCGCGTGGACAAAAGAATAACATCCAGAAACCGTTTACACTCACATTGGGTTCTAAGCAGGTGAGCTATATGCGCTCCATATGCAAAGGAGGGCATCAGTGTTACATTTGAAGTAGGTTACATATTGCATCAGCTGATTTCAGTTGTTTTCTGCGCAGGTGCTAGGTCAAATGACCATTAACCATTTTAGGGGCACAACCTGCGTGTGGTCATGGAAGGGTACAGCTGACGCTAGTGAAAGCGAATGGTGTTTATTAGCCCGTTTATTAGTGCAGTGTTGTCAAAGATGGAACAACCTCAAGTATCAGTGTATCAAATTTATATGAGAAGATACTTTCATCGCACTTGAGAGCATTGACTTGTACTTCCATTCATTTTAGTTATATGACTTAGAACAACCACCACCAATTACCATCTTCAAATGCGAGACAAAGTGATTAGGTGCGATGCATGGTTGCACAATCTGGTCTGAAAGTTCAGACAACTGCTTGAATCCAAACATGTCAACCACCACAGTTAAAAAAGATCCTAGTTATGATATTACAGGTGCCAGTTACTTTTTCTTAAAAGTATTAGGACCCTGGCTTCCATTAGATAAGCATGACATCACATTTTACATCAGGACACAAATTACAGGCCAGTCGCAACCTTCCTTGGGGACTCTTCCCAGATATATATCATGATGCGGAAGTTGGAGACCATGCTGAGTCTTGTTTGGATCATTTACAGCGCTCCACCAGGATCACTGATAACGCCCAGAAAGTCGTCTTTTATCGTGCCGATGCAAAACTGATACAAAAAAAGAATCAACTATAAGATAATGGTGCATCCAAGATTAAAAGATGAGAGGATGGATACATATATGCAATTGTAGTTTCATGATGAAATTGTCTTTCTTATTTTTGGTATCTGATTATGGTCCAGGAAGACAAAAATCCAGGAAAATATTCAACATTTTTGCCAAACATCTTCTCATAGATTAGCACACTATCAGTTTATGTGCCTCGTGTAGTTACAACATATGCCAGAGGAAAGAACATCAAATTTTACACCACAAAAAAGCGATCTTATTTGCATCTTAAATTCATGGTCATATGCTGGTTTTCTTGGACTGATTAAGCAAGCTATATCAAGATTGCTATTTGCGAACAAAACTACACATGCCTGTTCATGGTAGGTAATTAGAGACTAGAACGAATTGTATGCAATGATCTTAATGGTACTTCATATGGAATTAGATCATCAAGTCGAATATCAGTAACATATGGTAGCTACTCAGAGGTCCTGCCACAGAATTCTAAAGGACTTGAGCACTTCCAATTCAGAAACTTCCATAAAATAAAGGGTAACCAACTTACAATTTCTGTTGCGTCAACACGAGTGCCTATAATCTTCAGACGAACCTCACTTTCTTTTTGAATTTTCACCTGAACCAGACAAACAAGCAACTCCCACTTAACACAAAGAAAATAATAAAGAAAATCATTTTCAACAGAACAATCTCTTTTATATTTCATAATGATACCCATTCATATTCTTCTTTGAGAGAGTATTTATATAGACATATTCATGTTTGCAACAAGCATTCATAAATTCATATAGCACATGGATCCCACCATTATAGCCGGAATAATAATACAAGCACACACAATTTCATTTCCAAGGTGCCACAATAAGAGTAAACCAACAAGTGGATACTTCATGACCTACCAGTACCCAATAGTCCTTATCTTTATATATTTAAATTTATTTTACCATAACATAAGTTGGTGATGGTGGTTGGAGGCAGCACTGGTACGTTGCTCACCTCACTCACACAAAATAAAATATGCCTGCTTGTAATCTTCTTATCCCATATTTTTCTTGTGCAGTTTGTTTCTTTTCTTTATTATCTCACCAAACCGATCAACCTTTTGTGCAACTCTTAACAAACTAAACAAAAATTCCTTCATTTTTAGTAAATTAAGATACCATAATTATTAATTGTGACATGTGGTATCTCCTTGATTTAATTTCTCACAAGCCAAAGGACCTCTTATACAACTCTAAACAATTTTTCGTTCCTTTTAGAAAGGAAAAGCAGTGTAAATTTGACATATTTACAAAAATATGAAGGTCAAAAGAGATTAGTCTAAGTAAATATTTAACGTGTTTTATGTCTGAGTTGTATTCGTGAAGTCATATTAGTACATGATTTTAAAGCCTAACCTGTATTGGTGAAGTCCATAGTAACAAGCAGGACACTTAGCTAGTAGTTACCGAAGATGAGAAAAATAGCAAGAACCACTTATGCAGAAAGAAGCATACCGATCCATCAGAAGTTGTGTAGTTTGGCACATCACCAGACTGGAACTCCATATCGTCAGGAATCAACTGCATACAGAAACAGAACAACACACAAGCACACTTAATTTTTACGTGAACCGACACAATTCGAGTCCACGGCACAACTAAATCAAGATGCAAGAGCTTGCACTGAACTATTAACCACCAAGAAATTCTAAATTTTATCGATTTATTCCACCAATTTGGCAAAGCAGCTCCAATTGATGGCAAGTCACTCACATGGTTTGACACAAAGATCTGCACAGGCCCAGCCTCTGCGAAGAACCCCATCTGCAGAACCAACAAACAACCCAAGTCAGTAAACCAGGCACTGAGCACATGACACAACTGTGAAGAAGGCGAGTGAAAATCCACCTTGTTGACCATGGTGACGACGGCCTCAAGGATCTCGCCCTTGAAGGGGCGGAAGACGACGCACTGGTACTTGACGGGGAACGTGACGAAGCCCGTGCCCTCCCGGATGAGCCCCTTGCCGATGTCCTCCACCCCCGTGATCGCCACGACGAACCCGTGCCGCCCGCTGCGAGGAAGCCAGCCCTAGGGTTGAGCGAACCGCGGGGTGGCGGAAGCGAGCGCGCGCGACGGAACCCTACCTGCAGGTGCCCTCGACGTCCTTCATGAGCTTGGCGACGAGCTTGTCGCGGAGGTGCGGGCCGAAGTGCCGCGGGTGCAGTTGCATGTTCCGCTCCAGCACGATGTGGAAGAACATCTCGGCCTCTCCTCCTCCTCGTCCGGCGGCGGCGGCGGCGAGACAATCCTTTCGCCGAGTCGGGAACGGCGATTGCTGCTAATCGATGGATGCCTCGCACCGTGAGCTGCGGGGGAGTAATAGCCCTGAGACGCGGCGTTCTGGACCGTCGGATCTGACCCGGCCGCATCTGGCCGTCAAATGTGACAGCGTCAGCGTAAGACACTCGGTGCTCCTTCTGGGTTTGGTCTCTCTGACCCGTTTCCTCTGCTCTCGCCGTTGGAACTCGACGGAAAAACCCTACCCCGCCGTCGCCCCATCGTCGAACTTCCCGATGGCGTCGAGATGCGCGGCGAGGCTTCCACACCCGCCGTGCGCGGCGCCGCACCACGGTTGGGCGAGCTCGCGGGTCTCGGCACGCCCGGCGCAATCCGGCGCGTCAAGTATGTTCTTCCCCCCTTTGAATATCTCTGTTGCTTGCTTCAGATGCAATGTTGCGGTGTCTGGTCGGGAATATGAGATTGGCCGTGCGTTTTGGCAGGAGGGCGTGCCGTCGTGTGCGCCGTCAGCTTCAGGCCATGTATCGACATTCACAAGGTCAGTAGGAATGGAACCCTTGCTCCGTTGTTGTATCAGGGGGTCACTAGGTGTCTGTACTTTGCTATATGATTGCAAACTGATGCCCAGAGTCTTTAGTGGATGGTAATTGTTTCACCGTGGACTAACACTAATAGTGTAAAATAAGGAAACCATGTTTTGCTATACATTCACAAATAGTGTAAAATAAGGTGCTCTGCACTTTGCTATATGATTGCAAATTGATGCTCACATTTCTGAGTGAACGCTAACCGTTTCACTGTGATGTCATTCACAAACTGACTAACAGTATAAAATAAGGGAACCACGTTCAGTGATACATTTATCTGTACAGCTAGACCATCTCTTTGCAGTCATCAAAGTTTAGGCACCTCTGGCATTAACGGCATCGTTTATCTGATATAGGTGTGTTTTGCCAAATTCCTAGGGGAAAGTTAAACAGATTGTTGGCTCTACTCTCCGGGATGCATCGGACGATGGCACGGCACTAGTGACAAACTTTGAATCAGACAAGTCTCCAGCAGAATTTGCAAATATTTATAAAGAGGATGGACTTGTTGGTGGACATGTAATAATGCTTGGCGGAGACCCTGCAAGCCGTTCTGCTGCCCTGGAAGCACTACATGCATATCCTGGTGAGCAAGAATATGTTATGTAGTTATTACTAGAATTAGTATTATTCATTTGGTTTGCTTTCTGTATTTGTTTGTTGCTCACTGTCTTTTGTGATGTTTCTGAAATAACCCATATTTTTGTTTGTATTTTGTTACCTTTTGTGAGATCTGGATGTTTTTCACTTTTTATTGTTGCGTATGTTGTATACATGGATAGTAAAATGTTTTATTTCAAATCAAAATCTATATGATGTAGCATTTGAGTCTGAGTGTTTTTGTTGAAAGTAAGCATGTTGTGCAACCTAATATGGCACACACATCTCAAGCAGTGAAGAGATTTTTTCATGTTGGGTTTCTGATAGTCGGCAGTGGCATAGATTTATTGTTGACAGGTTGTTAACTTCAGTTCAACTTCTTATCTGGTCAAAACCTTTGAGATTTCATACCAAAATTTGGCCTTATTGCAAGAGCCCCATAGAGTGCCTGTTTACCATTATTTTTAAGGCTACTATTGCTAGCTATCAACTTTTACCTTGGGAGAGCCTGTACATCTGCTAGTGGTGCTCATGGAGCATTTTTTAAATTTTTTTGGTTTCTGTTGCAAGCCACGATATGCCATCAATTTGACATATTATCATAAACATGGGCTATCATAATACTAGGTGGTTTGCAAGTTGGAGGTGGAATAAATTTGGAGAATGCAATGTCATACCTTAATGAAGGAGCAAGTCACGTGATTGTAACTTCTGTACGTGTTCATGATCTAATTTTGTGTAAATTATACCATTATCTTTTTATTTTCTTTTTTCTCAACTCATGAAACCTTTAGACCTTTGTTTGTTAAATGTATTTATGTGTATCAGCCTATGGAGTAAGATTAGGACCTGGCCAACATCATGTTTCTACTTCCTATTCATATCTTGTCTGTACATATGTTAAAATTAAAATTTTCTTCTATGTCAATATTGTTGTTTCCTCAAAACCTGAAATGATGCCAGAGCAAGGTCACCTATAAATCCCATCAATAATCACATATTCACAAGGCCACAACTGTTCCCAATAGTTTTCTCCATCATGTGAGTGTTGCTATTGTCACATTTCTCCACCTTCATGCTGTCTGTTTTCCTCGATATCAAAGACTCCCTAAGAGCCTCAAGGGCTAGTATTAGTTATAGCACATTCTTTGAAGTTAGACATTATTATTGGATCCAAAAAAAATTGGAATCATCCGGTTACCACCTGCTGCCCAGGCCCTTGTAAAATTTCCCATTTTTTTGAGTTGCTAATCAGTTTTTCTAGACGACTAATCAGTTGAATATCTGCAACTTATGTATTTGAGCCTTTTATGCAGTATGTGTTTAGTGATGGCAAAATGAACATTGAAAGGCTGACGCAACTTGTCGAGCTTGTTGGGAAAGAAAGGCTTATTTTGGACCTGAGTTGTCGAAAAAAGGTACGGAACTCATCTTGTATCCGAACTTGGAAGTAGGTTAATTCACTGAACATTAGTGCCAATTTGCAATACTTTTTTTTACTGTGGCCCACCTTTTGAATTTCATGGGCAACTTGAAATGTTCATACTGGTTTGTCGTCCCTTGTCATCCAAACATAGTGCATTGCCTTGCCTGAATGGAACAATTACAGTGAACTCTTGATGATCTATCCCACTGCATAAATAGTAAGCTTCAAAATGCAGTCATTTCCCTGTTGGCCACTGTTATCTTACTGACAGCTCTTTCTGTCTTCTATTTTTCTTACCAAAATCTTTCTGGTTAGGATGGCAGATATGCCATTGTGACTGACAGATGGCAGAAGTTCAGTGATGTCTTTGTGGATGGGCCAACATTAGAACGTCTTGCTGCATATGCAGATGAGTTTTTGGTTCATGGAGTTGATGTGGAGGGCAAAAGGTGAATCATATTTGTTTTTCTGTTTACTTAATTGGCCTGATTCGAGTAATCATTTATTTGGTACCGCTCAAGGAGCGGGAACTGCCATTCTAACTCTTCTTGGGGGATTCCATCCACAAACGCAAAGTTTGTGGCTGACCGATATGGCTCACCATCATTTAGCTATTGCATTTATTTTTCTCATTGCCGGTCACATTTTGTTGATATGTAGTGTAGTCACCCTAATTGTCTTGTCGTTTTAACTTCCCATAAGTGTAAGGTTTTTATGACGGTGTGTTTGCACAGTTCAGAGTTAATTTAATCTGCAGAGATCTTTGTGTGTGTGTGTGTGAATGAGAGAGAGAGAGAGAGAGCTTCATGTTTAAATTTGAATACACATTGAACGAATGAAGTTAAGGTTTGTGTAGTTGATTCTACCATGTGATTCATCTATGGGATTGGTCCTAAGAAAATTATTCAGCAAAACCTGTCAAACTAAATTTCTGTACATGGACCATCTCATCCCATCAAGCCATCATCCCACAGCCAAACACACTGAAATGCTACTACTCCTATTTTGCAGGCAGGGAGTTGTTGTATTTGTGTTTAGTTACAGTTCCCTCTTTCTGTGAGTTACTTGTGACTCGTCGACAGTGCACTTTTTGTTCATCCAAACTATTTAATCGCACAAAAACCTGTATCCGCTGAAATATCTTCTCGTTAACTGTCCTGTTATGGCAGTGTAAATTTTCTCTGAGCACATTTCTGTACTCTAATTTAAGCTGTTACATGAATTGCAGGTTAGGAATTGATGAGGAACTCGTGGAGCTACTGGGAAGTCATTCACCTGTATGTGCAGTTCTATGTTTGATGCATTAGTTAAAATTCGAGTTTTTTATGTTAATTCCTTTGCTTTTTCATTCTTTGTCTTAAAATCTTTTTATCCGTTGTTTTCACATTGTGACTGCCTCTTGTAGTAATTATCCAATTGACAGTTAACAAGTCGGTGACTTGAAAGGGCAAAAAATCAAACACTTTATACTAGCTAGTTGGTCAACCATTTTCTACGTTTGATTTTATTGAACTTGAATGCATTTAGAAATGGGATTCAGTTAGTCATACTCTACACCAGATGTTCAATTTTATGTTGTAGAGCCGCTATATGTTTACTTGTACTCAACATGCGCCTCTACTTTATCTTCGCTTCTGTAGATCCCGACAACATACGCCGGGGGCGTGTCAACGATGGACGACCTGGAGAGGATCAAGAAAGCAGGCAAGAGCCGAGTCGATGTCACTGTCGGGAGCGCCCTAGACATATTTGGGGGAGATTTGCCGTACGATGATGTTGTCCGTTGGCACAAGGAGCAAAACCTGGTTAGCAAACGGTGAAGAAATCAGATGTACACTTTGACCAATACGGTCAGGTTATAGGGCTTGTTTGCTGGACAGTGTGGCGCTGACAGTTTGTGTCTTGTGTGACTTCCAAAGCTGAAGCAGAGGTGTCAACCTCGGTGTGGTAGAGGACCACTCGGTATTCAGATACTGTACTTTACATTCTGTTTGTATTGTAATGATAATAAAGAGAGGCTGGACTGCAGAAGTGGGGTACTAACCGCTAGCGGCATCTGGTCAATGCCTCAAGTGCCTGTTGTTATTTAGCTCACCTAGCGACGCTATTGTCAAAGAGATGCCTGATACTGTGGCTGCAGTGGAGTCCAGGATTCCCGGCGCAACGACCGGCAGCCGGCAGGTGATGGTGATCTAGTAGAGCCGAGAGTGGCGGGACAAAGACAAAAGGGTAGGAAACCGGAGGTTTCAGCAAAAGAAAATAGGAAACCGGAGGAGAGACGTCGATCGACTGAAAGCGCAGCCGGGGGTTTGTGCTCGTGTGCAACCCGCCATTGATTTAGTACTACTTGCATTTTCTTTTTTAGAAATTTTGCTGAAACCTCTGCTATGGTTAGGGCATTCCTCCGCTATGGTTGTGTCATATCAGTCCGCTGAGCAGTCCGAACACACTTTTTCCCGCAAAACGGAGACAAAGTTGGATAGCTTTGCTGGAGTCTGGACAGCAGGCACGTAGGACTATGACACCCCCGGCCCACTCAACCCACCCTCTCGGCCCTATTTTCTTCCAAACCGCCCCTTCTCCTCGCTTGTTTTACATCTGCATCTGCCTCCTTTGCCGCCGCCAATGTACCTCTCCGGCTGCCACACAGGCATTGCTGGACCTCCCCAACTAGCACCGATGCGCCCGCTTGCCTTTTACGACGGCGTCGTCCACCCAAGACCTTTCCGTAGGCAGGCACACTCCCCCCCCCCCCTCCCTGTTGACGTTGTGCATGACGGTCGCCACGTCCGGTAGGTGTTCGGTCAAATGCCATTGAGCTTATTTTCGAACGCAGTGTCGTTTTTTAGAGTATGAAGGATGGCAAGGTACTCGACCGTGAAGGATGCGTTGTTGTGCGATGCGTGGTTGGCCGTATCCACGGATTTCGGAGACAGGAGCAGAAGGGGGTCGTTTTGGCAGCACATACATAATTCGTTTCACGCGCGAAAGCACATTACACCGTACGACATGCACATCATTCATGAAATGTATACGGACAACGTTGGATGACCGGCTCCCATATCCATGTCCGCGGACTGTCCCCTATTCACGGGCAGATGCGAGAGCAAATTTGCAGGTCAGCGGTAGAGACGCCCTTGCTCGGCTTAGATAGCATGTGTTCTCGCCGTTGAAGAAGCGTGAAATTTTGCATGAATCTGGTATCAAACTAAGAAATTGTCACAGACAGAGAGAACTAAGGCCTCCTTTAGTTTAGAAGAATTTTGTAGGAATTTCATAAGATATGATTTCTATAGAAAAAATTCCTTTAGAGTCCTTTGGTTTGTAGGAATGGAATCCTATTTCTATGAAGAAATTCTTCCTATCCTTCATATTTTATAGAAAAATAAATATTAACCTAGACTCAATGGAAAAAATCCTACGATGTAAATTAATGAGCATCTCCTTTTATATTCCTACTCATAGAATTTGAGGTACATGTCATTTCATTTTCTATGACTTTCTTATTTTTATGATTTTTTTATCCTATGAACCAAAGAGGCCTAATTACGTTACCACGTCTCCGGTTCATGCGGTGGTGGTAAAAGCTCCTGATCGATCGCAGCAACGCATTCATTCGACAATCAAGCGCGCGTGGCACTGTGGCAGCAAGTAATGAAGAATGTCTGATGCTACCATGTGCGGGAGTCGCGCTAGACGACATCAGCATAAAAGCACGACAATCAGTAACACAAAAGCAAATCGCCCGCGCAGCACGCCACCACACCACCACTGCCACTTTATACCGTTGCCTTCTCTGCCGCCTATGTCCCCTCTCCCTCGTGCCACCACACCACACCAGCTTTTCTAGCAGCAAATTCAAGGCCCGTTCGTTTGCTCCCGGCGATGAGGTTTTTATTTATCTTGTTCAGAAACATTTTTTCCATGAAAAAGTAGGGATAAATCCCGGCATCTGTATCAAGCAATGCACACAACCATCTTTATTAACTACTAACTAGTCAACAAGTCCGACAAAGTAGATACATGAATCACTCCAAAGCCACCTTTCTGGCGATGTCAATCGTGACACCTAAAAAAATCTTATGAAGTGCTTTGGCGCATCCACACATCCCATCTAATCTGATGGCCACCCCAGGCTGCCTGACAACGATCTGAGGGCACCAACCGGTGCAACAGACCCTCAGCGCACGCCGTATGCGCACATTAAAAAATCGGCTGCTGCCATCTTCCGTTATCCCATCTTTAGGAGAGATCAATGAAAGTGCTTTGCCAGACCCAACTGCCGTCGACGCCAGACAGCGCCACCATCCTGCGCGCGTCCATTACACATGACCATCGCCGAGACCCGTCGTCGTCGACGCGTCAGATGCCACACCACTCCACCTTCGCGAACACCACCTGCTACCGCTGGTCCCATCCCCTTCGCCTACAAGTCCTCCAATCGAGCACCCGAACGTCCCAGGCAGCGTCTCCAAGAAGGACACAACACATGTTGTGCCGCCGCCACCCAATCCAAGGGGATTTTGTGTCTTCACCCGGGCATGGGGCGTGGTGGAGGGGAGGACGTCGACGACGCCCGCAAGAAAGAAAGGGGCGGCCGCGGTCCAGAGTTTCCTCCGGTCCGACGCCACCTCTACAAACTCCCGCCAACGCATCGGGGCTGACAACCGAGGCCGCAAGCCACCAAGTGCATCTGGAGAGAGGATACAGTGAGGAGGAGATCCACCGGCACCTCACCGCCCACGCGGTCAAGAAGCCGTCCATCCACCACCCGCGAGCGCTGCCCCCCGAGGCCGTCGCCGCCAGCCAACCGAGACCGCTGCCCCAGGTCCAAATTTCTACGCGAGGACCGGCACGACGCAATCCGCTGCCTCGCGGCCCACGCCGTCGCTGGAGACTCGCACCCCATGGATCTGGGCGCCCGCGCACGCCGCTGCAAGATCGCCGCCTCCGGGAGTTGCTGCATTGTCGCGGGGGGGGGGGGGACCCCCGCGGATCTGGGAGGCCCTACGTCGCCGCCATCGCACGCACGGGCTTGCCCGGTGCCGACCACCGACAACGGCGGAGGGGGAGGGGGTCGTTGGGGAAGATCTCGGCGGTGGCAGTTGAAGCCCCCCGTGTCGCCCGCGAGGGGGGCAGCATGAGATGGAGAGATGATGGTGGTGAGAAACTTCCCCAGCGATCCTGTTCAGAAACATAACGGAGAAACACAAAATATAATCTACAATATCTTTTAGCTCACTCATTATTATTATTTTCACTTGGAAATTCTGAGAAAACATATCCTTCAAGGAAGGATGTTGAAAGAAAAGAAAAATCCTCGCATACCCCATCAGATCTTGATAATTATCACCTGCAGCACTGAAATGGAAAATGACTTCGTTAGCCCAGAATAATCCAGCACTACAAGGGCTAAACTGCAAAAAGCAACCTACACTACACAAAAGGCAGAAGTGGAGTTGGAGCACACATTTTGCCACTTGATCATTAATGGTCTCCCCCTTCGTCACCCCTAAACAGAAATCAAATCTGCCTCCCTAAACCGCAAAGCTTCAAGCACCAGCGACCTCCCTCCATCTCCGTCCCTTCTACTCTTCTCACCCATCTCCCCTCCCTCCCATGGCTGGAGTAAACACGAACCACAAGGATAGTACAAAGTAGTGCAGCGGAGTGGCGTGGGGAGCTGGTCAAGCGCAGCAGCCTAGCTCAGCTCCATCCTCACAGCATCCAACCTCCAACCACCGCCGCGACCATGCGTGCCGCCGTGGCGCTCCTCCTCGCCGCCGTCCTCTGCCTCGGCGGCGGCGGTGCGGCGTCCGCGTCGCCGGACTTCGACTACCCGGCGGCGTTCAACTTCGGCGACTCCAACTCCGACACGGGCGGCCGCATCGCCGCGGGCTTCGAGCCCATGCCCCCGCCCTACGGCTCCACCTTCTTCGGCGCCCCCTCCGGCCGCTTCTCCGACGGCCGCCTCATCCTCGACTTCCTCAGTGAGCATCCCCTCCCCCTCCCGACCCCCATCGATTCCCGGCCCGGCTCGTCTCCACATCCACGCTTCGTCACCATCTGCATCTCACCACCACCACGAGCGTCGGTGTTGACGAAAGGAATCATCGTGTCGTAGACTGTCCAAATGGCTTGTCAGTGCGTGATTTTGCGTGTGCTCCTCTGGATGTTGCAGCAGCAGCACGAAACGAATCGGTGTACGGGTGATACTACCACCGTCTACGGCCGATCATTTCCTTGATGGCAGCGTGCACATCTCCGCCGGGTCCAGCCGGTGGTTGGAGCAAAAGGGCGAATTGGTTAGGATTGTCCTTTGCCGGACAGGTCAAACGCACCCCCGGGGCGGTGGTTAGGAGTGGAGATCGACGCGCCACTCTGCGGCCGGTCCTTGGTAGTTGCATTCACTGTTCTAACACTATGCTAGTGGAATTGTGCTGGATGTGAGGTGAGGGGTCCAGTTCCGTTCGTGCGGTTTGGCACCCCTGATTGTTCTAACATTTTGGTGAGATCGTGTGGATCTGTGGGGGAAAGGAGGTGCCGATTCTTGACAGAATTCTGTTCATCCAGTGTATAGAATTAGCTTTGTCACGGTCCGGGTGCGGGGTGCCTACCTTCCTGGCTG
This sequence comes from Triticum aestivum, assembly GCF_018294505.1. Classification (NCBI taxonomy): domain Eukaryota; kingdom Viridiplantae; phylum Streptophyta; class Magnoliopsida; order Poales; family Poaceae; genus Triticum; species Triticum aestivum. The sequence goes on from NC_057796.1 coordinate 345,093,147, forward strand.
TAGTGAGCGAGACCTATCATGTGCTCTCATTTAACTAGTTTTTCAAGGCCAATACTTTGCACCTAACTAGTTTAAATCATTACAAGGCCAAGTGATGATGGGCGTTTGGAGGAGTGGCTAAGAAGCAAACAAATGGCTTGCACAGTTCTCTTTGTAGGAACAGCATTTTCCACATAGTTAGGCTCTTGACCATTGATCACTAACTCTTAGCATGAATTCCATTATTTGACGGCAATAAGTGGAATGGAAAACAATTTTGCAGTATCAATTTCATCGCCACAAATAAAATTTATGCAAAGTTGAATATCAGATAAGCCTATTCAGTTGAGTTGCTCATATCAGGAGGTGTGCTTTAGGGGGCTATTGCGTTATATTTTGTTTGAAATGCTGATCCCACTGATCATTGATTTTCTTGATATGGCTAACAAGCTATGTCTCTTAGTTTTGTCAAAGAATAAAATGCAATGGTCTGTTATCTGATATCTGTTTCTTGAATTTCCCCTTGTAGTGGATGCGATGGATATGCCATTCCTCAATGCATACTTGGATTCTCTTGGTGCGCCTAACTTCCGGGCAGGTGTTAATTTTGCTCAAGCTGGCTGTTCGATTACTCCAGCAAGTGCAACATCTGTCAGCCCGTTTTCATTTGGTCTTCAGATTAAGCAATTCTTTGCCTTCAAGGAAAAAGTCACTAGCCTGCTCTCCAAAGGTATGACCGATTAACAGGTTGTCTTGTATGCCACATCTTTGGATATTTGTGGAATGCAAAGCAATACAGATATGTATTCTGTAGTATCCTAGTAGCATTTATTCTTCAGTAGAACTCTTGACTAAATTTGGATGTGACTCGCCAGCTGTTGTAAAGACTTCTTGCAAAAAATCTGAACTCATGAAAGATCTCAGCAGAACAATTGGAACCATCAAACTGGATAAGTAGGCATTGTTGATTGAATACCATGTTTGTGCACCTAATTTCTGCATTTCACCAGAATATATTAGACAATACAACATAGGATAACATTCATAACACATTTGAAATTATTGTACCGAGTACAATCAGAAAATCTAAAGATTGATGTCGTAATAGGTCTAGGATTGTCCTCTTTGAATAGTCTGACGAGCATCAGTTGTGGTACAAAGTTCCAAGAGTATATATCAACTGATGAGTAAATAATGATAAGCTCCTCGATACAACAGATAACCATCCAATGCTTTTGATTCACCAATTCAGACTATGGAACTCTTCTTATTATATTTTTACAGGAGATAGGTACCGTCGGTATATTCCTCAGTTGGATTACTTTTCGAAGGGACTCTACATGTTTGATATAGGTCAAAATGACCTTGCTGGTCAATTCTACTCCAGAACAGAGGACCAAGTCATTGCATCCATTCCGACTATTTTGTTGGAATTTGAAACTGGGCTCAAGGTTTGTAAATACATAGTGCTTGATGGTTCCATTTTTTTTCAGTCCATGGACTAATTGTCATTTTGCCTCATTGCACTTTGGTAATCACATTGTTAATAGAGGTAAAAATCTCTGTTGTAGTTAATATAGGTTTCAGATTCTGTATCATGTATATCTTGGTATTACTCTTGAGTTATATACTTTTTCAAATAAGTGCCTCACATTTAGTATATTTTTCTTCATTTCTAATACAACCAAACACCCCCTATGTGTTCCTTGTTATTTCAGACTCTATACGATCAGGGTGCCAGGAAGTTCTGGATTCACAACACAGGTCCTCTTGGCTGCTTACCTCAAAACATAGATCTTTTTGGCAAAGACCCAACACAACTGGATGAACTTCATTGTGTAGCAAAGCACAATCGTGCTGCAAAGATTTTCAACTTACAGCTGCATGCACTTTGCACAAAGTTGAGAGGCCAGTTTGCTGGAGCTAATATCACTTACATCGACATCTACTCCATCAAATATGCCCTGATTGGCAATTACTCTCGATATGGTATGCAAACTAGAGTTAACCACATTCTCTTGTTATCAAGAAAACCAAGCATAAAAAATCATTTGGACTTGTCAGTATATCATATCAATAGGGTCTAGGAAGATGTTTCAAGATTACTAATCATGCTTCAAATATGATTATCATTTGGAGTAAAAGAGAGGAAACAGTGACGCTTTAGATTTTGGCTCTTTGCTCATGCTGTCTTCTAGTTTCTCAACTTTCTTGTGCTAGGGATTTTTACATATGCTGAATTATCAGTTTTCATGATACCTCATCGTCGGAATATCAACGCAGTAATATTCTTAACGATTATAGAAGTAATGTTTTTTAAATTCCCACTTTCAAACTTTTACAGGATTTGAAAGTCCCACCGAAGCATGCTGTGGATACGGAGGACCACCCCTGAATTATGATGGCCGAGTGCCGTGTGGACAGACGAAATCTGTTAACGGTAATCTCGTAACCGCGAAAGGATGCAGTGACAGCACTGAGTATGTCAACTGGGATGGAATACATTACACGGAAGCTGCAAATTTCCACGTTACATCGCAGATTCTGACCGGGAAGTACTCAGATCCTCCGTTCGTCGACAAGATGCCATTCCTTATAAAACCGAGGTTCTAATGAGCGGGTATTTATTCCCACAACTGAATTAGTAAACCAATGTAATGTTGTATTGACCACAACAGATGTATTATTTATCACATGTCAATAATCACATATAGCTTCTTTTTTCATTAGTTTAAACCATGTTCTTCCCTGTTCTCTCTGTATGCAAAATTACTCGAAATTTCGTTGTAGCATGCAAGTTTTTGCTTCACATTTTGCAAGCAATTGAAGCTACTAAAGAATCTTGGCAAGAAAGAGTAGATTTGCATCCAGATTAATCACCAGTAATCACATTATCCAGTTGAGCTATCGTAAGAAGAATTAATACGTCCTGTTTGGGTGAGATTTTCTTTTTCCGAATCCTGCGGGAACTGAAGTGTGTGCTCTGTAAAATTTCCTAGTTCCAAACAGGCAAACATTGCACACGAGCGCGGGTGCGCTTGCATTGATCTCTCTCTGTTCACTTCTAAAATTCGAGCAGAAAACTGGGGGAATATCAAAAATTACTGTACTGTACACTGCACGCTGCTGGATCACTTCTTGGAGATGTAGGCGTAGTACTGCGCCATGGGCACGACGAAGGCGATGACGAGCAGGCCGCCCACGACGAGCGTGAACTGGCCGCGCTTCTCTTCCGTCTCCTCCTTGCTCTTGAAGTTGGACTCCCGCTTGCTCTCCTGGAACGCCGGCCCGCCCGGGTCCGGCAGCCCGTCGATCGCCGCCACCAGCCGCTTCGCCGTCGAGAAGATGGCCTCGTTGTACTTCTCGTCCGTCGCCAGCACTGCAATGCATGCGAGCATATCAAACGCTCATGCTCCGTCGCGGCCGTAGTGATGAACATCGTAGCATTTGACGGCCATTAGGGGCAAGGGGAAGGTAATTACGTACCTGGGAGGTTCTCGGAGACGGTGGCGTCGAGGATGGCGTCGCCGACGGCCTGCACGAAGGCCGGGCCGCCGGTGATGGCGCCCTCCTTCTGGCTGGTGACCAGCACCACGATCCCCTTGTTGCTGCCGTCCTCCACCGTCGGGTACCACTTCTCCAGCACTTGGTCCGCGTACTCGAACGCGTCGGCTTTGCTCTGCACAGATACACGTACCCAATGCGAGAGCATGAGTGAGCTAGCTTAGCCGGCCGCCGGCGACGAGCTGCTTACTGATCGAGACCAGACAGTACACGTACCGTGAGCTTGCGGACGGTGACGAAGTTGATCCGGATGTTCTTGCGGGCCTCGAGGTCGCGGGCGAGGCGCTTCACGTCGGACTTGGTCACGCGGCTGAGCACGCCGGCGTCGTCCACCACGTACGTGTCTGCCGGCGGCCCGTCGTTGAGCACGTCGAACTCCGACGCCGCGGCCGGCGCGGGCGCGGGCGACAGGGTGAGGGCCAGGGACAGCGCCGCGGCGGCGAGGCCGTGGTGCAAGAACGACGCCCAGCTCCCGACGCCGCCGTCGCCGTCTCCGCGCCAGGCGACGCCCGCCTGCGCCTGCGCCTGCTTCTTGAGCGAGCAGGAGACGGCGGGCCTGCTGCAGGGGACGGCGGCGGGGGCCGCTGGCTTCCTGGAGACCCGGAGCGGGCCGAGCAATGCGGAGGGGGAGAGGAGGGTCTCCATGGCCGCGGACGCGGAGCGGGAGGTTTTGGGGGTTGTGCGGGGCTGAGATCACGCCGGAGTTGCTCTGCCGCGTCCATTTTGTTTGTGCGAGCGGCGTCACTCGAGTCGGATCGTGATTGGGTGGCTGGGATTCCGGAGCCGGATAAGGCGGGCGCCAGCGTGGACGCCCGGACATGTCTGTCCCTATCACGATGCGATGGAGTTCGCAGTTTGCGTAGCTATGGGTTTTCTCTGCTGTTTGTGTCTACAGACTAGAGAGATGGTGAACGGAAATGAAAAGATCCAAAGATAACCAATAACCAATAAGCAAAGAAGCGACGCAAATGCGAGCAGCAAACAGAGACTAAAGATTTGAGTTAGGGCCGCTCAGCACAGAGAAGCTAGCAGAACAGACCTGCTTCGATTGATCATCGATCGACACCTCCAGGAGGCATCACCACATCAGTCAAGCCTCACCATCGATATCCTCGTTATTTTCTCCAGTCGCAGGGGAGCAAACGCATCTCCCTGCGCTCCATCGGCGTAAGAGCATCTCCAACACACGTGATATATAAACGCCGCCCTGAAAAATTAATGGTTTTACGCACGCTACCACTCCGGGCGCTTCAGTGGAGGCGCAAAAACCGCGCGTGCGACATAACTAGTTCAGCGCGCGGGTCGAAATGCCATCGCCGCTGTTTATTTGCTGCGCGCGCTCCCGCGCGCTGGACACTCGAGCGCCCGTTCACAACTTCCACCTACCCCATTCAGCCGCTCCCGCCGCCGCCGCCCGCGCCATCCCATTCTTTCGGCAACCGTTCCGGCGCTTTCTCGGCCTATCCCCGCGCCGCCGCTGCTTCCTCCGTTTCCCTCTAGTCACCGCCGCCCCTCGCGCGCGGCAGTCCTTCGACAACAGTGCCCGGCCGTCCACTGCCGCTCGGCGCCCGCAAGGTGTTCGACAGAACGCTTGCAAGGTATGTATTGCTTCAACTTCACATTTTTTACATGAATTTGGTGCATGTTGTTTGTAGTTTTTATAGCCTATTTTAAATTGAACATTGTAGATGAGTTCGTCATATGATTCTTCCTAAGAAGAATTTGATATGGAAGAAGAGGAGGATCTTGCAATGATCCTAACTATGCACATCAATAAAAAACCGAAGCACAGTGGTTCGGTTATGGGTCGGCAGAAAATTTGGAGGCATAGGATCGATGCCCACAACAGATTGATCAGGCACTATTTTGCGGATAATCCCGTGTACCCCCAGTCGTACTTCCGGCGCCGGCTTAGGATGAGCACCGAGTTGTTCAGACGCATTGCAGAGGAACTAGCGAGCCATGACCGGTTTTTTCAGCAAAGTTGGAATGCCGCCGGAGAGCTCGGGCATAGCACCTTTCAGAAGGTGACAACCGCTTTGCGTATGTTGTCATACGGTATCCCAGCTGATCTAGTTGATGATCACTTGGCCATGGGTGAGAGTCAAGCCATCATGTGTGTCAAGCGCTTCGCAGTCGGAATTATGCAAGTGTTTGGCTAGGAATATTTGAGATCTCCCAATGCTGAAGACGCCGCAAGGCTATTGGAAATGAACAAAGCTCGCGGCTTCCCAGCTATACTTGGCTCAATAGATTGCATGCATTGTAGTTGGAAGAATTGTCCTAAGGCATGGCATGGCCAATTCCATGGCCAAAAAAAAGGTTCCACTATAATCCTTGAAGCGATCAAGAGACTTGGATTTGGCATGCTTTTTATGGAATGCCTGGATCTTTGAATGACATCAACGTTGTTAATCGGTCACCACTGATGAATAAGATTGCAAATGGTGAACTGCCACCGGTGCAGTTTGTAGCAAATGACCGTACATACAACTATGGCTACTATCTTGCAGATGACATCTACCCGAAGTGGCAAACATTTGTGAAGCCATTGAAAAAACCGGAAGGTAAGATAAATCTTGATTTCCACAATGTTCAAGCGGCGGTGAAAAATAGACGATCAACGCGCTGCAGACGCTTTTTTAGCACGCCGCGCGTTGGGCGGCGAAGATGCTCAAGGAGCACAGGACACTGTCACGGCCACGCCTACACCCAGACGATATATTTTTTACTATATGTCGCTTGTAGCGACCCCGAAGGGAGCTCTTGCCTCCAGAGCCGGCCCAGCACATGTTTTTCTTTTTTTATTACTTTTATTTGGTTATATTTATAAAATTGACACTATTTTGCTTAGATTTAAACACATTCACAGCGCGTTTAGAAAATGTTTATACAATGGGTGTGGCTAGGTCTTAGTTGAGGAGACTTAACCAAGTCTCAGTCAAGTGACATAGTATAAGAAGAAGAAAAATTAAACTGAAAAGAAAGAAAATGTGTACGAATCTTCATGCAAGATCAAAGAAATATACCATCGACTGAGACATACCGAAGTCGAAGTCGACTAAGACTTAGCAAAACTGTTATACAATATAAAAGAACGTTCACATAATTAAAAAAAGTGTGACATTTAAAAAATGCTCACATGTTTCAAAAAATGTTTGTGTCATTTTAAAGAAAACTCTATACAGTGCGAAAAAAGTTCATGTGCTTCAAGAAAAACGTTTCTTATCATTCAAAAAATGTATGTGACATTTCAAAAAAGTTAACATGTTTAAAAAATAAATGTATCATGACATTTAAAAAATGTGTTTATACAATGTAAAGAAATATGTTTGTGTAGTACAAAAAACATTTAAGTACCATTCAGGAAACTGTGCTTGACATTTTAAAGAAATATTCACGTATTGCAAAACAATGTTCTTGACATTTTAGAAAAAAATTACTATGAATGTTCTAATAGTTTAAAGACATGTTTCATGCTATTAAAAAAAGTTCGCCATGTATTTGATTAATATGCATTTGAATTTTTTCCAAAACAAGTACATTTGAAAAGAAATATACATCATGTATTAAAAATGTTCTATGTATACCAGAAAAATGTTTCACATATATACTAAAAATATACAATGTGTAGTAAAACAAGAACTGTGTTGAAAAAAAAACAAGAAAAGAAGAAAACTAGTCAAGAAACATAGAAAAATGAAGAAAATCATTGAAGGAAAAAGAAAATTCGATAAGAAAAAAACATAGAGGAAAAATAAAAAAACTCGAGCCACATGCGCTACAGTAGTGGTCGACCCACTCCCTCACTGATGGGGAACGTTGCATGAAAATCAAAAAATTTCCTACAAAACACCCAAGATCCAATCTAGAAGATGTATAGCTACGAGAGGGGAGTGTGTCTACATACCCTTGTAGACCGAAAGCGTTAGCGTCATAACGCAGTTGATGTAGTCGTACTCTTCACGATCCAATCCGATCTAGTGCTGAACGGACGACACTTCCGAGTTTAGCACACGTACGGCTCGGCGACGTCCTCACCTTCTTGATCCAGCAAGGGAGGGAGAGGAGGTAGATGAGATCTGAACCAACATGACGTCGTGGTGGTGGTGGTGGTAACGGAATTCCGGCTGGGCTTCACCAAGCGCGTACCGATGAAACGTGTGAGGAGTTAGCAGAGGTAACAGGCAAAGGTCGAAGGGGGGCTGCCCCAACGTCTCCCCACCTTTATATAGGCGTGGAGGGGGCTGGTGGCTTGCCCTCCAAGGCCCTAGGGTCGTTGGTCAAAGGGGGAGGAAGGAAATCCCTCCTTTCCTTCCCCACGGATCGCTATCCCCCTTTTAGGGATTCTGATCTTATCCCTTCGGGATATGATACTATTCCTTTTAAGGGAGGATCTTGGTGCGTCTAGACCAGGGTTGTGAGGACATTCCCCACTACCCACGTTCATGTGGGTCCTCCCATGCAGGTGGTCTTTGATACGTCCATTTTGCATATTGCTTTTATATTGATATTTATTGCATTATGGGCTGTTATTACATGTTATGGCACAATACTTATACCTTTTCTCTCTTATTCTACAAGGTTTACATGAAGAGGAAGAATGCCGACAGCTGGAATTCTGGACTGGAAAAGGAGCAAATATTTGAAGGAAATATGCCCTAGAGGCAATAATAAAGTTATTATTTATTTCCTTATATCATGATAAATGTTTATTATTCATGCTAGAATTGTATTAGCCGGAAACATGATACATGTGTAAATACATAGACAAACAGAGTGTCACTAGTATGCCTCTACTTGACTAGCTCGTTGATCAAAGATGGTTATGTTTCCTAGCCATAGACATGAGTTGTCATTTGATTAACGGGATCACATCATTAGGAGAATGATGTGATTGACTTGACCCATTCCGTTAGCTTAGCACTTGATCCTTTAGTATGTTGCTATTGCTTTCTTCATGACTTATACATGTTCCTATGACTATGAGATTATGCAACTCCCGTTTACCGGAGGAACACTTTGTGTGCTACCAAACGTCACAACGTAACTGGGTGATTATAAAGGTGCTCTACAGGTGTCTCCAAAGGTACTTGTTGAGTTGGCGTATTTCGAGATTGGGATTTGTCACTCCGATTGTCGGAGAGGTATCTCTGGGCCCACTTGGTAATGCACATTACTATAAGCCTTGCAAGCATTGTAACATATGAGTTAGTTGCGGGCTGATGTATTACAGAACGAGTAAAGAGACTTGCCGGTAACGAGATTGAACTAGGTATTGAGATACCGACGATCGAATCTCGGGCAAATAACATACCGATGACAAAGGGAACAACGTATGTTGTTATGCGGTTTGACCGATAAAGATCTTCGTAGAATATGTGGGAGCCACTATCAGCATCTAGGTTCCTCTATTGGTTATTGACCGGAGACGTGTCTCGTTCATGTCTACATAGTTCTCGAACCCGTAGGGTCCGCACGCTTAAAGTTCGGTGACGATCGGTATTATGAGTTTATGTGATTTGATGTATCGAAGGTAGTTCGGAGTCCCGTATGAGATCGGGGACATGACGAGGAGTCTCGAAATGGTCGAGACGTAAAGATCGATATATTGGACGACTATATTCGGACATCGAAAAGGTTCCGAGTGATTCGGTTATTTTTCGGGGGTACCGGGGAGTTACGGGAATACGAGGAAGAAGTAATGGGCCTCATGGGCCAAGTGGTGGAAGGGAGGAGGCAGGGCGCGCGGCCCCCCTAGCCCAAACCGAATTGGACTAGGGGGCCGGCCCCCCTTTCCTCCTTTTCCTCCCTCTCCTTCCTTCTCCTTCTCCTCCTTCCTTTCCTCCTCCTAGTAGGAGTAGGAAAGGGGAGTCCTACTCCTACTAGGAGGAGGACTCCTCCTGGCGCGCCCTACAGGGGTCGGCCGGCCTCCCCCTTGCTCCTTTATATACGGGGGCACCTCTAGACACAACAATTGATCATTGATCTCTTAGCCGTGTGCGGTGTCCCCCTCCACCATAATCCACCTCGATCATATCGTAGCGGTGCTTAGGCGAAGCCCTGCGTCGGTAGCATCATCATCATCGTCATCACGCCGTCGTGCTGACGAAACTCTCCCTCGAAGCTCTGCTGGATCGGAGTTCGTGGGGCGTCATCGAGCTGAACGTGTGCTGAACTCGGAGGTGCCGTGCGTTCGGTACTTGGATCGGTCGGATCGTGAAGACGTACGACTACATCAACCGCGTTGTGCTAACGCTTCCGCTTTCGGTCTACGAGGGTATGTGGACACACTCTCCCCTCTCGTTGCTATGCATCACCATGATCTTGCGTGTGCGTAGGAAATTTTAAAATTACTACGTTCCCCAACAGTGGCATCCGAGCTAGGTTTTATGTGTAGATGTTATATGCATGAGTAGAACACAAGTGAGTTGTGGGCGATACAAGTCATACTGCTTACCAGCATGTCATACTTTGGTTCGGCGGTATTGTTGGATGAAGTGGCCCGGACCGACATTACGCGTACGCTTACGCGAGACTGGTTCTACCGACGTGCTTTGCACACAGGTGGCTAGCGGGTGTCAGTTTCTCCAACTTTAGTTGAACCGAGTGTGGCTACGCCCGGTCCTTGAGAAGGTTAAAACAGCACTAACTTGACGAACTATCGTTGTGGTTTTGATGCATAGGTAAGAACGGTTCTTGCTCAGCCCGTAGCAGCCACGTAAAACTTGCAACAACAAAGTAGAGGACGTATAACTTGTTTTTGCAGGGCATGTTGTGATGTGATATGGTCAATACGTGATGAGATATAAGTTGTTGTATGAGATGATCATGTTTTGTTAAAGTTATCGGCAACTGGCAGAAGCCTTATGGTTGTCTCTTTATTGCATAAGATGCAAGCGCCAAATAATTGCTTTACTTTATCGCTATGCGATAGCAATAGTTGCAATAGCAATAGTTGGCGAGACGACCATGTGACGACACATTGATATAGATCAAGATGATGGAGATCATGGTGTCATGCCGGTGACAATGGAGATCATGACAGTACTTTGGAGATGGAGATTAAAAGCACAAGATGATGATGGCCATATCATGTCACATATTATGATTGCATGTGATGTTTATCTTTTATACATCTTATTTTGCTTAGTTCGGCGGTAGCTTTATAAGATGACCCCTTACTAAATTTCAAGGTAAAAGTGTTCTCCCTGAGTATGCACCGTTGCCAAAGTTTGTCGTGCCGAGACACCACGTGATGATCGGGTGTGATAAGCTCTACGTTCATCTACAACGGGTGCAAGACAGTTTTGCACACGCAGAATACTCGGGTTAAACTTGACGAGCCTAGCATATGCAGATATGGCCTCGAAACACTGAGACCGAAAGGTCGAGTGTGAATCATATAGTAGATATGATCAACATAGTGATGTTCACCATTGAAAACTACTCCATCTCACGTGATGATCGGACATGGTTTAGTTGATATGGATCACGTGATCACTTAGATGATTCGAGGGATGTCTATCTAAGTGGGAGTTCTTAAGTAATATGATTAATTGAAATTTAATTTATCATGAACTTAGTCCTGGTAGTATTAGCATATCTATGTTGTAGATCAATAGCTCGCGATGTTGCTCCCCGTTTAATTTTTATATGTTCCTAGAGAAAACTAAGTTGAATGATGTTAGTAGCAATGATGCGGATTGGATCCGTGATCTGAGGTTTATCCTCATTGCTGCACAGAAGAATTATGTCCTTGATGCACCGCTAGGTGACAGACCTATTGCAGGAGCAGATGCAGACGTTATGAACGTTTTGACAAATGCTCGGTATGATGACTACTTGATAGTTAAGTGCACCATGCTTTACGGCTTAGAACCAAGACTTCAAAAATGTTTTGAATGCCACAGAGCATATAAGATGTTCCAAGTGTTGAAATTGGTATTTCATACTCATGCCCGTGTCGAGAGGTATGAGACCTCTGACAATACTTTGCCTACAAGATGGAGGAGAATAGCTCAACCAGTGAGCATGTGCTCAGATTGTCTGGGTACTACAATTGCTTGAATCAAGTGGGAGTTAATCTTCTAGATAAGATAGTAATTGACAGAATTCTCTAGTCACTATCACCAAGTTGTTAGAACTTCGTGATGAACTATAATATGCAAGGGATGACGAAAGTAATTCCTGAGCTCTTCGCGATGCTGAAATCGACGAAGGTAGAAATCAAGAAAGAGCATCAAGTGTTGATGGTTAACAAGACCACTAGTTTCAAGTAAAGGGACAAAGGGAAGAAAAGGGAACTTCAAGAAGAACGGAAAGCAAGTTGCTGCTCAAGTGAAAAAGCCCAAGTCTGGACCTAAGCCTGAAACTGAGTGCTAATACTGCAAAGGGACTGGTCACTGGAAGCGGAACTGCCCCAAGTATTTGGTGGACAAGAAGGATGGCAAAGTGAACAAAGCTATATTTGATATACATGTTATTGATGTGTACTTTACTAGTGTTTATAGCAACCCCTCGGTATTTGATACTGGTTCAGTTGCTAAGAGTAGTAACTCGAAACGGGAGTTGCAGAATGAACATAGACTAGTTAAGGGTGAAGTGACGATGTGTATTGGAAGTGGTTCCAAGATTGATATGATCATCATCGCACACTCCCTATACTTTCGGGATTAGTGTTAAACCTAAATAAATGTTATTTGGCGTTTGCGTTGAGCATGAATATGATTTGATCATGTTTATTGCAATACGGTTATTCATTTAAAGTCAGAGAATAATTATTGTTCTGTTTACATGAATAAAACCTTCGATGGTCATACACCCAATGAAAATAGTTTGTTGGATCTCGATCGTAGTGATACACATATTCATAATATTGAAGCCAAAAGATGCAAAGTTAATAATGATAGTGCAACTTATTTGTGGCACTGCCGTTTAGGTCATATTGGTGTAAAGCGCATGAAAAACTCCATGCTGATGGGATTTTGGAATCACTTGATGCTTGCGAACCATGCCTTATGGGCAAGATGACTGAAACTCCGTTCTCCGGAACAATGGAGCGAGCAACTGACTTATTGGAAATAATACATACTGCTGTATGCAGTCCGATGAGTGTTGAGGCTCGCGGCGTGTATCGTTATTTTCTAAACTTCACAGATGATTTGAGCAGACATGGGTATATCTACTTGATGAAACATAAGTCTGAAATATTTGAAAAGTTCAAAGAATTTTAGAGTGAAGTAGAAAATCATCGTAACAAGAAAATAAAGTTTCTATGATCTGATCGTGGAGGAGAATATTTGAGTTATGAGTTTGGTCTTCATGTGAAACAATGTGGAATAGTTTCGCAACACACGCCACTTGGAACACCATAGTGTAATGGTGTGTCCGAACATCGTAACCGTACTTTATTAGATATGGTGCGATCTATGATGTCTCTTACCGATCTACCACTATCATTTTGGGGTTATGCATTAGAGACAGCTACATTCACGTTAAATAGGGCACCATCTAAATCCGTTGAGACGACACCGTATGAACTATGATTTGGCAAGAAACCTAAGCTGTCGTTTCTTAAAGTTTGAGGTTGCAATGCTTATGTGAAAAAGTTTCAAAATGATAAGATCAAACCCAAATCGGAGAAGTGCGTCTTCATAGGATACCCGAAAGAAAATGTTGGGTACACCTTCTATCATAGATCCGAAGGCAAGATATTCGTTGCTGAGAATGGATCCTTTCTAGAGAAGGAGTTTCTCTCGAAAGAAGTGAGTGAGAGGAAAGTAGAACTTGATGAGGTAATAGTACCTTCTCCCGAATTGGAAAATAGTTCATCACTGAAATCAGTTCTAGTGATGCCTACACCAATTAGTGAGGAAGATTAATGATGATGATCATGAAACTTTAGATCAAGTTACTACCGAACCTCGTAGGTCAACCAGAGTACGGTCCGCACCAGAGTGGTATGGTAATCCGGTTCTGGAGGTCATATTACTTGACCATGATGAACCTACGAGCTATGAGGAAGCGATGATGAGCCCAGATTCCGCGAAATGGCTTGAGGCCATGAAATCAGAGATAGGATCCATGTATGAGAACAAAGTGTGGACTTTGGTTGACTTGCCCGATGATCGGCAAGCCATTGAGAATAAATGGATCTTCAAGAGGAAGACGAACACTGATAGTAGTGTTACTATCTACAAAGCTCGAATTGTCGCGAAAATGTTTTCGACAAGTTCAAGGTGTTGACTACAATGAGATTTTCTCACTTGTATCGATGCTTAAAAGTCTGTCCGAATCATGTTAGCAATTGCCGCATTTTATGAAATTTGGCAAATGGATGTCAAACCTGCATTCCTTAATGGATTTATTAAAGAAGAGTTGTATATGATGCAACCAGAAGGTTTTGTCAATCCAAAAGATGCTAACAAAGTGTGTGAGCACCAGTGATCCATTTATGGACTGGTGCAAGCATCTCGGAGTTGAAATGTACGCTTTGATAGTGTGATCAAATCATCTAGTTTTATACAGACTTGCGGTGAAGCCTATGTTTACAAGAAAGTGAGTGGGAGCACTACAACATTTCTGATAAATATATGTGAATGACATATTGTTGATCGGAAATAATGTAGAATTTTCTGGAAAGCATAAAAGAGTATTTGAAAGGAGTTTTTCAAATAAAGACCTCGGTGAAGCTGCTTACATATTGAGCATCAAGATATATAGAGATAGATCAAGACTCTTGATAAGTTTTTTCAATGAGTACATACCTTGACAAGATTTTGAAGTAGTTCAAAATGGAACAGTCAAAGAAAGAGTTCTTGCCTGTGTACAAGGTGTGAAATTGAGTAAGACTCAAAGCCCGACCAAGGCAGAAGATAGAAAGAGAATGAAAGTCATTCCCTATGCCTCAGCCATAGGTTCTATAAACTATGCCATGCTGTGTACCAGATCTATTGTATACCCTACACTAATATGGCAAGGGAGTACAATAGTGATCTAGGAGTAGATCGCTGAACAGCGGTCAAAATTATCCTTAGTGGAATAAGGATATGTTTCTCAATTATGGAGGTGGCAAAAGGTTCGTCGTAAACGGTTACGTCGATGCAAGCTTTGACACCGATCTGGATGACTCTAAGTCTAGATCTAGATACATATTGAAAGTGGGAGCTATTAGCTAGAGTAGCTCCGTGCAGAGCATTGTAAACATAGAAATTTGCAAAATACTTACGGATCTGAATGTGACAGACCCGTTGACTAAAATTATCTCACAAGAAAACATGATCACACCTTAGTACTCTTTGGGTGTTAATCACATAGAGATGTGAACTAGATTACTGACTCTAGTAAATCCTTTGGGTGTTGGTCACATGTCGATGTGAACTATGGGTGTTAACCACATAAAGATGTGAACCATTGATGTTAAATCACATGGCGATGTGAACTAGATTATTGACTCTAGTGCAAGTGGGAGACTGAAGGAAATATGCCCTAGAGGCAATAATAAAGTTATTATTTATTTCCTTATATCATGATAAATGTTTATTATTCATGCTAGAATTGTATTAACCGGAAACATGATACATGTGTGAATACATAGACAAATAGAGTGTCACTAGTATGCCTCTACTTGACTAGCTCGTTGATCAAAGATGGTTATGTTTCCTAGCCATAGACATGAGTTGTCATTTGATTAACGAGATCACATCATTAGGAGAATGATGTGATTGACTTGACCCATTCCGTCAGCTTAGCACTTGATCATTTAGTATGTTGCTATTGCTTTCTTCATGACTTATACATGTTCCTATGACTATGAGATTATGCAACTCCTGTTTACCGGAGGAACACTTTGTGTGCTACCAAACGTCACAACGTAACTGGGTGATTATAAAGGTGCTCTATAGGTGTCTCCAAAGGTACTTGTTGAGTTGGCGTATTTCGAGATTGGGATTTGTCACTCCGATTGTCGGAGAGGTATCTCTGGGCCCACTCGGTAATGCACATCACTATAAGCCCTGCAAGCATTGTAACTAATGAGTTAGTTGCGGGATGCTGTATTACAGAACGAGTAAAGAGACTTGCCAGTAACGAGATTGAACTAGGTATTGAGATACCGACGATCGAATCTCGGTCAAGTAACATACCGATGACAAAGGGAACAACGTATGTTGTTATGCGGTTTGACCAATAAAGATCTTCGTAGAATATGTGGGAGCCAATATGAGCATCCAGGTTCCGCTATTTGTTATTGACCGGAGACGTGTCTCGTTCATGTCTACATAGTTCTCGAACCCGTAGGGTCCGCAAGCTTAAAGTTCGGTGACGATCGGTATTATGAGTTTATGTGATTTGATGTACCGAAGGTAGTTTGGAGTCCCGGATGAGATCGGGGACATGACGAGGAGTCTCGAAATGGTCGAGACGTAAAGATCGATATATTGGACGACTATATTCGGACATTGGAAAGGTTCCGAGTGATTCGGGTATTTTTCGGGGGTACATGGGAGTTACGGGAATACGAGGAAGAAGTAATGGGCCTCATGGGCCAAGTGGTGGAAGAGAGGAGGCAGGGCGCGCGGCCCCCTAGCCCAAACCGAATTGGACTAGGGGGCCGGCCCCCCTTTCCTCCTTTTCTCCCTCTCCTTCCTTCTCCTTCTCCTCCTTCCTTTCCTCCTCCTAATAGGAGTAGGAAAGGGGAGTCCTACTCCTACTCGGAGGATGACTCCTCCTGGCGCGCCCTACAGGGGCCGGCCGACCTCCCCCTTGCTCCTTTATATACGGGGGCAGGGGGGCACCTCTAGACACAACAATTGATCATTGATCTCTTAGCCGTGTGCGGTGCCCCCTCCACCATAATCCACCTCGATCATATCGTAACGGTGCTTAGGCGAAGCCCTGCGTCTGTAGCATCATCATCACCGTCATCACGCCGTCGTGGTAACGGAACTCTCCCTCGAAGCTTTGCTGGATCGGAGTTCGTGGGACGTCATCGAGCTGAACGTGTGCTGAACTCGGAGGTGCCGTGCGTTCGGTACTTGGATCGGTCGGATCATGAAGACGTACGACTACATCAACCGCGTTGTGCTAACGCTTCCGCTTTCGGTCTACGAGGGTACGTGGACACACTCTCCCCTCTCGTTGCTATGCATCACCATGATCTTGCGTGTGCGTAGGAAATTTTGAAATTACGACGTTCCCCAACAATATTAGACCTATTCTGCACAACTCCAAAAGTCCTGAAACTTCACGAAGAAATAATTTTGGAATTATAAAAAATATTAGGCAAAGAAAGCACTAGAGGGGGGCCATGAAGGAAATATGCCCTAGAGGCAATAATAAAGTTATTATTTATTTCCTCATATCATGATAAATGTTTATTATTCATGCTAGAATTGTATTAACCGGAAACATAATACATGTGTGAATACTTAGACAAACATAGTGTCACTAGTATGGCTCTACTTGACTAGCTCGTTAATCGAAGATGGTTGAGTTTCCTAGCCATGGACATGAGTTGTCATTTGATTAATGAGATCACATCACTAGGAGAATGATGTGATTGACTTGACCCATTCCGTTAGCCTAGCACTTGATCGTTTAGTATGTTGCTATTGATTTCTTCATGACTTATACATGTTCCTATGACTATGAGATTATGCAACTCCCGTTTACTGGAGGAACACTTTGTGTGCTACCAAACATCACAACGTAATTGGGTGATTATAAAGGTGCTCTACAGGTGTCTCCGAAGGTACTTGTTGGGTTGGCATATTTCAAGATTAGGATTTGTCACTCCGAATTGTCGGAGAGGTATCTCCGGGCCCACTCGGTAATGCACATCACTATAAGCCTTGCAAGCATTGTAACTAATGAGTTAGTTGCAGGATGATGTATTACGGAACGAGTAAAGAGACTTGCCGGTAACGAGATTGAACTAGGTATTGAGATACCGACGATCGAATCTCGGGCAAGTAACATACCGATGACAAAGGGAACAACGTATGTTGTTATGCGGTTTGACCGATAAAGATCTTCGTAGAATATGTAGGAGCCAATATGAGCATCCAGGTTCCGTTATTGGTTATTGACCGGAGACGTGTCTCGGTCATGTCTACATAGTTCTCGAACCCGTAGGGTCCGCACGCTTAAAGTTAGATGACGATCGGTATTATGAGTTTTGTGTTTTGATGTACCGAAGGTAGTTCGGAGTCCCGGATATGATCACGGACATGACGAGGAGTCTCAAAATGGTCGAGACATAAAGATCGATATATTGGACGACTATGTTCGGACACTGGAATGGTTTCGGGGAGTTTCGGACACATACCGGAGTACCGGGGGGTTACCGGAAGCCCCCGGGGAGACTAATGGGCCTATTGGGCCCTAGTGGAGAAGAGGAGGGGCATCCAAGGGCAGCTGCGCGCCCCCTTCCCCCCAGTCCGAATTGGACAAGGAGGGGGGGGGGGCGCCCCCCCTTTCCTTTCCCCTCTCTCTCCTTTCCTCTCCTCTCCTACTCCCACTTGGAAGGGGGGAGTCCTACTCCCGGTGGGAGTAGGACTCCTCATGGGGCGCGCCTAGGGTGGCCGGCCCCCTCCCCCTCCTCCACTCCTTTATATACGGGGACGGGGCACCCTTTGGAGACACAACAATTGATCTCTTGATCTCTTAGCCGTGTGCGGTGCCCCCCTCCACCATATTCCACCTCGATCATATCGTAGAGGTGCTTAGGCGAAGCCCTGTGTCGGTAGCATCATCATCACTATCACCACGCCATTGTGCTGACAGAACTCTCCCGTGAAGCTTTGCTAGATCGGAGTTCGCGGGACGTCATCAAGCTGAACGTGTGCTGAACTCGGAGGTGCCGTACGTTCGGTACTTGGATCGGTCGGATCGTGAAGACGTACGACTACATCAACCGCGTTGTGCTAACGCTTCCGCTTTTGGTCTACGAGGGTACGTGGACACACTCTCCCCTCTCGTTGCTATGCATCACCATGATCTTGCGTGTGCGTAGATTTTTTTTGAAATTACTACGTCCCCCAACAGGCCACCAACCATCCACAAGGGTGGAGGGCGCACCCTACCCCCTGGGTGCGCCCCCTACCTTGTGGGCCCCCTAGCAGGCCTTCGGTGCCCATCTTCTGCTATATGGTGTGTTTTGACATGGAAAAAATAAGAAGGAAGCTTTCGAGACGAAGCGCCGCCGTCTCGAGGCGAAACTTGGGCAGAACCAATCTAGGGCTCCAGCGGAGCTGTTCTGCCAAGGAAACTTCCCTCCCGGAGGGGGAAATCGAAGCCAACGTCATCACCAATGATCCTCTCATCGAGAGGGGGTCAATCTCCATCAACATCTTCATCAGCACCATCTCCTCTCAAAACTTAGTTCATCTCTTGTATCCAATCTTTGTCTCAAAACCTTAGATTGGTACCTGTGGGTTGCTAGTAGTGTTGATTACTCCTTGTAGTTGATGCTAGTTGGTTTATTCGGTGGAAGATCATATGTTCAGATCCTTAATGCTATTTAATACCCCTCTGATTATGAACATGAATATGCTTTGTGAGTAGTTACGTTTGTTCCTGAGGACATGGGAGAAGTCTTGTTATAAGTAATCATGTGAATTTGGTATTCATTCGATATTTTGATGAGATGTATGTTGTCTTTCCTCTAGTGGTGTTATGTGAACGTCGACTACATGACACTTCACCA
The DNA here is from genome assembly GCF_018294505.1 of Triticum aestivum. Lineage (NCBI taxonomy): Eukaryota > Viridiplantae > Streptophyta > Magnoliopsida > Poales > Poaceae > Triticum > Triticum aestivum. The sequence goes on from NC_057796.1 coordinate 345,112,399, forward strand.
TTGTTTGGGCCTAGGGGAAGGCATTGGGAAGTAATAAGTAGATGATGGGTTGCTTGACAGAAGCTTAAATCCTAGTTTATGTGTTGCTTCGTAAGGGGCTGATTTGGATCCATATGTTTCATGATATGGTTAGATTTGTCTTAATTCTTCTTTCGTAGTTGCGGACGCTTGCGAGAGGGGTTAATCATAAGTGGGAGGCTTGTCCAAGGAAGGGCTGTACCCAAGCACCGGTACACCCACATATCAAATTATCAAACTGTTGGGGAACGCAAAATTTCAAAAAATTTATCTACGATCACGCAAGATATATCTAGGAGATGCACAAGAATGAGACGGGAGAGTGTGTCCACGTACCCTCGTAGACCGAAAGCGGAAGCGTTTAGTAACGCGGTTGATGTAGTCGAGCGTCTTCACGATCCAACCGATCCAAGTACCGAACGTACGGCACCTCCGTGTTCAGCACACGTTCAACACGATGACGTCCCTCGAGCTCTTGATCCCGTTGAGGACGAAGGAGAGTTCCGTCAGCACGACGGCGTGGCGACGGTGATGATGAAGTTACCGGCGCAGGGCTTCGCCTAAGCACTACGACGATATGAGCGAGGTGTGTAACTGTGGAGGGGGGCACCGCACACGGCTAAGAGAAGACTTGGTGTGCCTTTGGGGTGCCCCCTGCCCACGTATATAAATGAGGGAGGGAGAGAGGCCGGCCCTCCTAGGGGCGCGCCAAGTGTAGGGAGTCCTACTAGGACTCCCAAGTCCTAGTAGGATTCCCTTTCCTTTTCGGAGTGGGAAAGAAGGAAAGGAGGGAGAGGGAGAAGGAAAGGGGGGGGGGGGCGCACCCCCACCCCTTGTCCAATTCGGTTTGGGCAGGGGGAGGCGCGCGCCACCTCGTGGCCCTTCTTCCATCTCTCCACTAAAGCCCAATAAGGCCCATTAACTTCCTCGGCGAATTCCCATAACTCTCCGGTACTGCGAAAAATACCCAAATCACTCGGAACCATTCCGATGTCCGAATATAGCCTTCCAATATATGAATCTTTACCTCTCGACCATTTCGAGACTCCTCGTTATGTCCGTGATCTCATCTGAGACTCCGAACAAACTTCGGCCATCAAATCACATAACTCATAATACAAATCGTCATCGAACGTTAAGCGTGCGGACCCTACGAGTTCGAGAACTATGTAGACATGACCGAGACACATCTCTGATCAATAACCAATAGCGGAACCTGGATGCTCATATTGTCTCCTACATATTCTATGAAGATCTTTATCAGTCAAACCGCATAACAACATACGTTATTCCCTTTGTCATCGGTATGTTACTTGCCCAAGATTCGATCGTCGATATCATCATACCTAGTTCAATCTCATTACCGGCAAGTCTCTTTACTCGTTCCATAATGCATCATCCCATGACTAACTCATTAGTCACATTACTTGCAAGGCTCATAGTGATGTGCATTACCGAGAGGGCCCAGAGATACCTCTCCGATACTCGGAGTGACAAATCCTAATCTCGATCTATGCCAACCCAACAAACACCTTCGGAGACACCTGTAAAGCATCTTTATAATCACCTAGTTACGTTGTGACGTTTGATAGCACACAAAGTGTTCCTTCGGTATTCAGGAGTTGCATAATCTAATAGTCAGAGGAATATGTATAAGTCATGAAGAAAGCAATAGCGATAAAACTGAATGATCAACATGCTGAGCTAACGGATGAGTCTTGTCCATCACATCATTCTCCTAATGATGTAATCCCGCTCATCAAATGACAACACATGTCTATGGTCAGGAAACTTAACCATTTTTGATTAACGAGCTAGTCAAGTAGAGGCATACTAGGGACATTCTGTTTTGTCTATGTATTCACACATGTACTAAGTTTCCGGTTAATACAATTCTATCATGAATAATAAAGATTTATCATGATATAAGGAAATATAAATAACAACTTTATTATTGCCTCTAGGGCATATTTCCTTCAGTCTCCCACTTGCACTAGAGTCAATAATATAGTTCACATCGTTATGTGATTTAACACCAATAGTTCACATCTTTATGTGATTAGTTCACATATCCATGTGACTAATACCCAATGGATTTACTAGAGTCAATAATCTAGTTCACATCGCTATGTGATTAACACCCAAAGAGTGATCATGTTTTGCTTGCGAGAGAAGTTTAGTCAACGGGTCTGCCACATTCAAAGTCGTATGTATTTTGCAAATTTTCTATGTCTACAATGCTCTGCATGGAGTTACTCTAGCTAATTGCTCCCACTTTCAATATGTATCCAGATTGAGACTTTGAGTCATCCGGATCAGTGTCAAAGCTTGCATTGACGTAACCCTTTACGACGAACTTTTTGTCACCACCATAACTGAGAAACATGTCCTTATTCCACTAAGGACAATTTTTGACCGATGTCCAGTGATCCACTCCTGGATCATTATTGTACCCTCTTGCCAAACTCATGGTGAGGTACACAATAGGTCCGGTACACAACATAGCATACTTTATAGAACCTATGACTGAGGCATATGGAATGAATTTTCATTCTCTTTCTATTTTCTGCCGTGGTTTTGAGGCTTTACTCAACTTCACACCTTGTAACACAGGCAAGAACTCCTTTGACTGTTCCATTTTTTAACTACTTCAAAAACTTGTCAAGGCATGTACTCATTGAAAAAAATTATCAAGTGTCTTGATCTATCTCTATACATCTTGATGCCCAATATGTAAGTAGCTTCACCGAGGTCTTTCTTTTGAAAAACTCCTTTCAAATACTTCTTTATGCTTTCCAGAAAATTCTACATCATTTCTGATCAACAATATGTCATTCACATATACTTATCATAAAGGTTGTAGTGCTCCCACTCATTTTCTTGTAAATGCAGGCTTCACCGCAAGTCTGTATAAAACTATATGCTTTGATCAACTCATCAAAGCGTATATTCCAACTCCGAGATGCTTGCACCAGTCCATAGATGGATCGCTGGAGCTTGCACATTTTGTTAGCACCTTTAGGATTGACAAAACCTTCTGGTTGCATCATATACAACTCTTCTTTAATAAATCCATTAAGGAATGTAGTTTTGATATCCATTTGCCAAATTTCATAAAGTGCGGCAATTGCTAACATGATTCGTACAGACTTAAGCATCGATACGAGTGAGAAAACTCATTGTAGTCAACACATTGAACTTGTCGAAAAAACCTTTTGCGACAATTCGAGCTTTGTAGATAGTAACACTAACATTAGCATGCGTCTTCCTTTTGAAAATCCATTTATTCTCAATGGCTTGCCGATCATCGGGCAAGTCCACCAAAGTCCATACTTTGTTCTTATACATGGATCCCATCTGAGATTTCATGGCCTCAAGCCATTTTGCGGAATCTGGGCTCATCATCGCTTCCTCATAGTTCGTAGGTTTGTCATGGTCTAGTAACATGACTTCCAGGACAAGATTACCGTACCACTCTGGTGCAGAACGTGCTCTGGTTGACCTACGAGGTTCGATAGTAACTTGTCCGAAGTTTCATGATCATTATCACTAGCTTCCTCTCTAGTTGGTGTAGGCATCATGGGAACATATTTCCCTGATGAGCTACTTTCCAAATTGAGAGAAGGTACAGTTACCTCATCAAGTTCTACTTTCCTCCCACTCACTTCTTTCAAGAGAAACTCCTCTAGAAAGGATCCATTCTTAGCAACAAAAATCTTGCCTTCGGATCTGTGATAGAAGATGTACCCAACAATTTCTTTTGGGTATCCTATGAAGACGCACTTCTCCGATTTGGGTTCGAGCTTATCAGGTTGAAGCTTTTTCACATAAGCATCGCAACCCCAAACTTTAAGAAACGTCAGCTTAGGTTTCTTGCCAAACCACAGTTCATACAGTGTCATCTCAACTGATTTAGATGGTGCCCAATTTAACGTGAATGCAGCTGTCTCCAATGCATAACCCAAAAACAATAGTGGTAAATCGGTAAGAGACATCATAGATCGCACCAGATCTAATAAAGTACGGTTACGACATTCGGACACACTATTACACTGTGGTGTTCCAGGTGGCGTGAGTTGTGAAACTATTCCACATTGTTTTAAATGAAGGCCAAACTCGTAACTCAAATATTCGCCTCCGCGATCAGATCGTAGAAACTTTATTTTCTTGTTATGATGATTCTCCACTTCACTCTGAATTATCTGAACTTTTAAAATGTTTCGGACTTATGTTTCATTAAGTAGATATACCCATATCTTCTCAAATCATCTGTGAAGCTCAGAAAATAACGATACCCGCTGCGAGCCTCAACACTCATCGGGCCGCATACATTAGTATGTATTATTTCCAATAAGTCAGTTGCTCGCTCCATTGTTTCGGAGGACGGAGTCTTAGTCATCTTGCCCATGAGGCATGGTTCGCAAGCATCAAGTGATTCATAATCAAGTGATTCCAAAAGCCCATCATCATGGAGTTTCTTCATGTGCTTTATACCAATATGACCTAAACGGTAGTGCCACAAATAAGTTGCACTATCATTATCAACTTTGCATCTTTTGGCATCAATATTATGAATATGTGTATTACTACAATCGAGATTCAATAAACCCTTTACATTGGGTGTATGACCATAGAAGGTTTTATTCATGTACCGAGAACAACAATTATTCTCGGACTTAAATGAATAACTGTATTGCAATAAACATGATCCAATCATATTCATGCTCAACGCAAACACCAACTAACATTTATTTTAGGTTCAACACTAATCCCGAAGGTAAAGGGAGTGTGCGATGGTGATCTTATCAACCTTGGAATCACTTCCAACACACATCGTCACCTCACCCTCAACTAGTCTCTGTTCATTTTGTAACTCCTGTTTCAAGTTACTAATCATAGCAACTGAACCAGTATCAAATACCCAGGGGCTACTATGAACACTAGTAAAGTACACATCAATAACATGTATATCATATATACTTTTTGTTCACTTTGCCATCCTTCTTATCCGCCAAGTATTTGGGGCAGTTCCGCTTCCAGTGATTATTCCATTTGCAGTAGAAGCACTCAGTTTCAGGCTTAGGTCTAGCTTTGGGCTTCTTCATGGGAGTGACAACTTGCTTGTCATTCTTCTTGAAGTTCCCTTTCCTTTCCTTTGCCCTTCTTCGTGAAACTAGTGGTCTTGTCAACCATCAACACTTGATGCTTTTCTTGATTTCTACCTTCGCCGATTTCAGCATCGCGAAGAGCTCGGGGAATCGTTTTTGTCATCCCTTGCATATTATAGTTCATAACAAAGTTCCAGTAACTTGGTGATAATGACTAGAGAACTCTGTCAATCACTATCTTATCTGCAAGATTAACTCCCACTTGATTCAAGTGATTGTAGTACTCAGACATTCTGAGCACATGCTCACTGGTTGAGCTATTCTCCTCCATCTTGTAGGCAAAATACTTGTCAGAGGTCTCATACCTCTCGACTCGGGCATGAGTCTGAAATACCAATTTCAGCTCTTGGAACATCTTATATGCTCCTTGGCGTCCAAAACATTTTTGAAGTCCCGGTTCTAAGCCGTAAAGCATGGCGCACTAAACTATCAAGTAGTCATCATATCGAGCTTGCCAAACGTTCATAATGTCTGCATCTGCTCCAGCAATAGGTCCATCACCTAGCGGTGCATCAAGGACATAATTCTTCTGTGCAGCAATGAGGATAATCCTCAGATCACGGACCCGGTCCGCATCATTGCTACTATCATCTTTCAACTTATTTTTCTAGGAACATATCAAAAATAAAACAGGGGAGCTATACGCGAGCTATTGATCTACAACATAGATATGCAAAAACTATCAGGACTAAGTTCATGATAAATTAAAGTTCAATTAATCATATTACTTAAGAACTCCCACTTAGATAGACATCCCTCTAGTCATCTAAATGATCACGTGATCCATATCAACCAAACCATGTCCAATCATCACGTGAGATGGAGTAGTCTTCAATGGTGAACATCTCTATGTTGATCATATCTACTATATGATTCACGTTCGACCTTTCGGTCTCCAGTGTTCCAAAGCCATGTCTGTACATTCTAGGCTCGTCAAGTTTAACCCGAGTATTCCGCATGTGCAAAACTGTCTTGCAGCCATTGTATGTGAACGTAGAGCTTATCACACCCGATCATCACGTGGTGTCTCGGCACGACGAACTGTCGCAACGGTGCATACTCGGGGAGAACACTTATACCTTGAAATTTTAGTGAGGGATCATCTTATAATGCTACCGCCGTACTAAGCAAAATAAGATGCATAAAGGATAAACATCACATGCAATCAAAATATGTGACATGATATGGCCATCATCATCTTGTGCCTTTGATCTCCATCTCCAAAGCACCGTCATGATCTCCATCATCACCGGCTTGACACCTTGATCTCCATCGTAGCATCGTTGTCGTCGCCAACTATTGCTTCCACGACTATCGCTACCGCTTAGTGATAAAGTAAGGCAATTACATGGCGATTGCATTTCATACAATAAAGCGACAACCATAAGGCTCCTGCCAGTTGCCGATAACTTTTACAAAACATGATCATCTCATACAACAATTTATATCTCATCACGTCTTGACCATATCACATCACAACATGCCCTGCAAAAACAAGTTAGACGTCCTCTACTTTGTTGTTGCAAGTTTTACGTGGCTGCTACGAGCTTCTAGCAAGAACCATTCTTACCTATGGATCAAAACCACAACGATTTTTCGTCAAGTGTGCTGTTTTAACCTTCAACAAGGACCGGCCGTAGTCAAACTCGATTCAACTAAAGTTGGAGAAATAGACACCCGCCAGCCACCTGTGTGCGAAGCACGTCGGTAGAACCAGTCTCATGAATGCAGTCATGTAATGTCGGTCCGGGTCGTTTCATCCAACAATACCGCCGAATCAAAGTAAGACATTGGTGGTAAGCAGTATGACTATTATCGCTCACAACTCATTGTGTTCTACTTGTGCATATAACACCTACGCATAGACCTGGCTCGGATGCCACTGTTGGGGAACGCAGAATTTCAAAAAAATTATCTACGGTCACGCAAGATCTCTCTAGGAGATGCACAACAACGAGACAGGAGAGTGTGTCCATGTACCCTCGTAGACCGACAGCCGAAGCGTTTAGTAACGCGGTTGATGTAGTCGAACGTCTTCATGATCCAACCGATCCAAGTACCTAACATACGGCACCTCCATGTTCAGCACACGTTCAGCACGATGACCTCCCTCAAGCTCTTGATCCAGTTGAGGACGAGGGAGATTTCCGTCAGCACGACGGCGTAGCGACGGTGATGATGAAGTTACCGGCGCAGGGCTTCGCCTAAGCACTACGAAAATATGACAGAGGTGTGTAACTATGGAGGGGGCACCGCACACGACTAAGAGAAGACTTGGTGTGCCTTTGGGGTGCCCCCTGCCCACGTATATAAAGGAGGGAGGGAGAGAGGCCGGCCCTCCTAGGGGCGCGCCAAGTGTGGGAGTCCTACAAGGACTCCCAAGTCCTAGTAGGATTCCCTTTCCTTTTCGGAGTGGAAAAGAAGGAAAGGAGGGAGAGGGAGAAGGAAAGGGGGCCGCGCCCCCACCCCTTTGTCCAATTCGGTTTGGGCAGGCGGGAGGCGCGCGCCACCTCTTGGCCCTTCTTCCCTCTCTCCACTAAATCCCAATAAGGCCCATTAACTTCCCCGGTGAATTCCCGTAACTCTGAGGTACTCCAAAAAAAAACCGAATCACTCGGAACCATTCCGATGTTCGAATATAGCCTTCCAATATATGAATCTTTACCTCTCGACCATTTCAAGACTCCTCGTCATGTCCGTGATATCATCCGGGACTCCGAACAAACTTCGGTCATCAAATCACATAACTCATAATACAAATCGTCATCGAACGTTAAGCGTGCGGACCCTACGGGTTCGATAACTATGTAGACATGACCGAGACACATCTCCGGTCAATAACCAATAGCGGAACTTGGATGCTCATATTGGCTCCTACATATTCTACAAAGATCTTTATCGGCCAAACCGCATAACAACATACGTTGTTCCCTTTGTCATCGGTATGTTACTTGCCCGAGATTCGATCGTCGGTATCATCATACCTAGTTCAATCTCGTTACCGGCAAGTCTCTTTACTCGTTTCGTAATGCATCATCCCATGACTAACTCATTAGTCACATTACTTGCAAGGCTCATAGTGATGTGCATTACCGAGAGGGCCCAGAGATACCTCTCTGATACTCAGAGTGACAAATCCTAATCTCGATCTATGCCAACCCAACAAACACCTTCGGAGACACTTGTAGAGCATCTTTATAATCACCTAGTTACGTTGTGACGTTTGATAGCACACGAAGTGTTCCTCCGGTATTCGGGAGTTGCATAATCTCATAGTCAAAGGAATATGTATAAGTCATGAAGAAATCAATAGCAATAAAACTGAATGATCAACATGCTAAGCTAACGGATGGGTCTTGTCCATCACATCATTCTCCTAATGATGTGATCTCGTTCATCAAATGACAACACATGTCTATGGTCAGGAAACTTAACCATCTTTGATTAACTAGCTAGTCAAGTAGAGGCATACTAGGGACATTCTGTTTTGTCTATGTATTCACACATGTACTATGTTTTCGGTTAATACAATTCTAGCATGAATAATAAACATTTATCATGATATAAGGAAATATAAATAACAACTTTATTATTGCCTCTAGGGCATATTTCTTCACAAACTAACGAACACGAATCATATGAGCATGATGAAAACTAGCTTGACGGTAATTCCCATGTGTCCTCGGGAGTGCTTTGCTTTATATAAGAGTTCGTCCAGGCTTGTCCTTTGCTACAAAAAGGATTGGGCCACCTTCCTGCACATTAGTTACTTTTGTTACTTGTTACCCGTCACAATTTATCTTATCACACAACTATTTGTTACCGATAATTTCAGTGCTTGCAGAGAATACCTTGCTGAAAACCGCTTGTCATTTCCTTATGCTCCTTTTTGGGTTCGACACTGATGCGGCTTGAACTACGTCGGTATTTCCCCAAAGAGGAAGGGATGATGCAGCACAGCTACGGTTGGTATTTCCCTCAATGATGAGACAAAGGTTATCGAACCAGTACGAGAACCATGCAACACCACGTAAACAGCTCCTGCACACAAAGAACAAATACTTGCAACCCAACGTAAGAGAGGGGTTGTCAATCCCTCACGGGTAAAAAGATAGGTAAAATTGTAGTAGATTGGATAAATAGATCTCGCGGGAACGCGAGATAATATAAATAATAATAAATTGCAGTAAGGTATTTTTTTATTTTTGGATTAATAGATCTGAAAAGGAAAGCAAATAAAAATAGACCGCGAAGGCAAATATAATAAAGAAGAGACCCGGGGGCCATAGATTTCACTAGTGGCTTCTCTCGAGAAAAATAGCATACAATGGGTAAACAAATTACTGTTGGGCAATTGATAGAACTTCAAATAATCATGACGATATCTAGGCAATGATCATTACATAGGCATCACGTCCAAGATTAGTAGAATGACTCCTGCCTGCATTTACTACTATTAGTCCACACATCGACCACTATTCAGCATGCATCTAGTGTATTAAGTTCATGGAGAAATGGAGTAATGCAATAAGAACGATGACATGATGTAGACAAGATCTATTTATGTAGAAATAGATCCCATCTTGTTATCCTTAATAGCAATGATACATATGTGTCGGTTCCCCTTCTGTCACTAGGATCAAGCACCGTAAGATCGAACCCATCACAAAGCACCTCTTCCCATGGCAAGAAAAATCGATCTAGTTGGCCTAACTAAACCAAATATTCAAAGAAGAAACACGAGGCTATAAGTAATCATGCATATAAGAGATCAAAGAAACTCAAATAACTTTCATGGATAAAAACATAGATCTGATCATAAACCCAAAGTTCATCGGATCCCAACAAACACACCACAAAAAGAGTTAAATCAAATAGATCTCCAAGAGACCATTGTATTGAGAATCAAAAGAAAGAGAGGAACCCATCTAGCTACTAACTACGGACCCATAGGTCTACAATGAACTACTCACATATCATCAGAGAGGCACCAATGAGGATGATGAACCCCTCTGTGATGGTGTCTAGATTGAATATGGTGGTTCTGGAACTTGCGGCGGATGGAATTGATTTTCGTCTACTCCCCTAGGGTTTCTGGAATATTGGGGTATTTATAGAGCAAAGAGGCGGTGCGGGAGGCCACCGAGGTGGGCACAACCGACCTGGGCGCGCCTGGGTGCCCAGGCACGCCCTGGTGGGTTGTGCTCCTCTCGGAGCCCCCCTCTGGTAGTTCTTTGACCCAACAGGTGTCTTCTGGTCTAGAAAAAATCTCCAAAAAGTTTCGCTGCGTTTGGACTCCGTTTGGTATTGATTTTCTGCGAAGTAAAAAACAAGCAAAAACAGCAACTGGCACTGGGCACTATGTCAATAGGTTAGTCCCAAAAAATGATATAAAGTTGCTATAAAATGATTGTAAAACATCCAAGAATGATAATATAACAACTTGGAACAATCAAAAATTATAGATACATTGGAGACGTATCAGCCTCCCCAAGCTTAATTCCTGCTCGTTGTCGAGTAGGTAAATGATAAAAACAGAATTTTTGATGTGGAATGGTGCCTAACATGTTCATCACATATTCTTTTCTTTGTAGCATGGACATTTGGACTTTTATATGATTCAAAGCAATAGTCTACTTTTGACATGAAGATTTCAATACTCAAGCATATCAACAAGCAACCATGTCTTTCAAAATATTAACACTAAAGCAAGTTATCCCTAGCCCATTATGCTCAATCATTGATCGATTCATAAAACACACTCGCATATTAGCTACACCCAATGCTCAAGTACGATCATAGTGCCCCTTAGTTGGTGCTTTATAAGAGAAGATGGAGACTCAAATAAAAAATAAAAATTGCATGAAGTAAATAGAAAGGTTGTTCGCGGAGGGAAGTAGGGATTTGTAGAGGTGCCAGAGCTCAAAGCGAAAAAGGTAGAGATAAAAACATTTTGGGTGGCATGCTTTTCCTGTCGACGAAAACGATCGAGTAGTTCCCAATACTTTCCATGCTAGATATATCATAGGCGGTTCCCAAACAGAAAATAAAGTTTATTCCATTTCCAACCATACTTTCACTTTCGATGGCTAGCCGTATCCACGGGTGCCTTCCATACCAACACTTTCCAAGGAATTTATTATTTAACAACATAAAGTAAATTCATTTTTCATTTCGTGACTGGGCATCCCTAATACCTTTGTTGTGATCTCGTGCAATGACAAGTGAATAAACACTCATCTTGAGAATAACACATCTAGCATGGAAATATATCAGCCACACCCTACCATTTTTCATGAGCGGTACGAGCACACAAAAGAGAAATTTATTTTGGAAATTAGAGATGGCAGATACAAATTTGCTTAGAACGGCAAAAGAATATAGTGGAATCATGTGGCAAAACTAGTTTAAAGGATTTTGGATGCACAAGTAGTGATCATACTTAGTGCAAATGAAGGCTACCAAAAGATTGACAAGTATCCAACCAAGAAACGAAAAATCTCATAAGCGAGCATTAAGCATAACTAACACCGAATAATGCACCAAGTAGGATGTAATTTCATTGCATGACTATTGACTTTCGTGCTTGCATAGGGAATCACAAACCTTAACACCAATATTCTTACTAAAGCATAATTACTCATCAACATGACTCACATATTATATCATCATATCACAAAACTGTTACAAGGAATCAAGTTTATTTTGTCTAATGATCTTCATGATTTTTTTATTATATCCCTCTTGAATATTTATCACTTTGGGACTAATTTCATATGTTGCTTTTGATAGCTCAAACAAATCTAAGTGAAGAACATGAGCATAAAAAAATTCTTCTTTCAAAATAATTTAAGTGGAGCAAGAAAGAATTTCTTAAAAAAATTACTAACTCTCAAATAAATCTAAGTGAAGCATGAGAGCATTTATTCAAAAATACTAAAGCACACCGTGCTCAAAAAGATATAAGTGAAGCACTAGAGCAATTCCATAGCTCATAAAGATTTAAGTGAAGCATGAAGAGCAAATAGCATAATTTTGGCTCTCTCAAATAGGTGTGTCCAGCAAGGATTCATGACTAAAAATAAAAAAAACAAGCAAAGACTCATATCGTACAAGACGCTCCAAGCAAAACTCATGATATGTGACGAATAAAAATATAGCTCCAAGTAAAATGCCGATGGGCGTTAGAAGAAACAGGGGATGCCACTCGGGCATCCCCAAGCTTAGTTGCTTGCTTCTCTTTGGATAATAACTTGGGGTGCCATGGGCATCCCCAAGATTAAGCTCTTCTTACACCTTATTCCTTCATCCATCGTGATCTCACCCAAAACTTGAAAACTTCAATCACACAAAACTTAACAAAACCTTCGTGAGATCTGTTAGTACAAAAAGCAAATCACTAAAGAAAATATGCCCTAGAGGCAATAATAAAGTTATTATTTATTTCCTTATTTTCATGATAAATGTTTATTATTCATGCTAGAATTGTATTAACCGAAAACTTAGTGCATGTGTGGATACATAGACAAACAGAGTGTCACTAGTATGCCTCTACTTGACTAGCTCGTTGAATCAAAGATGGTTAAGTTTCCTAGCCATAGACATGAGTTGTCATTTGATTAACGGGGTCACATCATTAAAGAATGATGTGATTGACTTGACCCATTCTGTTAGCTTAGCACTTGATCGTTTAGTATATTGCTATTGCTTTCTTCATGAATTATACATGTTCCTATGACTATGAGATTATGCAACTCCCGGATACCAGAGGAACACTTTGTGTGCTACCAAACGTCACAACGTAACTGGGTGATTATAAAGGTGCTCTACAGGTGTCTCCGATGGTACTTATTGAGTTGGCATAGATCAAGATTAGGATTTGTCACTTTGATTGTCGGAGAGGTATCTCTGGGCCCTCTCGGTAATGCACATCACTATAAGCCTTGCAAGCAATGTAACTAATGAGTTAGTTGCGGGATAATGCATTACAGAACGAGTAAAGAGACTTGCTGGTAACGAGATTGAACTAGGTATTGAGACACCGCGAATCTCGGGCAAGTAACATACCGATGACAAAGGGAACAACGTATGTTGTTATGCGGTTTGACCGATAAAGATCTTCGTAGAATATGTAGGAGCCAATATGAGCATCCAGGTTCCGCCGTTGGTTATTGACCGGAGATGAGTCTCGGTCATGTCTACATAGTTCTCGAACCCATAGGGTCCGCACGCTTAACGTTCAGTGACGATTGGTATTATGAGTTTATGTATTTTGATGTACCGAAGGTAGTTCCGAGTCCCGGATGAGATCTGGGACATGACGAGGAGTCTCAAAATGTTCGAGACACAAAGATCGATATATTGGAAGGCTATATTCGGACATCGGAAAGGTTCTGAGTGGTTCGGGTATTTATCGAAGTACCGGAGAGTTAGGGTATTCGCCGGGGAGTATATGGGCCTCATTGGGCTTTAGGGGAGAGAGAGAGGGGCTGCCTAGGGCAGGCCACGCGCCCCCAAGGCCTAGTCCAAATTGGACTAGGGGGAGGGGCAGTGCCCCCTCCTTCCTTCTCTTCTCTCTTCCCCTTCCTTCTCTCCTACTCCTACTACTTGGAAGGGGGGAATCCTACTCCCACCGGGGAGTAGGATTCCCCAGGGCACGCCATAGTAGAGGGCCGCCCCCCCTCCTCCACTCCTTTATATACGGGGGAGGGGGGCACCCCATAGACACACAAGTTGATCATTGATCTCTTAGCCGTGTGCGGTGCCCCCCTCCACCATAATCCACCTCGGTCATATCGTCGTAGTGCTTAGGCTAAGCCCTGCGCCGGTAGCTTCATCATCACCGTCATCACGCCGTCGTGCTGATGAAGCTCTCCCTCGAAGCTCTACTGGATCGTGAGTTCGTGGGATGTCACCAAACTGAACGTGTGCAGATCGCGGAGGTGTCGCACGTTCGGTACTAGGATCAGTCGATCGTGAAGACGTATGACTACATCAACCGCGTTGTCATAACGCTTCCGCTTTCAGTCTACGAGGGTACGTGGACAACACTCTCCCCTCTCATTGCTATGCATCACCATGATCTTGCGTGTGCATAGGATTTTTTTTGAAATTACTACGTTCCCCAATAGTGGCATCCGAGCCAGGTTTATGCGTAGATGTTATATGCACGAGTAGACCACAAGTGAGTTGTGGGCGATAATAGTCATACTGCTTACCAGCATGTCATACTTTGATTCGGCGGTATTGTTGGATAAAGCGGCCCGGACCGACATTACGCGTACGCTTACGCGAGACTGGTTCTACCGACGTGCTTTGGACACAGTTGGCTGGCGGGTGTCAGTTTCTCCAACTTTAGTTGAATCGAGTGTGGCTACGCCCGGTCCTTGTTGAAGGTTAAAACATCACATACTTGACGAAAAATCATTGTGGTTTTGATGCGTAGGTAAGAATGGTTCTTGCTCAGCCCATAGCAACCACGTAAAACTTGCAACAACAAAGTAGAGGACGTCTAACTTGTTTTTGCAGGGCATTTTGTGATGTGATATGGTCAATGCATGATGCTAAATTTTATTGTATGAGATGATCATGTTTTGTAACGGAGTTATCGGCAACTGGCAGGAGCCATATGGTTGTCGCTTTATTGTATGAAATGCAATCGCCATGTAATTGCTTTAATTTATCACTAAGCGGTAGCGATAGTCGTAGAAGCAATAGTTGGCGAGACGACAACGATGCTACGATGGAGATCAAGGTGTCGCGCCGGTGACGATGGTGATCATGACGGTGCTTTGGAGATGGAGATCAAAGGCACGAGATGATGATGGCCATATCATATCACTTATATTGATTGCACGTGATGTTTATCCTTTATATCTTATTTTGCTTAGTTCGACGGTAGCATTATAAGATGATCTCTCACTACATTTCAAGGTACAAGTGTTCTCCCTGAGTATGCACCGTTGCGACAGTTCTTTGTGCTGAGACACCACATGATGATCGGGTGTGATAAGCTCTACGTTCACATACAACGGGTGCATGCCAGTTTTGCACACGCAGAATACTCGGGTTAAACTTGACGAGCCTAGCATATGCAGATATGGCCTCGGAACACTGGAGACCGAAAGGTCGAGCGTGAATCATATAGAAGATATGATCAACATAGTGATGTTCACCATTGAAAAATACTCCATCTCACGTGATGATCGGACATGGTTTAGTTGATATGGATCACGTGTTCACTTAGATAATTAGAGGGATGTCTATCTAAGTGGGAGTTCTTAAGTAATATTATTAATTAAACTTTAATTTATCATGAACTTAGTCCTGGTAGTATTAGCATATCTATGTTGTAGATCAATAGCTCGCGTTTAGCTCCCCTATTTTATTTTTGATATGTTCCTAGAGAAAACTAAGTTGAAAGATGTTAGTAACAATGATGCGGATTGGATCCGTGATCTAAGGATTATCCTCATTGCTGCACAGAAGAATTACGTCCTTGATGCGCCGCTAGGTGACAGACTGATTGCAGGAGCAGATGCAGACGTTATGAACGTTTGGCAAGCTCGATATGATGACTACTTGATAGTTTAGTGCACCATGCTTTACAGCTTAGAATCGGGGCTTCAAAGACATTTTTGAAACGCCACGGAGAATATGAGATGTTCCAAGAGTTGAAATTAGTATTTCAGACTCATGCCCATGTCGAAAGATATGAGACCTTTGACAAGTACTTTGCCTACAAGATGGAGGAGAATAGCTTAGCTAGTGAGCATGTGCTCAGAATGTTTGAGTACTACAATCACTTGAATCAAGTGGGAATTAATCTTCCAGATAAGATAGTGATTGACAGAGTTCTGTAGTCACTATCACCAAGTTACTGGAACTTCGTGATGAACTATAATATGCAAGGGATAACGAAAACGATTCCCAAGCTCTTCGTGATGCTGAAATCGATGAAGGTAGAAATCAAGAAAAGCATCAAGTGTTGATGGTTGACAAGACCACTAGTTTCAAGAAAAGGGCAAAGGGAAGAAGGGGAACTTCAAAAGGAATGGCAAGCAAGTTGCTGCTCAAGTGAAGAAGCCCAAGTCTGGACCTAAGCCTGAGACTAAATGCTTCTACTGCAAAGGGAATGGTCACTGGAAGCGGAACTGCCCCAAGTATTTGGCGGATAAGAAGGATGGAAAAGTGAACAAAGGTATATTTGATATACTTCTTATTGATGTGTACTTTACTAGTGTTTATAGCAACCCCTCAGTATTTGATACTAGTTCAGTTGCTAAGATTAGTAACTCGAAACGGGAGTTGCAGAATGAACAGAGGCTAGTTAAGGGTGAAGTGACGATGTGTGTTGGAAGTAGTTCCAAGATTTATATGATCATCATCGCACACTCCCTATAATTTCGGGATTAGCGTTGAACCTAAATAAATGTTATTTGGTGTTTGCGTTGAGCATGAACATGATTTGATCATGTTTATTGCAATATGGTTATTCATTTAAGTCAAAGAATAATTGTTATTCTGTTTACGTGAATAAAACCTTCTGTGGTCATACACCCAAGGTGCAAGGTTTATTGAATCTCGATCGTAGTGATACACATATTCATAATATTAATGCCAAAAGATGCAAAGTTAATAATGATAGTGCAACTTATTTGTGGCACTGTCGTTTAGGTCATATTGGTGTAATGTGCATGAAGAAACTCCATGCTGATGGGCTTTTGGAATCACTTGATACTTGCCAACCATGCCTCGTGGGCAAGATGACTAAGACTCCGTTCTTCGGAACAATGGAGCGAACAACTGACTTATTGGAAATAATACATACTGATGTATACGGTCCGATAAGTGTTGAGGCTCGCGGCGGGTATCGTTATTTTCTGACCTTCACAGATGATTTGAGCAGATATGGGTATATCTACTTGATGAAACATAAGTTTGAAACATTTGAAAAGTTCAAAGAATTTCAGAGTAAAGTGGAAAATCATCGTAACAAGAAAATAAAGTTTCTACGATCTGATGCAGAGAGGAATATTTGAGTTACGAGTTTGGTCTTCATTTGAAACAATGCAGAATAGTTTCGCAACTCACGCAACCTGGAACACCACAGCGTAATGGTGTGTCCGAACGTCATAACCGTACTTTATTAGATATGGTGCAATCTATGATGTCTCTTATCGATTTACCACTATCGTTTTGGGGTTATGCATTAGAGACAGCTGCATTCACGTTAAATAGGGCACCATCTAAATCCGTTGAGACGACACCATATGAACTATGGTTTGGCAAGAAACCAAAGTTGTCGTTTCTTAAAGTTGGGGCTGTGATGCTTATGTAAAAAAGCTTCAACCTGATAAGCTCGAACCCAAATCGGAGAAATGTGTCTTCATAGGATACCCAAAGGAGACTGTTGGGTACACCTTCTATCACAGATCCGAAGGCAAGATATTCGTTGCTAAGAATGGATCCTTTCTAGAGAAGGAGTTTCTCTTGAAAGAAGTGAGTGGGTGGAAAGTAGAACTTGATGAGGTAATTGTACCTTCTCCCGAATTGGAAAGTAGTTCATCACAGAAATCAGTTCTAGTGATTCCTACACCAATTAGTGAGGAAGCTAATGATGATGATCATGAAACTTCTGATCAAGTTACTACCGAACCTCGTAGGTCAACCAGAGTAAGATTCACACCAGAGTAGTACGTTAATCCTATTTTGGAGGTCATGTTACTTGACCATGATGAACCTACGAACTATGAGGAAGCGATGATGAGCCCAGATCCCACGAAATGGCTTAAGGCCATGAAATCTGAGATGGGATCCATGTATAAGAACAAAGTATGGACTTTGGTTGATTTGCCCGATGATCGGCAAGCAATAGAGAATAAATGGATCGTCAAGAGGAAGACGGACACTGATAGTAGTATTACTATCTACAAAGCTCGAATTGTCGCGAAAAGTTTTCGACAAGTTCAAGGTGTTGACTACGATAAGTTTTTCTCACTCGTAGCGATGCTTAAGTCTGTCGAATCATGTTAGCAATTGCCGCATTTTATGAAATCTGGCAAATGGATAAACAAAACTGCATTCCTTAATGGATTTATTAAAGAAGAGTTGTATATGATGGAACCAGAAGGTTTTGTCAATCCTAAAGGTGCTTACAAAATATGCAAGCACCAGCGATCCATCTATGGACTGGTGCTAGCATCTCGGAGTTGGAATATACGCCTTGATGAGTTGATCAAAGCATATAGTTTTATACATACTTGCGGTGAAGGCTGTATTTACAAGAAAGTGAGTGGGAGCACAACAGCATTTCTGTTAAGTATGTGTGAATGACATATTGTTGATCGGAAATAATGTAGAATTTTCTGGAAAGCATAAAAAAGTATTTGAAAGGAGTTTTTCAAAGAAAGACCTTGGTGAAGCTGCTTACATATTGAGCATCAAGATCTATAGAGATAGATCAAGACGCTTGATAAGTTTTTTTCAAATGAGTACATACCTTGACAAGATTTTGAAGTAGTTCAAAATGGAACAGTCAAAGAAAGAGTTCTTGCCTATGTTACAAGGTGTGAAATTGAGTAAGACTCAAAGCCCGACCACGACAGAAGATAGAAAGAGAATGAAAGTCGTTCCCTATGCCTCAGCCATAGGTTCTAGAAAGTATGCCATGCTATGTATCGGATCTATTGTATACCCTACACTGAGTTTGGCAAGGGAGTACAATAGTGATCTAGGAGTAGATCACTGGACAACCGTCAAAATTATCCTTAGTGGAATAAGGATATGTTTCTTGATTATGGAGGTGACAAAAGGTTCGTCGTAAAGGGTTATGTCGATGCAAGTTTTGACACTAATCTAGATGACTCTAAATCTCGGTCTAGATACATATTGAAAGTGGGAGCAATTAGCTAGAGTAGCTCCGTGCAGAGCATTGTAGACATAGAAATTTGCAAAATACTTACGGATCTGAATGTGACAGACCCGTTGACTAAACTTATCTCACAATCAAAACATGATCACACCTTAGTACTCTTTGGGTGTTAATCACATGGCGATGTGAACTAAGATTACTGACTCTAGTAAACCCTTTGAGTGTTGGTCACATGGAGATGTGAACTATGGGTGTTAATCACATGGTGATGTGAACTATTGGTGTTAAATCACATGGCGATGTGAACTAGAATATTAACTCTAGTGCAAGTGGGGGACTGAAGGAAATATGCCCTAGAGGCAATAATAAAGTTATTATTTATTTCCTTATTTTCATGATAAATGTTTATTATTCATGCTAGAATTGTATTAACCGGAAACTTAGTACATGTGTGGATACATAGACAAACAGAGTATCACTAGTATGCCTCTACTTGACTAGCTCGTTGAATCAAAGATGGTTAAGTTTCCTAGCCATAGACATGAGTTGTCACTTGATTAACGGGATAACATCATTAGAGAATGATGTGATTGACTTGAACCATTCCGTTAGCTTAGCACTTGATCGTTTAGTATATTGCTATTGCTTTCTTCATGACTTATACATGTTCCTATGACTATGAGATTATGCAACTCCCGGATACCGGAGGAACACTTTGTGTGCTACCAAACGTCACAACGTAACTGGCTGATTATAAAGGTGCTCTACAAGTGTCTCCGATGGTACTTGTTGAGTTGGCATAGATCGAGATTAGGATTTGTCACTCCGATTGTCGGAGAGGTATCTCTGGGCCCTCTCGGTAATGCACATCACTATAAGCCTTGCAAGCAATGTAACTAATGAGTTAGTTGCGGGATGATGCATTACGGAACGAGTAAAGAGACTTGTCGGTAACGAGATTGAACTAGGTATTGAGATACCGACGATCGAATCTCGGGCAAGTAACATGCCAATGACAAAGGGAACAACGTATGTTGTTATGCGGTTTGAACGATAAAGATCTTCGTAGAATATGTAGGAGCCAATATGAGCATCCATGTTCTGTTGTTGGTTATTGACCGGAGATGAGTCTTGGTCATGTCTACATAGTTCTCGAACCCGTAGGGTCCGCACGCTTAATGTTCAGTGACGATCGGTATTATGAGTTTATGTGTGTTGATGTACCGAAGGTTGTTCGTTGTCCCGGATGAGATCTGGGACATGACGAGGAGTCTTAAAATATTCGAGACGTAAAGATCGATATATTGGAAGGCTATATTTAGAAATCGGAAAGGTTCTGAGTGGTTCGGGTATTTATCGGAGTACCAGAGAGTTACGGGAATTCGCCGGGGAGTATATGGGCCTGATTGGGCTTTAGGGGAGAGAGGGGGCTGCCTATGGCAGGCCGCGCGCCCCTAAGGCCTAGTCCGAATTGTACTAGGGGGAGGGGCGCCCACCTCCTTCCTTCTCTTTTCTCTTCCCCTCCTTCTCTCCTACTCCTACTACTTGGAAGGGGGGAATCCTATTCCTGGTGGGAGTAAGATTCCCCAGGGCGTGCCATAGTAGAGGGCCGGCCCTCCCCCTCCTCCACTCCTTTATATACGGGGGAGGGAGGCACCCCATAGACACACAAGTTGATCATTGATCTCTTAGCCGTGTGCGGTGCCCCCCTCCACCATAATCCACCTCGGTCATATCGATGTAGTGATTAGGCTAAGCCCTGCGCCGGTAGCTTCATCATCACCGTCATCACGCCGTCGTGCTGACGAAGCTCTCCCTCGAATCTCTACTGGATCGTGAGTTCGTGGGACGTCACCGAGCTGAATGTGTGCAGATCGCGGAGATGCCGTCCGTTCGGTACTAGGATCAGTCGATCGTGAAGACGTACGACTACATCAACCGCATTGTCATAACGCTTCCGCTTTCGGTCTACGAGGGTACGTGGACAAAACTCTTCCCTCTCATTGCTATGCATCACCATGATCTTGCGTGTGCGTAGGATTTTTTTTTGAAATTACTACGTTCCCCAACAAGTACTATTGCAAACTCATTCATATTTTTTCGCATTATATCTACTATATTCCAACTTTGCTATGGCTCAACCCCCCGAAAGAGTCCATAGTGTAAGGTCACTTCCCTACTTTGTGTTTTGGATGATAATGACAACTCTCTGTTGGTCTAATCGTGTGCTAAGTGCTTCAGGTTCTCCGTGATTAGGCATGCATCAATTAGTTATTCTCTCTGGAAGGAAACGATCGGAGATGGTGTTTGTCTACGTGTTTATCTCCTTGGTCGTAGGGAACCCATACTATTAAGAGGGAATCCACACCGGAAGGAGTTGGGTGAATCATTGCACGTACACATATTCCTCACCCACCTTTGCCTTCTGTTTCTTACCTGAGAGAGAGCTCCCTTCCCTTTTAACTGTTGCTGTGAACACTCAGCGGTTGTACTGCTCGCTCGAGCGGTTGTACCGCTGGCCCTTGGTACCGGCCCAACCCCCGCCCCAGGGGTGATACCCTGGGGTTGAACATCCCAGTTCATGACCAAGCGGTTGTAGCGCTGCCCCCGGGGCGGTGGTACCGCCATCATGCTTAAAAATGTCTCTGGTGTTCATTATCGGTTATACCAGCCAGGTACCGCTCAACAACCAGTCATGGTTCTGTTTTGATGCGATACTCGGGCGATGGTGGCCCGGTTGTTTCGGTTGTGCTCCGCACACCGATACCACCGGTGACCTAAGTGGTTCTACCGCTTAGGACTTAGCCACCCAGGGTACCAGGGCCAGGCGGTTGCACCGGCGCAATACCGCTCAATCACCGCTCACAGGGGTTACTCCCTACTATTTCAAAGCTGTGGTCGAGCGGTGGCAGAGCGGTTGTTCCGGTTGTTCTTCACAACCGGTACTACCGCGTGTCTGTCTGGTTGTACCGCCTGTCAGGTTTTCTGCAGTGTAATCATGAATCTTGATTGTACCAGGGTAATGAGCGGTTGTACCGCTGCAGTGCTGTTTCGCAGTAACGGTTGGATTTTAGGGTTTGCTATATATAGGAGGTTCTTCCACCTACCACATCTACCTCTTGCCTCTCTCTCACCACCATTAATGCCCTTCAAGCTTTCTTGCCCGATCTCTCTCTCTCTCTCTCTAGCCACTCAAACTTGTTGATTTGCTAGGGATTGAAGGAGGAGACCTAGATCTACACTTCCACCAAAGGATATTTGATTCCCCCATGCTCTCTTGTGTGGATTTTGTTACTCTTGGGTGTTTGAGCACCCTAGACGGTTGAGGTCACCTCGGAGCCACATTCCATTGTGGTGAAGCTCCGTGGTTTCATTGGGAGCCTCCAATTAAGTTGTGGATATTGCCCCAACCTTGTTTGTAAAGGTTCGGTCGCCGCCTCCCACTACAAAAAAAGACACATCCGTGACATTTTGGGCCGAACGAATTTTTTTTCTGTCATACTTATGACACTTCTATGACGATAATTGTGACAAAACCCGGGATCATCATAGATGTGGTGGGCTCCTACTTCTATGACAAAAAATCATGACAGAAAATGGGCTTTTCATCCTGGGCGGGCCGGAGACGCAGCTGCATGACATTCTTTGGGCCGTCCATGACGGAAACAACTGTGGTAGAAGCAATGGCGAGGAAAATATCGGGGTGTTCCCGGTTACGGTGGGTGGTCCGGGCCGAGCGATGCGCGTTTCTCTCGTACATGCACGCGCGTGGGTGCGAGGCGTTGGGCTCTAACTGAACCCGAGCGAGGCATTGGGCTCTAACTGAACCCGAGCGTTTGCACTGCAGGCTACGCGTTACTGAACCCGACCGATCGTTCGATGGCTGTTAACTGAACCCGATCGAGCGATTCCTTCGCTACTGCTGCTAACTGAAGCCGATTGATGCTGCCTCTGGATGAACAGTGAGCGTTGCTGGGGGGGGGGGTTGGATGAACAGTTCCCGGTGGGGGTGGATGAACAGGACCCCGTGGTGTTTCCTCTGGATGAACAGGACCCCGATCGATCGAGACGGTTGGGGCTGGATGAACAGGACCCCGTGGAGGGCTGGATGAACAGGACCACCCCGTGGAGGGCTGGATGAACAGTAGACAGTGGAGGGCTGGATGAACAGTAGCCCGTGGAGGGGTGGTTGAACAGGAGCCCGTGGAGAGGGCTGGTTGAACAGTAGCCGGTGGAGTAGCGCGCGGTGGAGGCTGGATGAACAGGAGCCCGTGGATGAACAGTCGCAGGTGGAGGCTGGAGGAGGTCGACGGTGGATGAACAGTAGCCCGTGGAGGCTGGAGGGGGTCGACGGTGGAGATGAACAGTATCCCGTGGAGTCCCGTTTTGCGGTACGCCACACCCCTCCCGATGAATAGGACCCCGTTTCGACCGTAGCGCTCCAACACAAGTCCGTTTCCTCCGTTTTGCGGTACGCCACACCCCTCCCGATCAACAGGACCCCCGTTTCGACCGTAGGAGGTCCGTTTCCTCCGTTTTGCGGTATGCCAGACCCCTCCCGATGAACAGGATCCCATTTCGAACGTGGCCGGTCGAACACAAGGCCGTTTCCTCCGTTCTGCGGTACGCCAGGCCTCGTTTCCATCGGCTGTTCCGTCCAAGCCGGTTGGCTCCCACGCGTTCCGTTGCCTCCCGATGAACACGACGCATTCCGTTGCCTCCCCATGAACACGACGACGACGCAGTTTCTCCGTTCCGACCCAGCCATGTACACGAGCCCTGGCCGTACGTACGCGCGAGTAGGCGTTCGAGACCCCGCCCGTATGTACGTACGTGGCCGTATTTACTTTCTTGCACCCT
The DNA here is from genome assembly GCF_018294505.1 of Triticum aestivum. Classification (NCBI taxonomy): domain Eukaryota; kingdom Viridiplantae; phylum Streptophyta; class Magnoliopsida; order Poales; family Poaceae; genus Triticum; species Triticum aestivum. The sequence goes on from NC_057796.1 coordinate 345,136,318, forward strand.
GGCCGTTGTACGTACGTGTACATGCTACGTGCGCGCCTCTACTACGACACGTGCGCGCCTCTACATCGACCAGTATGTACGTACACTTTCGCGACCAGAATGACAATGCTACGTACGCTTCGACCAGGTGGGTCCCGACTGTCAGGCACTTCCTTGCGTGCGAAGATGTAGCTGGTGGGTCCCAGCAGTCAGGGGGCGAATCGTTTTTTTGCCCGGACGCACTTCCTTGCGTGCGAAGATGTAGCTGGTAGGTCCCAGCAGTCAGGGGGAAACGTTTTTTGCTCGTAATATGGATGCACTTCCTTGCGTGCGAAGATGTAGCTGGTGGGTCCCAGCAGTCAGGGGGCGAATCATTTTTTTCCCGTAATATGGGCGCACTTCCTTGCGTGCGAAGATGTAGCTGGTGGGTCCCAGCAGTCAGGGGGAGAAAACATTATTTTTCAGCGTAAAAAAGGATGCAGTTGCATGCATGCGTCCATGGGCGTGGTGCGTCCCCACTGTCAGCCTCTCACGTACAGTCATCTTCCGATGACTCTCGGTTGTTGACCACGTTGACCACACCGTGCCGAGCGCACCAAGGCCGGTGGACGACGGCGAGGCCCCAGACTGGAACGACCCGGAGATGGGGAAGACGCGGCAGTGGAGTCGCAGATGGAGAGGAGTGGGAAACTTGACTGGTTCGGGTGCGCGGCAGCACTGCCGCGGTGCCGCCCACGGGAGACACGAGCAAGAACAGAGGTTGAAGAAGGAGCACGGCTGTTGGATTAACATCCAACGGTCCAGCTGCTAGAATCATTTGTTGATTAAGTTGACGAAGCCCTGCATACACGTCCACTTAGTAGGCCCACAAGTCAGCCACCAAATCTGACGGGTCCGAGCTGTCAACGGGAGGAATATTTTTTTTGCATAACAAGGAGGCACTTCCTTCCGTGCGAAGATACAGCCGGTGGGTCCCAGCTGTCAGGGGGAGGAAACAACTTAATAAGGAGGAACTTTCCTTGCGTGCGACCATGGACCTCGTGGGTCCCAGCCGTCAGGCTCTCCACGTACAGTCCTCTTCCGATGACTCTCGTATGTTGACCACGCCGCGCCGAGCGCACCAAGGCGGTGGACGACAGCGAGGCCCCAGACTGGAACGACCCGGAGATGGGGAAGACGCGGCAGTGGAGTCGCAGACGAAGAGGAGTGGGAAACTTGACTGGTTCGGGTGCGGGGTGGGCCTACACTCGGCAGAGAATAACAGGAGGTGCGGAGTGGAGGGATGGCCTGGCCGTCGGCGGGGTAGCGTTTCACTGAGGCGTGCAAAACAACGCCGCTGGACGCCGGAGGCTGGAGCAGGCGGTCCCGGCAGCGCTGGGGGAAGAAGACGAGAGATTGAAGAAGAATGCCGGCCGTTGGATGTAAATCCAACGCCTTCTTAGGCTTCGACCTACTGGCCCACATGTCAGCCAGTCCATTTGTTTTTAGTCCATTTGGTGGGCTGGGTGAAACAATGATGTAGCATCTATGCAGCCCGTTTATATATATGGTAGAATTTAAAGCCCATTTGCATTTTTCTCGAAATCCGCGGACTTGCTGGGCTGGGTGAAAATATCATGTTGGGCTAGACGGAGAAATGTTATAAAAACATAAACACATGATTGCACGTCTATTACTGCATTGGTCAGTAAAATCTTTGCAAGCTTATGTACGCAATCACTAGGAGTTAACTTGCCAAGTTATATATAAACAATTATTATTATTATTTTGTAAGAACTTTCAACTTACGAAATAAAATATCATTTTAATTTGATGAGTTAATAGTACGTGGGGTATTATTATTTTTTAGGCTAGACGTGGGACAGTTGAGTTGGTTCTAGGGAAAAGTACTGGGAGAAAACTCAGTTTACATCGAAAAAGAAAGTGGGAGAAAATTCAGATATAGGATTAATGAAAACGAAAAATAAAGGAAGTGGGAAGGTCTATAAAATGGTTGGACGAACGACAGGTTTAACGGAAACTTATGTTGTTTCTAATATATATATATATGTAATAAAATAAGATATAAATATAGGTTCAGTTTTGCATTCTTATAGAAAACATAGGTTCAGTTTTGCATTCTTATAGAAAAATAGAACTGAGCTGTGCGTCGTCTTGAAAAAACAAACATAACTTGGGCTGCTGATGTTATAGACAAGCTAGGTTGGGAGGCCCAGAGGCCGCTTGATACCTGCTGGATCCAAAAAATGTTGAAACATGTCGTGGGCTGCCCATGTTAAACAACAAAACCTAGGCCATGGACCTGGTGGGCCCGGGACTGTCAGCCTCTCGACGAACAGTTGTCTCCCGATTCCTCTTGTTTTGCTGACCATGTTGGGAACGACAGACGGCGGCGCCGCGGCTAGAGCACCAAGGCGGAGGACGACGTCGAGACCTCGGACCGAACAAACCGGAGCGGGGGAAGACGCAGGCGGAGGGGAGTACGAGGGTTGACTTGTTCGGGTGCAGGGTGGGCCGGTGGAGCTGCCGCCGCCGGACAATGTGTGGTAGTAGAGGGATGGCCTGGCCAACGCCATAGGCTATGATGGCCAGCCGCTGTATAGGAAGAGGACGAAAGATTGAACAAAATAAAGAAATACAAATGGATAGGTGGTTGGTCCCATATGTCTGTGTACGAGACCTGCTGGGTCCACCTGAGGAGGGGAATATGTTGGGAGGAAGGAGATTCAAAGCACGGACAGCCGAGTGAACTAGTTTTTTTAACGGACAAGTGAACTAGTTACATACATAAGCAAATAGCCACTAAAAAAGCAAACAGGTTAATGGGTTCTTAAAAGAAATATTTCGGAGAAAACAGATAATTACGACACATAGGCTAATGCATGAAACACTCAGATGATAAAGGTGCTTATAAACAGATAAAGTACAACATCTAGACCTTCCTGGCACGCTTGATCATGACGCTGCGGCTGTCCGTGTACTCGTCGGTTACGGGAAGCAGACACGCCCTCATGTCCAAGATCTGCCTGTACATGTCGTAGCATGCGTATGCGTCCTTGGCCGCGTAGGTTATGTAGGCTAGATTCAGAGGTACCTCCCACGTGTTCAGGTCCTTGGTATCGTTGTCTTCTTTCATGTTGGCGTATCAGGGGTCGATGATGGTCTCGGCGAGGTCAACCACGGAGTCCTTCTCCTGCCCGTTGCTGATGATCTTGTATTGCTTCTGGATGTCGACAAGCTTGTTGCACCAGATGGCCGAATCGTCGCGTTCTTCCTTCTCTCCACCGTAGCGAAGGTGCAGTCGGCGCTGCCGATGAAACGGGCGAATGCTCCAGAACCTCTGATGGCCCTACAGAAGTGGTAGATGAGAACCTCGTCCCGCACACATACCTGGGCGACGGTGATCCGCTGGTCCCTGTCAGGAGACGAATGGATGGGCACAAGGTCTAGTCCTGCAACCTTGTGCTTTCTCGTCCTGTAGGTACTGCTTGAACTCGGCGAGGCAGAGCTTCACCGAGTCCGGATCGTTGGTGTACATCACATTCAACTTGGTGCAGCCATAGGACTGAATGGCGAACTCAAAGGGGAACTCCTTGCTGAAGTCCATATCCAGCAGGCTCACCCCTCGGATCGCCATTGGAGTCTCTTCAAGTGAACGAGTGGGTAGGCGGCGGCAGCAGTTCGTTTTTCAGCTCTTGGGGAACTGGATTCAACAGTAAACTGAGTGTGTACAGGCGACAACAGTTACTACCCCTCCCTCGTCCGCTGCACGCCCGGCAGAAGATGCACCGTCGGCGCATTCAAACGCCTCCATTAAGAAACCTACTCCGGCCACACGTCGGTTCACGAGCGGGTCTGTATTGGTACTGTAATAACAGGAGTTAGTGGTCACTTTACTTAAATTTAATTAGCTTTAATAGAAATTTATACTTAAAACAAGCAATGCATTGGGTCGTTCTATCAGTGCCACAGGATCAACATGCACAACAATTAGAATTATTATTCTCAGGACGCACACGATCAGCACATTTGTCGCACTTTCACACAGATAATACTACCAAGTTTGAACTGTTTGTTATGGTTGTTGTCCTCTGCATCATCATGCCGTGTTTCCCAGCTTGCAAGATTCAGAACCAACAAATAAGATCCAAATAATAAGTACAACAAAGATGCCTACACATCTCATTGATTCCGAGCTTGCAAGATTCAGAACCAACAAATAAGATCCAAATAATAAGTACAACAAAGATGCCTACACATCTCATTGATTCCCAGCTTGCAAGATTCAGAACCAACAAATAAGATTCAAATAATAAGTACAACAAAGATGCCTACACATCTCATTGATTCCCAGCTTGCAAGATTCAGAACCAACCCATTAGAGCCTTTTGATAAAGTGAATATCGGGATTAAATCCATCTTGGCTAGCCATGTCATACAATCGAAGAACTTGGCGAATGCTCTTGACCGTCACAACATCTGTAGTTGAGTATTCCTGTTTGCACAACACAAATAAGAAGAGCATGCTTACTATAATAATGGCATTCCTTGAACTCAACCTGTAGCTCCACTCGGATGAGGCCAGCCTGGAGTTCCATGATTCAATTCATGCGCCTTTTTCTGCAGTTCACCTGAAATGAAGCAAAGATTGCATCATTCAGCTAGCAAGAGGTACTGGCTCTCGTGAGCTGGCAGGTTCTTCTTTAGTAGTTGCACTAAAATTGAGGAACATTAAGGTTGGCTGTCCGGCTCATGTAAGGTGCAACTATAATTTGCTTATCCTTTTGTGCAGTTCCACTAAAATAAAGTGCCATTGTGGTGACAGTGACGGCTCATCTTGCAAAGGCTAATAAAATGTTACACGAGATTACCAGCAGAATTTGACGGAGATTTTGGAAACTCCAATCACCATTTTGTGTAGTTCCACCAAAATTGAGAGATGTTGCCCAAGTGACATTTTAGTTGAACTGCACAAGACACTCATTCCAAAAAAAGTGTTTTGTGCAGTTCACCAAAAGGTCACAATAGCAACAAGGTGAAATGGATATCCCTATCTGCACAAAAAGATAGAAAGTAAACAGTTGCTGGTCAATAAGAATATACGAAACATATACGAAATGAAAAGAAGCATCTTAATTATGTACATGGCAATCACGCAAGGACAGTAGAAATTTTAAAACGTCAGCAATGCTTCATGTTACCAGAAGCATTACGATCAACAATGAGATTCCTCAAATATGGGATTACTTTAATGGTGGCATTGCTTGTTTACCAGATACAGTAAATCAACAGCAGCTAAAGAGTTGGTTTAAGGGCATGGGACCGTGGGGACACCAGGACACTCAGCAGCGTAAAGGAGCAACTTACTTATCATACTGGGGAAAACAGCAGGAGTACCATTTGTAACACAGTTTAATTGCATCTTATCACTGGAGGCATTAGATTAACAATAACACTGGTTAGACATGTCCCTAAGGTAACAGTGTGATCGCTTCATTTTACATGCGCCCTTACATTAACAACAGCAAAAGGTTGGTATAAGGACATGCGACAGTGGACGCATCAGCACAATGTACCTACAAGGAGGCATAAAGTGGTGATGCCGAGTTTGTTCATGCTATGTGAGGGCAGCAAATCTAATCCTGGAGACCTTTTACTATGTGAGGGCAGCAAACCTAATCCTGGAGACCTTTTACTATGTGAGGGCAGCAAATCTAATCCTGGAGACCTTTTACTATGTGAGGGCAGCAAATCTAATCCTGGAGACCTTTTACTATGTGAGGGCAGCAAATCTAATCCTGAGACCTTTTACTATGTGAGGGCAGCAATTCTAATCCTGGAGACCTTTTACTATGTGAGGGCAACAAATCTAATCCTGGACATACTCTGTTGACTTGTCCACCAGCCGCCACTTTCTATCCTTTTTTCAACCAATAATAGATCTGTTCCTTATCCAGTTTGTACTGCGTTTTCCCATTATTTCCCTTTTCAACCAAGAGACCGGTTGGGTATCCGGTCTCTACTACTTTCACCATATTATTTCCTCTTTGAATCAAGTCCTAGATTCATGCTACAACTTTCCCCCCTTTCTTCGTTGTTTGAACAAAGTCCTAGATTCGAATGCATGAAGTAGCTTTACCTCTAATAATACTAAAAATTTAGGTGGCTTTGGAAGAGCTGATGGGAGTAGAAAAAGATGCACATGCAGACACGTGGGGAGCTGGGGCAGTAGAGCAAGGCCGCTTTCGAAGAACTTATACCTGAGGGTCGTCGGGATGTCGGCGGCGGCAGGTCGGATCTGCGGACAATACGGCAGGGAGGAAGAAGGGTCGGAGGACCTCCCGAGCCGGCGCTGTGTCGGAGAGAACGGCACGGGCAGAGGATCGGGCCCCTCCGGCAGCTGTGGGTTTCCTCCCTCGCCGGCGATGACCGCGTGAACGATGCACCTAGTCCTCTACACACACCAGCCGAAGGGATCCGGCCGGATCTGTGACCAGCGGTGAGCAGAGAGAAAATGTCGCTACCGCTGTCTTGTTTATATCTGGAGAGGATGAGAGAATGAAGAGAGCAACCCTAGTAAAGCAAGTGCTCAGGCCCCTGCGTACATATATAGTGGAGTGATTATCTTTTTCTCTCCACAACAAGCGTTTCAATTTGTGTACGTGGCATTAAAGAAAAGAAACTCTCTATTTAAGGTGACTAACTGTACGACTCCTACTTAGTACTACTAGTAGTAGTATTGTTCACTTGTGCTCCCCGGCCCTCCATTCATTGAACAACCCCACGGGTGAATAAACATACAGTACTAGTATTTATATAGAACGAACAAGCTCGAACTATTTTTGCGTAGTTAAAAGTTGAGGGCGGGGCTTTTCCCGGGTAGTACGGGCGGCAATTTTCGCGTAGGCGGTTTGACAGAGAGGCAAGGAGGGTGATGGAGTAGCGGATTCAACTTACTTACTGCTGGAAAGGTCGGGCTGTGCGATTTGACGGCGCGTTACTGTTTGGATCCATGTGTTAGAGTTAGTTTGGGTTATTTTGAACTCAACTAACCCAAAAATATCCAAACAGGAGGGTTAGTTTGGGTTAGATGCATCTAACCCGTTCAAAAAATCTAACCCACCCAAGAGGTGCTTATTTGGGTTAGTTCTTCTCGGGACACTAAAAAACACATTTTTCTCTCGCTCTCCCCGCAGCAGATCCCTCCCCACTTCCTCGAAGCTTCTTGTCCTCTCCCTCCCTCCCTCCCTCTCGCACCGCCCATGAAGGCACCTCGCCGTATCCGCGCTCCATCTAACCCTGTCATCCAAACACCTCTTTTGCTAGAGTTACTTCAGGGTTAGTTCAGGATTAGAATCTAACTCTAACCTTTAACCGAGTTAGAGTATCCAAACAGGGCCAGGCGGTACGATCGGGGTGATGCCCCCTTCCGTTCCGCACTCTAATCTGGTGCATGACACGTATTACGTCGACCCGGATGCTGCTGGCTGTCCCACATGTCGGTGAAGTAGTACATAGTAGTAAGAAGGAGCAAAGAATCATGCGGTATAAGTCTTTCTAGAGATTCCAACAAGTGACTAGACTACACCGCGTGCAGTACTCCCTCCCTTCTGGTTTATAGGGCTCAAATCTTAAATCTCATCAACCAAGGCATTTTGCGATTGGAGGAATGTATCTCATACTTTACAAAACTACCCTAATTAAACTCATGCATTAATTACGTAGTTCTCTCATTTTCCTCTCCTCCTTGGTCGCGGTGCACAATATTGAGCACTCCTATATGACTAGCCGCTCTATCTTCATGCAGGACATGAAAGCATCCGGGCCCACGTGCCATCCACCAAATCACAGCGAGGTGCTACAGTCGAAACTCACCGGTCACCCCGGCGTGGCCGTCATGACCCATCATATCACAAAACCCACACCTTTACCAGCAGTGGTAAAGTGGCCTCGAAGTTGGACTGGACAAAGCAACCATCATTTCACTGGAACGCTCGTTGAAGCCCTTTCTCCCCTTTCTTGAAGAAAACCTCACTCCATGCTACTCACTTCTACCATTTTTCTTCTGTACCGACGAAGGAAAGGTGGGCGAATCAGTGATGCTGCTATATTTTCATTCCAAGAATCTTATTTTTGTGAAGCACTGACTGATTCTCACAACCATTCTTTTCCCGTTTTCATTGCGATTCCTTTCGATTGCTTTTTGTTTGTCAGTTCATTGATGGATCCTGGAGCACTAGGCAAAGAGTTGCGAGTGGACAACCCAATGGACACAGCGATCTCCAGGAAGCGAGCACCGACCAATAAGTTGACCATGTTGGCGGGCCAACCCATGGAGATGAAGAACTCCAAGAAACAAGCACTGGCTAAAGAGTTGACGACGTTGGCAGACGAACTCCTCAAAGAAAGTTGGAAGAACAGCAAGGGCCCCACCGTGCCTACCCCAGAAACTCTGATGGCCGCCTACGCGAGGCTCAAGGCCGAGTTTGAGGAGATAGTCGCCCTTGAGAAGCAGTATTCCCTTGGCAAGGTGATGGCCCCCATGGAGGACGAGGAGATGGCCCCCGGAGGGATGGGATCCCCCGGTGAGCTGCACAAGGTAAAAATAATGGCTTATTACCATAGTTGTGGTTTTTGATTATTTGCAATGTGCTTGCTAATATGTTAGGGTTGTGCAGGTGCCGGTGGACGTCCTTGATGATTCCGATGTCGCGGCCCGTCCTGTGGACAACGCCCTAGAGATCGTTTTCGATGTCGCGTTTCGTCCTGTTGGCATCGCCCTGGAGATCGATTCCGATGCCACTGTCCATCCTGTGGACATCGCCCCAGAGATCGATTCCGATGTCGCGGTCAGTCCTGTGGACATCGCCCCAGAGACCGATTCCCATGCCGCTGTCCGTGCTGTGGTCATTGCCCGAGAGATCGATGACAAGAAATAGTTGGTCGTGCTAATCCTTCAGGGTAGTTTGCGTTGCCCTGTGTTTAGTTACCAGAACAATGTGTGTTATTAAACCATCTTAGGGCTAGTGCACTGTCTTGTGTGGGCGCTACTTGCTACTTTTGTTTGATAGTGAATCATGCGAACCCTCTCCGAGTTATGGAAACAGATGTATCCTCACCAGCTTTTGATGTAATATATGGCATGCTTAGATGTAAGTTTGAACTGTTTATCATATCAGCAGGGCTTATTTGACGATTCTTGGTGTTAGTAGGCTAGCTACTGTGCGAACTGTAGTACTTGCAAAACACTCACGAAAGAGAAATGTTGGGGCTGATGAGCTCGTGGTACGCTTATACTGATCCGTCGTCGATCGGCCAATAGCCCAAGCTCCTAAAATTGTAGGCTTAGCGATCGATCAGACAATAGTCGACACGGATACATTCAGGCCTCATTTGGTTCATAGGGTAGGAAAATCGTAGCAAAAGTACAGAGACGTACAACACAAAATCATAGCAGTACAGAGACGTCCCTCCGTTTCAAAATAGATGAGTCAACTTTGTACTACTAACGGAGGGAGTACAAATCCTAGGCGGGCTAGTTTGGCCTAGTGGGTTTTAGTGATATGACGTGGTACAGTGTCGTCCAGTCTTCGCGTGTGGTAGCAGTACTGCGGGTAGAGTAAGTTTTCTTGAAGAAGCGGAATTCAACGAAGTCATGATGGTTCCTTCGTCCGACTAACTTACAGTGGGAGAGGTTGAGCCTGCGCTACGACCGGGGTGGACCAGGATAATTTTGTGCATGGCAGGTGGACCAGGATGGTCGACGTCCCACATGTCGGCGAATGAAAGTATTCTTTTCGATATAGTGGCCGAGCAACGAGTATTCATTGTTTATTTTTGATGAAACCTATTGTCTCCACTGTTACGACGGAGGAGTGTGAAACACGGCAGCCCAGTGAACTTGGCATGTGCACCACTCCCTCCTTCCTCATGTAATACTACCATAGTGTTAACTATAAGGTTGGCTATAAGGTTACAACTTTTTCTCACTTTCTCTCTATCTATCTCCTCTCAAATGTTTTTTACCTTTCTTTTTTTAGACACAATTGTTTTTTATGCCTCTTTTTTAGAATTAGTTTTTTATACCTAGGAGCACGTGTAGAGACGGGCTCCTGCAGATCCCACTCCTTGACTTTGTCAATGCCTCTCTCTCCTCCACATAAGCGGGCATAGGGCATGTACAATGGTTCTATTGTAGGGATGCCACATAGGATAAATGATGAGGTGGATGAAAGAGAAATCATAAGAAAAGGCTTGTCTTCTCTTATTTAAGAGAAGACAAGAGATGATCTCTTAGCACAATATGTTTCAACATGTTTTTAGGAATAACTAGTTATTGAAGATAAGGCTAAGAGATGATCCATTGTACACATGTTTTTTTGTCATCTCTAAATTACATGCAAGACTTATGATAATACTATCTTATCAACCATTATACATGCCCTTATAGCCCAGAATTTTACTGGTACTACTTGCTATGAATGCGGGCAGCTGGCGTCTGAGGGGGGAGCACGCGCGGGGAGGTGGTGGGGTGGGGGAGGGGTTCTGGTGGGCCAGGGCGGTAAGAAGCGGGCTTGGAAGCGGTGCGAACTCCCGCATGGCCCACGTCACATTATCACCACATATTTCTTGGAGTCCGTGCACGGCGGGCAGACGATCTCTTCTCCCTCCCCCGTCTCTCTCCTCTCAGCCGACGCCCGCCGAGCGATTAGATTTCGGCTATCGACGGTTTATTCAATTGCAGGTCCCACATGTTAGTGAAAATGCAAGACAACGTGTGTCCCCTCTGGTGAGCGGCGTGCGAGCCGGACTGCCGGGGGTGCGACATGAACGCGACGCGTACGAGTTGTAAGTGTGCCGCCTTTTCCTTTTGAACTTGCAAAGCGTAAGATTTTCGTGCGATCGATTGATAGAAATCCAGAACAAAATGACGAGGGCGGTGCTTTCCCGCGCGTTAGGCGGGCTAGTTTGAGTGATATGACGTGCTACAGTGCCGTCCACTTGCTCCATTTTTATGTAAGCAAGAGTCTACACTCTTACGTGGGAGGAGTGCGAAACACGGCGGATCTGATTTTGATCGAGGGATAACTGTTCCCTGTGAAATAATGGAGCACTGTTAGCGATTATAGCATGATAGTTAGGGCATCTCCAGCGCTGGCCCTCAAATTTACACCGGCATCTGTCCGAGGACACTGATGGATGCCATCCAATGCTGCCTGCATACCTTTCGACAACTATATGAACTAACCGGACGAAATTCGTGCAAACAAAGCAAATTTCAAATTGACCGGATGAAATTCATTACATTTCGAGAACTTTTCCTATAAACTGGACGAAATTCATTACATATTTCGCACAAACCGTACTAAAACCTACTGTAAACCTAATCTAAACGATCGCCGGGCCCCGACCACCATGTCCGGCCATGAACCCGAGAAAGCCGGCCATTGCCTTTGCCTCCTCCTTATCTGCCTCGATAACCTCCTCCTCTGGAGCACAAGGTTATGAAGATTTCTGCCTCCATGTCGCCATCAAGCGGCTAATCGGCCGCCGGTTTTTATCCCACCAAGCTTGGCGTTGACTGAGTGGAGGAGCGGTGGCCTTCCTGGGACCAGAGCGGTGGTGACCTACCGTGTACTACTCTTCCTCGCTGGCAGCTGCGCCCGCGCCGGCTTCGTGGTTGTGGCGGCGGAGGGCGACCGGGGGGGGGGGGAGCCGGCGATCTCCTTCGTCTGCTCCTGCGAGAGTACGTCCAAGAGAGCTTTGGAGCGCGCCCGGAGCGGAGCCACCGATGTCCTTCGTCTGCTCCTGCGACAGTACGTCCAAGAGAGCTTTGGAGTACCCGGAGGCCATGGTTGGAGTGGTGCCAACAGAAGGAAGGGACCGGAGGAGAATGAGTGTGGGTCTTTGGCTATGGCTGGGAGCTGGGGCTCAAGTTAATATAGCGGACGAATGGCAATGAGCCGCGGCAGACGGATGGACGGCTGGCACTGGAGTAGGTTCGTCGGCAGCCGCGTGTCATTAATGTTGGCGGCGGACAGAAGGATGGCCGTGGTGTCATTAACGTGAACCTGTCGCTTGCACCAGGATGCCGCGCGGGTGGTGCTCTCTCGGACGTCGCGCTGCTGCAATGCCGACGCTAGTAAGAGGTCGCTTCGGGCGTGAGCTGCTTTAGTGACTTAACCGCAGGTGTGTTGTGTCACTGATATGTGGGCCCAACGGGCATCTGGCCCGCATGTCAGTGACACACCAACTGCACTTGCAGTTAAGGCCGGTGAATGCGGCATTGACGTTCTAGAGAGACGGTGATCGTTTCAGGAGGGAAACGCGCGCTAGCGATGGAAGGGGTTTCGGTAGGCCAGGGCGGTCAGACGCTCGCGTGGTGGTAAAATGCGAACTCATAGATGACGAGCCTTTGAAGCGTATGCGGCACGTATTGACAACCAGGCGTCCATGCAACTACTCTTGTCGCCAGCTAACCTTCGACGACCACCATTAGACACCACACAACCATGCATAACTTATGAATAATGGACGAATCGATCAGACACACACTCGTGTGCAGTGGCACTATGATCGGTTGCTCACGATAGTACATACTCTGCACCATAGTACCCTCTCTAGCTAGGCTATTTTATAGATTGTCGTTGTGATGGACGATATACATGAGCAAGGAGCCGAGTCACGAGGCCTCCAACAAATGTCTAAACAGTAATGTCACATACGCATAATTTTGGTTTTTATTTCTTTCTCCACTATCAGGTAGGCCCGCATAGATAGATAAAGAACACGAGCTGATGTGGCGCATGCGGACTGTTTGACTGGTCAACCAGACAAATACGGAGCTATACGCCGAGCCAGTGACCGTATAATCACCATATCTCGTATACAATGATCAAAGTGAGCTATGAAGACAAGTTCAATGACCGCCAATGCATTTTACTCGGTAATAAATGACCAGGATTGAAGGAGAATCCAAATTTCCTTCGTCTTCTGTCCTTGAGCTCTTGACAAATCAATGCACTTTACGGTTGTCCGGCCACTCCACCCCAGAGCTATCACCAAGCGTCGTTCATGCCACCGCGCCACACACTAACCGGTAAGGAAGCGATGCATCCCGCCGCGCCGAGTTCCTCGCCGCCCACGACCACACACAGAATGGTAGGGAAGTGGTGGCATCCCGCCGTGCCGAGTTCATCGCCGCTCGCGACCTCACACCTATGTGGGCGGAATTTGAAGCTGCCAAGGCCGAATGGGCGGTAGAGCAAGAGGCGGCCAAAGCCGCACAGAGGGAGCGGAAAAGTCAGAAAGCACTCAAGAAAAGAGAGGCCCGCCGCCGCAAGAAAGAAGAGGATGCACGCGCTGCTGCGGAGAGGTCGGCGGAGATCCAAGCACGGTGGGGTGTCGCCGACAAAGCCGGGAAGGAGAACGACGGCGTCTGGCCAGCATGTGAGAAGTAGTAGTACTAGTAGTTAGTGTGTGTGGCTGTGTCGCCCGTACGTTTGTTTAATTAATTACGAGCATGTACCAGTACTACTAGTTACTACTGTAGTTTTTAGAGCAAATTACCAGTACATTAGCCTAGACTCAATGGAAAAATTCCTATCCTATGCATCAAATGGCATCTCTTTCTCTATAGGAATTGAGATGCATGTCATCTCACTTCCTATGATTTTCATATTCCTATAAAATTCCTATCCTATGAACCAAAGGAGGCCTCTGCTGGAGTAACTACTGTAGCTAGCAGTACTGCTGGTACAGTAGTTTTCTTCAAGAAGCGGAATTCAACGAAGTCATGATGGTTCCTTCATCCGAGCAACTTCACAGTAGGTAAGGTTGGGCCTGTGATTTGATGGCTCATTAGTAATTACTGCGGCGCGACGACCGGGGTGACTCTCCCTTGGAGTTCTGCGGGCATGGCAAGTGGACCAGGATGGTCGACGTCCCACATGTCGGCGAGCAGAAGTATTCTTTCCGATATCGAGGAGCAAGGAAACCGCGTGGTATAGTATCACTGGTGATTTATATTTATTTATTATTTCTGATGAATGCTAGCGTTTCAACTCTTACGACGAAGGAGTGCCAAACACACGGCACGTGCTGGATGTCCCACACGTCAGCGAAAGGAGTGGGACATGAACAGCGTGGTAGAGCGTCTCCACTTCTGGGTCGGAGACCACACGTAGTAGTACTACTGTACTAGTGGTATGAACGATACAAAGTGCGACCCGGAGAGAAAGACACGTCTAGTTGGAAGGTCTCGAGGCATACACGTAAACAAATATAAAACCTAATATGTGCCTCCAATTAATATAGTAGTAGTAGAGTACTTAGTCACGTACTCCATAACATCACCGGGCATTGCACGTACAACATTTAGTGGTAGTAAGAGACAAATGCCTATATGCCACGCATGTTCATACTATTTGTGCCTTTCTACTTCACTTACTGCGCTACATTACACAGGTTCGCACGTCCACTCCTGGGTACATGTCCGTCTCGTAGTTCCAGTCCCACGTGTTCTTCATATAGATGGAACGATCCTTGCATGACACGTGCACCTTGATGCTAGATGTCTCGCGTGTTGGCAAAAGGATGAACAAAGCTCACGTAAAAAAATAGAGTGGAAGAACATAGATTCCCGACGACCGAGAAGGAGCAAGGAACCTCGTGGTGGAGCGTCTGCACTCATAATATTTTATATTATTCAGCGATATAAAATCAACCAATCATCTCCACAGTGGACTGGAAGAGTACGAAACACGGCAGCCCAGTGTAGTTACATCATACTAGTACATGGCTAACCCACGCTATCACCATATTTCTTGGCTTCCGTGCGACACCTATCTCTAGTAATCCAGCAGCCCGTATCGCTTCTCCCTCCTCGTCTCTCTCAAAGTGCGGCGGGCTGGCGTTTTTGCCGTCTATTGAGGTCGGTTAACTCATCACATGTTAGCGACATGCCAAGAGCATTCTAAAAAAAATTCCTTTCACGTTCCGTTTTCAAAAAGAAAAAAATCCTTTCACGTACGAATTTGACTGTATGCTTTGAGCAACTTGCATGTCCTATACTGCTCCTGTTTGGATACTCTAACTTAGCTAGAGGTTAGACTAACTCATGACTAACCCTGAACTAACTGTAGCCAAAGAGGTGTTTGGGTGACAGGGTTAGATTGACAATAAATGCACTTGATGGAGAGAGAAAAGTGATTTTTCAGTGGTCCCAATGAGAACTATCTCCAGTTAGCACCTCTTGGGTGGGATAGTTTTTTTGGTGGGTTCGGTGCAACTTGCTCCAATTTAAACCCTCATGCTTGGATACTTTAGGGCTATTTGAGCCCCAACTAGCTCAAACTAACTCTAACCCATGGATCCAAACAGGGCCTATGGCCAGCCTCGACGCGGAGCAGTCGCGTGCACCGGGAAGCGGCGCTCTCTCGGCCGTCGCGCCGCTTCAAAGCCGGCGCCAGTGAGAGGTCGCCTCCGCTCTGGCCGGGCATTAATGCGGCACTGACGCTCCAGGGCGACGCTGACCGTTTCACGCGGGAAGCGCGCGCTGGCAAGGGAGTATAGGTTTTGAACCGTTTCAGGTGTAGTACTGGTAGTTTGCAAAACTACTCAATTATTGCACTCAGTTTCCTAAGAAATTGTGGTAAAAACGTTACTCCACAGCCCGCTTCCCTTCTCCTTCCTCTTCCACCGCCCGCGCACGTCCGCGGGAAGCGACCGGTCAACCCTTATATAGGAGTGCTAGCACAAAAAGATGCATGCATGACCACTAAAATTTCCAGATTAAAGCGCCGCTCCGGCGGGAGTATGGCGTATGTTGTTACCTTCGGCCGGGCCATGGCTACCGGGCGACGGCGACCAGAGAAGAGGCGGCGGGAGGGGAATGAATGCAGCTACTGTTTGGGTTCGCCGTCCGGCTTAAATAAATGCGCAGCATCACGTGTACCCGCGGGTGCACAAATTGTAACATACGTGTCTGCTTAAGTGGGCGTCACGTAACTGGTGTGTGTGTGTGTGTGAGATTCTGAGAGACAGAGTGCGTGTGTGCGACTCTACTCTTCGGACATGTACTCAACCTTTTGCATCGGGATATAAGTATAATGGTATTTACTTTAGCTAGTGATTTACGTGGCCATGTTAACGTGGTTGTGTAAAAAAATGTCACTTCCTGCTCGTGATTTGCGTTATATAATTACAAGCAAGATGCTCGTGCATTGCACGGAACATCAATATGCATTTTTTTACAAAACACCTGTTGTGATTTACCCATGCAGGAGTAATCCCATGTGTAAAAACTAATGATATTTCGAGAATTTTATCGGAAAACTGGTATCTCGAGAATGTGATCGAAAAAATGAAAGATGAGAGATAAGGTGAGGAGGAGTGGAGCGTGGTGGTGACTGGTGGTCGGAATGGGCGGAGGCATGGGGATGGACCGGGCCGGCAGGCGGCAACGGCCACCATGCTAGATTGTTCCAGAGACTTTCTTTTTTAATTGCTCGGCAATGAGGTTGTGGGAGATAAGGATGTGGAGAGAATTGTGTATCTTTTGTAAAATTATCATAGTTTGCTTTCTATCCGTCAGATATAGGTCAGACGGTCTATATTACAAGATGGCAGGCACACCATCATCGCCAACTCGGTTTTTTATAAGGGTACAGATGATAAGTTTGCTAACTACTAAAGTAGAGTGGAATTTGTCCATGTTATACAAGTAAATTAAGGTGATTGTTTATCATACGGGTAAGGTTGGATGAAGGGTGGTAGGAACAAATGCTCCGCCTAGAGCATGTTTGTGTGAGATGAAGTCTTAGTGTGTGTGTGTGTGTGTTTGTTTGTGTGTGGGTGTGAGAGAGAGAGATGGAGTCTTAGTGTGTGTGTGTGCGTGTGTGTGTGATGGATTCTATAGTGTGTGCGTGTGTGTGTGTGTGTTTGTGTGTGTGGGTGTGTGTGTGTGTGGGTGCGTGTGTGTGCGTGTGTCGCGGGGTCCTCAGTGGCGGATGTAATTTAAGTGTGCATGGCTTCATCATAGAGAGGTGATGTGTATGGCAGAGGCCACCAACGATGGGGTGCGAGAGAGAAAATGCCCGTAGAGAGGGAAGAGAAGGTGTGTGCGCGTGAGAGTAGTCGACATCAAGAGAACGTGTTTGTTCGAGACACACCGAGGAAGACTACTATATATCGATGGTGCATGTAGGCGGGAATTAAACGAAGGGATGGTCTTATTGGTTTCGGGGATATAGGGGAAGAGTGAGAGGGGGGGGTAGCTAGAAGGAGATTGTTAAGTGTGAGTGTGTGTTTTACCCATCCAGGCGGAAGTTATGTGCACACAAGAAGAGAACGATTCGATGTGGCGTTAGGGTTGAGGGTAATTAACTACGTATGGAGACATAGAGACCTTGAACGTGCATGTGTGAGAGGTATACATGTATACGTGGGATGTGTGTGTGTGCGCGCGCGCATGATCGAGATAAAAGAAAGAAGACATAAGTCATAAGATCAACGACATGGGAGAGACGGATCGGTATGACAATATGCATGCATGTGAGAATGCAGGGAAGAAGGCCCGACAATTGAGCATGTGTTTTTGTCTTTAAGAGATAGTGGCGTGGGCTGGAGCATGCATCTATGGCGAGCAGAGGGAGTGAGGCACAACGATTGTGCAAAAGAGATCAACCTATAAATGAAAGAAGGTTGATGGAGAAACAGATAAATAGAAAGATAAAGATGCTAGCTAGTGTGCGTTAGAGATAGGAGTCGAGTGGATCAGAAGGCTGAGTTATGTGTGTGGGTGTGAGAGAGATGAAGAAAGGGTGCATGTGACTCACATACAAACAAATATCGGAGAGAAATGAGATCCCGAGAGACGGAGTTTTGTGTCTGCGAGAGAGAAAGATATTTCACAACGAGAGTGATAGCTAGAGAGACATATGAGGGAACGCAAGATATCTCTAGGGAGAGAGAGTGTGTGTGAGCGACATACAAGAGAACAGTGGAGAAATATGAGACCCTGGGAGACAGAGTTTGTGTTTGTGTGTGAGAAAGAGATATTTAAGAGGAAGAGTCGTAGGTTCTCATACCTAAGGAGCGAAAGACATCTCTGTATGAGGGGTGTGCGAGTGGCACACAGGGGAATAGTAGAGAGAAATGAGACCCCGGGAGACAAAGTTTTGTGTTTGTGTGAGAGAAAGAGATTCCACATGGAGAATCATAGTTAGAGACACATAGCAGGGAGCGAGATATACTTAGAGAGAGATAGAGTGATGAAGGTCGAGGGAGAGAGTACCGTCAGTGTGTTACGAAGATAAAAGATCATTGTCGACATACAGGTAGCACGAGAGATACCCGAGAGACGATGAACGCGTATAGGTCTAGAGAGATAGTCCTATATAAGCATGAGTGATAGTTATATGAGACGAATATCTGGATTAAATGGGATTCAAATATTTAAACTGGAGATCACGACATCGATAATATCATAACGCAAATTGGTGTATCAAACATGCATATTCATTTGAATTTGGGGACACGTGTAATGTTATATAGTTTATCAATATTGGTGATCCATAGATTCTTTAATTAGAAACAATGCATGGTTTATATGCAATTAATGTCTAAACGGGATTACACTATATGTTGCGTGTGTGAAACACATTATACATGTTTGAGAAGTAAAAAAACCCGCATGAAACACACATTAATTGGAGACAGTTAGCGAGGAATGCATACATTGGATTTCAACATAAAGTGGTTTCAAATATTTGAAAATCCAAATTGATGGATACAACCTTATGAATCTGAGATCATGCCATTTGTAAACCATATTTATGTATAAAGGGTGTTGTGCTTTTGAAAGTATATATAAAAAATGATGTATATAGAATTTTATTCCAATCGAAAATGGATCCCGCCCGAAAAAAATAGAATACAAACGGGATTCGAATTGAGTTGGCACGGTAAACGTGCACTCTGCAAAATTTGAACGAAGCGGGGAAAGTCGCAGTAACCGCCCGAAACCAAAATCTGCGAGATGGAAATTACTACTGCCTATCCCTGCCACGCAAAGCCTATCTGCTCGATTTCTATAGGTTTCGATAGGGGTAGGTTTGTAATTTCACTCAAACGTGACATAACCGCCTCTCACCCGGATTCATACACGGTGGGCGCCAAAACACAGTGTGTCCTCGGCCGAAATCGACTCCCTCCCCGATTCATACACGGTGGGCGCCAAAAACAAACTCTCGTCGGCAAATATTCGGTGTATGCGAGATTACCGTCCTATCCCCAACCGACTAATATTGCTGTGATGTAGGAAATTTGAAACGGGGGCTAAGTTTGTAAATTTCCTCGCATTTGAGACAAGCGCGCCCTGAAGACATGGTTCCCCCTTCCTCTCCACCTCCATTTCCCCATTCGTACTCCGTGGGCGCCAAAACACCCTCTCCACCCCAGCCTCCTCCGTCCGCCACCCCATCCACCGCCGTCCTCCTCCACCATGCCGGAGCTGATACCCCGACGCCGCCGTCCATTACAAGAGATCGACCTCTCTCATCCACGGCTTCGGACCGGGATCCTTGCATCCCGTCCTCTCGCTTCATCCCCGCCGTCGTCCACCTTGCCGGCGCCGCTCCTACGACCGTCTCGTCCACCGCGCCCCGCCGCCACCGTCTACCCTCCTAGATCTGCTTCCACGCCGCCGACAGCCATCGCTACCGCAGCACCGTCAAATTCTCAGCAGATGCATACACGGCGCCGCACCAGAGGCGGTACTCTTTCGTATCTGCTCAACTTATTTATCGTAGCAAGAAAATAGATCGCCACTGCTTTACTCTGATTTCTTGTCCATCACTTACTTGCTAGTTGAAAGCAAACATTGGTTGCGAAGTTGCCTTTGTCCGGTTTGCACCTTCAGATCCGCCATGGCACGCTCAACACTATACTCCCAATGCTTATGGTTTTCCCCTTTTATATTCCACACTAGTTAAATCACAGTAGACTAAATTTCAAAATTGGGTCAGTCGATTTTTCAGAGCTCGCCGGAGTTCGCCGGTGCGAACGAAGGGGCTCGGGTGGGGACGGTGGTTGTGGGGGGGGCGGTGGTGGGGCCTCGCCGAACGAAGAAAACTCGACGCGGGTGGGGGCGGGGGTGGGGTGGGGTGGCGGAGGAACACAGGCGGTGGGGGCCGGTGGTCCGGCCGGCGGCCCGTGCGGTGTTCTGTGTGGGAAGAATCAGAGACGAGGAAGAAGAAGGGTTAGGAGACGTAGGATCTTCATCCAACCGCCTGAAATGGTCGACTGACCCAAATGACAAAAGTCACGCGACTTGCATGCAGACATGCCTTTATATTCAGTACCATCATCGTACCTGCTTAGCACTGCTCCTGAATCCATCAAGCTAAACAACGTGCCACTCATAATTCCAAACTTGTTGCTCAAGTACGAATCTGATATGATGCTGATATTACTAAAACAGATAACATTTAATTGGTCAGCTAATGTTCCTACTTTACTTTCGAAAAAGCACGTGCACCACATATAGAGAGACAGCAGGGAGTTGCTTTCTTAATGCGCTCTGGTTCATCATGTGTGGGCACTGCGCAACGAACATTTTATTATCCAAAATCTGCTTGCTCTTCTTTAGCATGTTCCTCTTCCGTTCTTCTTTAATAAGTACTCTCTCCGTTCCTAAATACAAGTCTTTGTATAGATTCCACCATGGACTACATATGGAGCAAAATGAGTGAATCTACACTCTAAAATGTATCTGGATACATCTGTATGTGATCCATAGTGGAAATCTCTACCAAGACTTATATTTTGGAACGGAGGGAGTATGATAGTAGTACAGTATGTTCCTTGTAGTGAAGATGAGCAGGGACATTTGCAGTGTAGAGGTCTATACGGTCGGTTGTGATGGACACTTTGAACTCTTCGGGCCTCTTTGATTCGTAGGATTTTGTAAACATGGGAATAGGATTTGTAGTGGCCTGCCCACTTGAATCCTATAAGAATAGCAAGGAAATGCGGGGAGCTGTGTCGCCTTTGAGAGTTACACTGATATTAACAGTACCGCACCTTCAGTTGAAGAGAGCTGGTATCCGAAGCCTTTCTAGCCGTACCGGCAATACTAGCACATATATTCCAGCAAGTTCCACTTTGCTGATTTTACTCTGATGCTTAAGGTTTTCCCGTTATATCTACACTATGATCTGTGTAGCTGCTTTGTGTCGCACTAGCAGCAGTCCACTCTTGAAGCTAAACACTGCAATGACTTACAAAATTGGCACCAAGGCATTGAGTGCCATTCTGGATGCAATGAAACTCATACGCTCCCCACCTGTTGACTCTTGTTCAGAATATGATCCTAATGACTCTTGTTCAAAATTGCCACATATAGAGAGACAACATGGAATTGCATTTCTTTGGGCGCTGTGATTCATCATGAGTGGGCAACCAACATTGTATGCAATGAAGCGGAACCTCAAGAATATGCTTCCTCTTCTGTTCTTTAACATGTTCCTCTTTTGTTATTCTGTATTTAGTACGTACAGTATGTTCCTTGTCAGGAAGGGGAGCAGGGACATCTGCAGTCAACAGCTGATAGAGCTGGCCTGTACGTGATCGATAGGCTTTCAATTACTAGCGGCAATACAACACCGTATTTTCAAGCCAGTTCCACTTTCCCGATTTATATATCGTGGTTATGGTGTACCCCTTTTATGTACACTATGATCTGCCTAGTTGCTGTGTGCTCTTGTTATCATGGTTTGGCAATAAACTCTCTATACAGTATATTTTGAACCTATCATCTGCCAACTATCCTTACTTCTGGAGCCTATTTTTTGTGTACTTGTGCCAGATTATATAAATGCACGCACCATATTACAGCACACATGAGCTCTCTCATCAGAATCCAGTGATAGCACACAAGTGTTTACAGGGGCGCCCCTATATTAGAATATCCTCTGCATTACAAAGATAATCTCACAACTATTTATGTTTTCATGGTTCTCAGATATTATACGTAATTACAGTGAATATCAGAATCCGCGCATCAGAAGAATATTGTGGAACACTGCAATGACTTACAAAATTGGCACCAAGGCATTGAGTGCCATTCTGGATGCAATGAAACTCATACGCTCCCCACCTGTAGATTCTTGTTCAGAATATGATCCTAATGACTATTCTAACCTCGAGGAGTCAAAGGCAGATGGCCTGTCATGTTCACCCATCAAGGTGCCTGTTCTAATTTGGCAAGGTTTTATTGATTGCGCGTATCTTGCATATGTTGTCTTGCATTTCTTCTACTTTGTTGCACCGCCATCTGCTTAGTTTACTCATCATATATGTCGAGATGCCATGCCCATCCATTATCAATACATATTCCATCTGTCATCATACCATGTTTTTCCACTCAAATGCTGTTCTTGTGCATCAGACATCAAAAAGGAAGAGGGTGATTGCCGAACCTGAAGGAGCACCAGCAAAGTCCTTGAAAAACGTGGTTGTGCCGGAGAAATCAGACAGCACCCCACTTATATTGGCTGTACAACCAGTGACACAAAACGTAGGACCGACTCCAGCAGACTGTACCCATACTTCACTGGCCACACCACTAGCCCCACCACACAGGACCTGCACTCCAGCAAAAGGTATGCCGATTTCAGTTGCCATAGCACCAGCCGTACCACAGAAAAATCCCACTCCAGCAAAAAGTACAGCAAGTCCACCGGCCGAAGACCTATCCCAACTGCAGAGACGGCCAATTCCTGCAGATTGGAACCCCATTCCAGTTATTCCCAGTTTAAAAGACAATGCTTTCAATGTTGTTAGGGACTACGTGCATATATTCCCATCATGGGAAGATTATAGTGAAGACAAACACCATTTTCACATCTTCCTGTCCCACTTACGTGTAAGTGCTATTATTCATGGTGATTATTTTCCTGTTTTCTGCTGATTGAACACATCAATGATTTACATTACATTGTTGTAAGTAGGCGAGGGTCAATCTGGATAGTCATGACGAGCAAAGCTTGCTTGCGCTTTTCAAGGAAGCATTGCAGCAGTATCGGTGTTACCTGAGGAAATCACACTTTGATGGCAAGTCTATAAACGAATTTCTGGTGAAGTCTCCTGTGCTAAATTTAGAAGACATTGAATGGAAAAACCTTGTTATGCACTGGTCTCGTTCCGAGGATGAGGTACTGTCTATGATATCGCATGACAATTTGAACTTCTACTTTTCCGCATGTGCCTTACGGATCTTTTTTGCAGGAAATCTGCTCGAAAAAGAATTCCGGTTTGAAAAGAACGACAGGATATCGCAAATATGCTGCCCGCTGCTTTGCTCTTGTTAGTACCTGTTGTCCTGTATCACTGTACTTGCATACATACCTGGTTCATTATGTGACAGCAGTATGCATGATAGCTTGCTTATCAATTGTTCGCTCCAAATTATCTGATCTGTATGAATGGTTACATTAGTGTAGAATATATCCAATGCCAATGAATTTTTTAGCTCTGCATTGTTCTTGTAAGTACCTGCTGTCCTTTATCAGTGTACTTATATTGACAGGTAGTTGTTCATGTACCATCACTCTGCAGCTTATTTTCCTTTGCCCTCCATTTTCTACACATAAGATCTATATTTACTCTTACCATAAGGTTGGATAACACCGATGGTACTGAAGAAGTTTAGCTCTGCATTGCTCTTGGCTGTACCTTTTGCCTGTATCGCTGTACTTACATTTATAGCTACTTGGTTATGTAGCATCACTCTTCATCTTATCTTAAATATTCTCCATTTTTTCTTATATTGTCACATCTATATTTACTCTTAACAAAATGTAGAATAAAGGCAATGCTTATGAAGAAGATTCTGTGGTAAACTTCTTGAATTGCCCCCCCCATCAGCATGGACAAGGGCTTTATAGAGCCTGCCTTCACCAATAATGTAAGTTTGTCCTTCTCAAGCCTTCAAACTTTGTTGTGTATATTTGGTTAGGCATGACTGCAACAGCTGTTTATTTTTGGTGTTTGCATCAAATTGCATGTTTAAAGTTTATTATGTACTCCCTCCGTCCCATAATATAAGAACGTTTTTGACATTAGTGTAGTGTAAAAAACGTTCTTATATTATGGGACGGAGGGAGTAGTTCATAAACAAAAGTTTGTCCTTCTCAATTTAAGTTTTCAGTTGTACAACCAAGTTCCTTCTTCATACCATGTAAATTAAACTATACAGAGCAAGTGATCTTATTTTGCCAATCTAAAATGGGATAAATTGACAGCACACTAACCATTGATACTTATGAGTTCTTGATCTGTAATCCAGTGGTGTCGTGAAGCTGCCAACTCCTTCACAATGTCATTTCCTGCCATGTCTTGACCTGAACAATACCATATTGTGTTAATGATATTCTAAACTGTGTCACTTTATTCGTCAGTAAGAAATGTAATGAATTGTCAGCAATGATACTTATATGTGCAAAACCTGTCATCTATCTGCTTGTTTATCTTTCAGAGTGAGGAGGATATAAGTGTCAAACAAGTGCAGTCTCACCAGCTTGCTCAGCTGCTTGCGCTGCAGCTCCCGAGCAGGGCTAACCTTTCTTGAACTCTATTGAAGTGCTGCTGGTTTTGTATATTTTGTCGGCGTGTTTACTGGTGGCGATCTTTGATGCCCAGTGTATGTAATCTGGTGTCTGCTTGTGCTTTATTACCATAGTGGCAAACTTTGATGCCCAGTGGATGTAATATGCCGTAATTTCTTTATTGTATAGTCTAGATTTTTTGCTTATTCACGATGCTGCAGTTATTTTACTGTATATATATCTTGTCTTCGCAGTAAACCGGCCAAACCGTAAAATTACGGTACATAATCGGGCGTCATGCAAATCACCATGTATGATCCGCATCATGGGCCCCGTCATCATGGTCCGTTAACATGCCTAAATGTAAACTGGCCGACTAGTAGATTCCGGCCTTTAATAGGCCGAGTAAACCGCCGGCCCTATTTTCCCAAGAAAACTCAATGGGCCTTTAGGAGGCTGAAAAGTAGGTTGGGCCTGAAACGTGCCGAACAGCTCACGGGCCGGCAGCAGGCCGAAATAGACCCCGACCCATGATTGTGCCAATCAAATCATGGGCTTATAACAGGCCAAAATTGTCTCGGTCCTTGTTTGGCCCAATCAGATTATCGTCTGTGAGCAGGCCGGATGCAAACGGGGCCGTAGTTAGGCCCAACTATATGACGGGCTTTTAACAGGCCGAAATATATACAGGGCCGAAATGTTAAACGGGCCTTTAACAGGCCGAAACTAATATCAGGCCGAATTACTAAATGGGCCTTTATCAAGTGGGCCCAAAAGCATAACGTCGAGTTGACGGGCCGAATCTGATATGGGCCATAATTTAGCCCAAAGCCTCTCAAAGGGCCGGACCTAATCTGGGCCGTAATTTGGCCCACAACGTGGTAGGCTTTTAACGGGCTGGATCACATATGGGCATTTATTAGGCCCGGAACGTGGCAGACTGTTAATGGACCGGATCAAATATGGGCCGGCATTTGGCCCAAAACATGGCAGCCTGTTAATGGGCCAGCCTACTAGTATCATCAAAATCTTTTGGGCCTTTAGCTGGGCCGGCCCATTATGGTCGACAAAATCTCGTGGGCCTTTAGCTGGGCCAGCCCATTATGGTCGGCAAAATATTGTGGGCCTTTAGCTGGGTCGGCCCATTATGGTCCGCAAAATCTCGCGGGCCTTTAGCTGGGCGGGCCCATTATGGCCCGCAAAATCTTGTGGGCCTTTCGCTGGGCCGGCCCATTATGGTACAAAAAGTCTTGTGGGCCTTTTGCTGGGTCGGCCCATTATGGACGGCAAAATCTTGTGGGCCTTTAGTTGGGCCGGCCCATTTAAACTTTATGGGCCACTTTTGGGCCGGTCCACGTGTCAACATTTCATAAACGCATCTCGCCCATTGGATGAGTGACACTTGTCCCAATGGTGAGCCGACACGTGTTTCCTCCAGCCAATGATGATTTTACACATGGAAAATCCCCATTGGTCGGGGCTGTTAACGGGTTATCGGATCCAAAATCGGACCCGATAGCTTAATGGCATTCCATTACGGTGGATGCCACGTGTCGGTCACCCTTGACGAAAGCACTTCTGTGATGCGCGATTTATCGTCATGGAAGTGGACACTTCTGTGATGATAAATTTGGTAATGTCATGGAACACTTCTACGATAGCACAGATATAACTATCTTGATTCTGTCATAAATTTGTCATGGATGTACATGCATGACAGAAAACGTGACCTACTTTGACAAACACGCATCATCACGGAAGTGTATTTTTTTGTAGTGTCCAAGGGCACCAATAGTTGAATCACGACATCTCGCATTGTGTGAGGGCGTGAGGAGAATACGGTGGCCCTAGTGGCTTCTTGGGGAGCATTGTGCCTCCACACCGCTCCAACGGAGACTTAAAGGGAAGGAACTTCGGTAACACATCCTCGTCTCCACTGGTTCCACTCTTGGTTATCTCTTACCTTTACTTGTGAAAGCTTATATTGTGTTGTATCCCTTGCTTGCTTGTGTGCTTGTTGTTGTTGTTGTTGTTGTTTCATCATATAGGTTGTTCACCTAGTTGCATATCTAGACAACCTACTTTGATGCAAAGTTTAAATTGGTAAAGAAAAGCTAAAAATTGTTAGTTGCCTATTCACCCCCTCTAGTCTACTATATCGATCATTTCAATTGGTATCAGAGCCTCATCTCTTTATTAAGGACTTTGCCGTCCGAAGAGTATGGTTGACACCGTAAACGGTGGGGAGGAGCACCCCGGTGTGATTCCGTCCTCGTCTACGGCCGATGGGGGATCCTCGATCTCTCGTGAGGAGTTCAATGCGGCTTTGGACACATTGAAAACCTCCATGACGACCGAGGTTGAAGGCATGTTCAATAAGTTTCTAGAAGGCCTTAAATTATACAACGCACCAATGAAAGTGGGTGATCCCGCTAACAAGGTGATGGATGCTAACTCCGACAAGGGGGAAGCTACTAGTGACAAAGTTCCTTTATCTAGTGGTAGAAGTGGAAATGGCATCTTTGCCCATGTTGAACCTCCACTTACTTATGGAGGACCGGTTCCTTCCACTCATTTGAATCATGTTGGTCCTCCTCCTAAGCTTGTGAAAAATGAGGATTTTGCCTCTTGGGTCTATCGCTTTAAACGTCATTTAAATCATAGTTCTACTAACCTTTGGAGACTTATTGAGCAAGGTTTCTACCCGCATGACGCAAGCAACTTCACTCCTAGAGAAGCCGCAGATAATCAATTCAACGAGTCCGCTCTTTGCATTCTCCAAGAGGCCATCCCTCCCGCAGATATTGCGCATCTCCGACCTTTCATCGTGGCCAAGGAAGCATGGCAACATGTTGTTTCCATTTACAAGGGAAGCGCAAGCATTCAACGCTCCAACTATGAAGTGGTTCAAGATGAAGCCGATGAGTTTGCAATGAATGAAGATGAAGAACCTCATGAGCTTTACCGGAGATTAACCACTCTTGCGGTCTCACTCCGAGATCATGGGAGCAAGGATACGGATGACAATTGGATCAAGCGCAAGTTTCCCAAGGCAATGATGCCTTACCATAAGGCCATGTCCTCCGTCATCCGTCAAAGGCCGGACTTCCACACCTTGTCCTCAAGTGAAGTGTTGGATGAGTTTGTGGCAATGAGGATCTTGGACAAGACCGCCGACAATGCGGTGTTGCATTCTCAACGCACAAAGAAGCCCAACCTTGCCTTGGAGGCCAAGGCTAGTGTGGAAGAAGAGGATGAAGAGGAAGAAGATGAGAGTAACCCCGAAGATACAAAATATGCTTATCATGATCACATGGCTCTCGCTTCAAGGCAATTTTGGAGCAAGAAGAACTCAAGGCCCAACTTCAACAAGAACAACTCAAGTGGCACCAGGGGCAAGCAACGTGTGAGGACATGCTATAATTGTGGCAATGTGAGCCACTTTGTTGCGGAGTGCCCATATGAGAAGAGGGAAGACAATGCTGGCAAGCTTATCCGAAAAGACAAGGCCAAGTCCTTCCCCAACAAGAACAACTTCACCAAGAAGACTCCTCCCAAGGGGTTGGTGGCACAAGAAGAGTACAATGAGGATGATGATGATGATGATGATGATGATGACGGTGAGACGGTTGCCATGGCCTCCGTTGCCATTGCCTCAACTCCACGGGTGTCCCTCTTCGATTCGCCCAACGACAATATCACCGCCAAGTGCCTCATGGCTAAAGCCACTAACAAGGTAACCCCCAACATCAAAACCACCATCATTACTAATCCTTCTCTAACGGGTTGCATTGATGAAAGGGATGGGTCTAATGAGGAGGAAAATGAATTTGA
Source organism: Triticum aestivum (assembly GCF_018294505.1). NCBI lineage: Eukaryota > Viridiplantae > Streptophyta > Magnoliopsida > Poales > Poaceae > Triticum > Triticum aestivum. The sequence continues at coordinate 345,164,739 of NC_057796.1, forward strand.
GTCTTTTATGAGTAAGCTCAAGGGTAAGTCCAAGAAGCACTTTGTTGCTCTCTTGGAACAACTTGGTGAAGCCAATGACATGACCGAGGCTCACGAAGAAACCATCTCTAAGATGGAGGGGCATAGTCGTGACTATGCCGATGAGATATCGATCTCTCTAATGCGCTTGAGGAAGAGCGTGGTCATCGTTTGGCTCTTGAGGAGTCACACAACGATGATCATGCTAAATTAAAGAAAGATCTTGATCATGCTAAATTAAATAAAGATCTTGATCATGCTCTTGTTGTATCTCGTCTGCTCAATTCTGAGAAGGCCAAACTTGGGGTTGATCTTGCTAGACTCATGGAGGAGTTTGACATACTTGACAAGGCTCACAAGGCCTTGAAGGGTACTCATGCTAGCCTTAAAGAGTCTCATGATCAACTCCAAGTGAAGCTAACCAAGGAGTAAGCCACATTTCCCCACATGGTTTTAATTGATAATGCAAATGCTACTAACCCGTGTTGTGAGCATGTGCATCTTGTGGAGGAGAATGCTAAGTTGAAGTAGCAACTTGAGAAAGGCCTTGTGTCTTGCATACAAGCTGAGAAGAACCTCAACGACCTTTTGAGCAATCAAAAGGAAGTTGTGGCCAAGGATGGAATTGGATTTGCTCCCAAGCCCAAGAACAAGAAGAAGAATGACAAGGCCAAACGACCTCCACCTCTCAAGCAAAATTTTGTGAAGGAGGGAGAGGGTGCTTCTAAGGAGAAGAAGAACAATGAGAAGGGTGGTGGTGTCAAGAAGGGCAATGCCACCCCTTCCAACAAAGTCGGCGACTTTAACCCTTCTTATGTGTTATGTCGTGCTAGTGATGGGCATGTTTATGCTAAATTTGTTGGTTCTCCTTATGAATACATTGAATGGTCTATTTGGGTTCCTAAGACCCTTGTTACTAACATCAAAGGACCCATTACAAAATGGGTACCTAAAACCAAGCATTGATCTCTTGTAGGTGTTTGCTTCCAGTGGGGGATCATGGTTGCTCGATAGTGGAGCCACAAATCATATGACCGGAAGCAAGGACTTGGTGGTGGACGTGCACAAGATTTCATCTATGCCCACCAATGTCGAGTGGGGTTGATGCCTCGTCTTCTAAGGTATTGGGTCTTGGCAAGGTTGTCATTTCTCATGATCTCACGATTGAGAAAGTCATGCTTGTTGAGTCCCTTGCTTATAATTTACTTTCCGTTCGTCAACTTGCACTCATGGGCTTTTCCACTTTCTTTGATATTGATACCATGGCCCTCTTGTGGAGCAATACTCTTAAAGTAGCCTTTGTTGGGCATGTCAAGAATGGTCTTTATGTGATTAAATTTTCGGAGCGACCCACTAAGACCGCGACATGCCTAATGGCTAAAGTTGACGTGGGATGGCTTTGGCATCACCATTTAGCCCACGTCAATATGAGATGTTTGCAAAGTCTTCTCAAGGGGGACCATGTCCATGGACTAACAAATGTTAGTTTTGCCAAAGATCGTGCTTGCAGTGCTTGTATCAAAGGAAAGCTACATGAGAAGGCTCACCCTCCCACGACTATCATCTACTCGAAGAGGCCTTTGGAGATCCTTCACTCGGATCTCTTTGGGCCTCCATCCTTTGATAGTCTTGGGGGTAGAAAGTATTGCTTGGTGATTGTGGATGATTATTCAAGATACACTTGGGTATACTTCTTCAAGAGGAAGAGTGAGACCCAACAAACCGTCATTGACTTTGCAAATGAAGCTCAACGTCAACACAATACAAAGATCTTGACAATAAGAAGTGACAACGGCACCGAGTTTAAGAACTACACCTTGCATGAGTTTCTTAGTGATGAGTGGATTAAGCATCAATATTCCGCACCTTACACCCCTCAACAAAATGGTGTAGCGGAGAGGAAGAACTGGACGTTGATGGATGCGGCAAGGACCATGATGGCGGAATTCAAGTCCCCATACAACTTTTGGGCCGAAGCCATCAACACCGCTTTTCATGCATCCAATCGGCTCTATCTCTGCAAAGGCTTGAACAAGACTCCATATGAGATACTCACCGGCAACAAGCCCAACCTCAAGTACTTCCGGGTGTTTGGGTGTAAGTGTTTCATTCTCGAGAAAGGTGTTCGCTTGTCTAAATTTTAGGCTAGAGCTCATGAGGGCATATTTGTTGGTTATGCTACAAACTCTCATGCTTACCGTGTCCTCAATAAGTCCACAGGACTTATTGAGGAGACGTGTAACGTGGAGTTTGATGAGAATAACGGCTCCCAGATGGAGCAAAGTGGTACTTCTAATGTAGGTGATGAAATTCCTCGTCAAGCCATAACAAGAATGGGTGTCGGTCATATCCTACCCATTGAGAAACCCCTTGTGGCCGAAGGAGAAGGACAATGTTCCACTCAAGTGGAACCATCACCAACCCAAGACCCACACGCTTCCGAAGAACAAAGTGAAGGCCCTCAACCAAATGAACAAGATCAAGGGCAAGATCAACCTCAAGTTGGTGGTGATCCACCAAGTGATGCCCAAGGTCAAGTTCTCTCCACCGATCAAGTTCAAGATCAAGAACAAGCTCAAGACGATGCTCAAGATGATCTCCTGAGGAGGAATTGGAGCGTTGTGCCGCCAAGATTGCATCCAAGCTCACTACCAAAGATCATCTCATGATGAATGTGCTTGGAAGCTTAAGAAAGGGGGTAAGCACTCGTAGACAATTAGCAAACTATTGTGAACATCACGCGTTTGTTTCTTGTGTTGAACCCCAAAAGGTCTATGAGGCGCTTGAGGATCCGGCTTGGCTTAATGCCATGCATGAAAAACTCAACAACTTCGAGCACAACAAGGTGTGGAGATTGGCACTAAGACCGATGGGGAACCATTATGTCATTGGAACCAAGTGGATATTCAAGAACAAGCAAGATGCTCATGGAATTATTGTTAGCAACAAGGCTCGGTTGGTAGCACAAGGCTACTCCCAAGTCGAGGGTACCGACTACGGTGAAACCTTTTCTCCCGTTGCTCGCCTTGAATCTATTTGTTTGTTGATTGCTTATGCCTCTCATCATAACTTCAAGTTGCAGCAAATGGATGTGAAGAGTGCTTTTCTTAATGGCCCTATTAATGAGTTGGTCTATGTCAAACAACCCCCGGGGTTCGAGGATCCCTATTTCCCCGATCATGTGTACCAACTTGATAAGGCACTTTATGGCATTAAACAAGCCCCACGTGCGTGGTATGAGCACCTTACCGAGTTGTTGCGAGATCGTGGGTTTGAAATTGGGAAAATCGACCCCACTCTTTTTACTAAGAATGTCAAAGGGCCAACTATATGTTGATGATATTATCTTTGGTTCCCCTAACAAAGCTTTCAATGAGGAATTTGCCACTCTCATGACCTCGAAGTTCAAGATGTCCATGATGGGAGAGTTGAAGTTCTTTCTCGGGTTCGAAATCAAGCAAAGAAGAGAAGGAACCTTCATCAACCAAGCCAAATATACTCAAGACATGCTCAAGAGATTCAAGCTAAGTGATGTCAAGCCGACTTCCACTCCAATGCCCGTCAAATGCCAACTTGACAGATCCCAATGGTAAAGCGATGGATAAAAGGTATATCGCTCCATGATTGGCTCCTTGCTTTACCTTTGTGCATCTAGACCGGATATCATGTTGAGTGTGGGAATTTGTGCATGTTTCAAGCCGCACCTAAGGAAAGCCACTATGTGGCGGTCAAGTGAATCTTTCGATATTTGGCTCATACCCCAAACTTTGGCTTTTGGTACCCAAGAGGAGCAAACTTCAACCTTGTGGGCTTTTCAGACTCAGATTGGGCGGGAGACAAAGTGGATAGGAAGTCAACTTCCGGAGGGTGCCAATTTCTTGGTTGCTCTTTGGTGAGTTGGTCTTCTAAGAAGCAAACTTGTGTGTCTCTCTCGTCCACCGAAGCAGAGTATGTGGCCGCCGGTAGTTGTCGTGCACAACTTCTATGGATGAGGCAAACTTTAAGGGATTAGGGTGTCATTTGTGACAAAGTGCCTCTTTGGTGTGAAAATGAAAGTGCCATCAAGATTTCTCTCAACCCGGTGCAACACTTCAAGACGAAGCATATTGAGATTCGGTATCATTTCATCCGGGATCATATTAGGCGAGGGGAGATCAAGCTCAACTATGTCAGCACTCATGATAACCTTGCAGATATCTTCACGAAGCCATTGGATGAAGCAAGATTTCGCGAGTTAAGGCATGAGCTAAATATCATTGATTCAAGCAATGTGGCTTGAACCTTTGCACACCCCACCATACTCAGTGTGATGTCTTGTTCTAGGTGTAGGCATGGACATAGGGGGAGTATTGTTCTCTCAATGAACTCTTCCTGCCCCCATTATGAATAAATTGATCAAGTCTTTCACATTAGCCATTTTTATGGTACTTGTGCTTTAAAGATGAGTTTTGGTCATGGGCCCAAGGTTAAAATCTTCACGGTGACATACCTTTACACTCAAACATAGGTGGCCTCGGCCACCGCCCTTCCTTTTTGAAGGGGAGTTGGAGTTGGTTTCCTTGGGTCTTTTTTCGCTCTTGGCTAGTCCCTTGTTAGGTCCTAGGCATTGTGATCTCCAAGTTGTGGTTTTTCTCGTTTGTTGCTTCTTGCTCTTGGAGATCATCACACCATATTCCAGTGTCTTGTTCCATCCCAAGCCTTTCTCTACCTCTTAAACATCTAATCCAATTGCACACATCTTGATCTTGGTATGGGTAATGCTTACTGGGCGGTACAACCGGTGGCCCGAGCGGTTCAACCGCTGGTACACTCGGTTTGTACCATCCCAGGAGGACTCCCAGGGGTGTCTAAGTGGTTCCACCGCTCGACCCCAGGTCATGCTCTTGGCCGGGACTACCGCTCGGTTACAGGCGGTACTACCGCCGCCTTCCAGGCAACGGAAGTACCGCCCGCAACCACTTCTTCTAGGGCAATACTTGACATTCCGCGTTTATTGTTCAAACTATTGGGTGGAAGAGATCTATATATGCCTCCTGTTTTTTTGCATTTCTTAGAAGTTAGAATATTGTTAGTTTGATTCAAATCTCATGGATAGTCTTTCTACAACTGGTAGTGTTGCTCTCCCAGCGGTTCTACCGCCTCATGGGGTGGTACAACCGGTTGTAGAACCGGTACAACCGCGATGTCTGAACCATGTAACACTATTCTATCTTCTTTGTTTTGCAAGCAATCTATTCCTCTGCTCGTGTGTGCAACCCTCTGATCTTTGTTGGGTTTCTTGTGTTCTTCCTGTGTGTGTGTGTGTGTGTGTGCAGGTGGCTCTGGTTCTCGCTCTGCTCCTCGTAGAAAGACCAAGAAGAGGGCTAGGAGATGCAAGCGCTCGGTTGAGACTGATGAAGAAGAAGAGGTTGTGATTCCCACCAAACCCACTCGCCGTGAGAAGTCTGCCGTTGCCAAGCAACGTGTGGTTATGCCCCTGCACCGGTGGAAAGCCAAGGATTGGGAAGCCTTCCGGACGAAAAATCCATACGAGGTTCCCATTGTGCCTCGTTGGACCACCGTTCAGTTCCAGAATGAGATGCAAGTGAGGATTGTTCATGAACTTTTTGAGCACAACAAGAAATAGGTATGCCAAGCAGTGGACCATTGATCTTGATCATTTGAGGAGCAACTTGGAGTATTTTGGTGAGGCTTTGGCTCTTTGTGAGGAGTTTGATTTGGTCAAGCTCATGTCTGTCAACTGTGACTTTGATGTTCAGCTCATTCATCAGTTCTATGCCACTTTTCACTTTGGATAAGATGACGCTCGCACTCTCTCGTTCATGTGCCGTGATGAGCTCTTTCAAGTGCCCTAGAGGGCTTTCTGCAATGCCATTGGGTATGAGGATACCGGCCTCGAAGGGAATGGTGGCATCCGTCCTCACGACCATCCCCATTCTATGCCTAAGGAGAAACTTGCTCCTCTATACATTCGTGGATGAGGCATTATTGAAGAATCCAAGGATCTTTAGAAGGTCTATGATATCATGCATCGGGTGTTCCGCAATGTGCTTTTGCCCAAGGTTGGAAATCAGGATGAAGTCTGTGGGTACCTTGTTGAATTTCTTGTTGCTATGAAGACCAAGGTGGGCTCTGGTGCTATGTTTGATGTGTCCAAATGGATGTGGCACGAGATGTACAACATGGTCATCTACAGAAAGTTCCCCATTTATGCTCCTTTTGTCATGTGCTTTCTGAACTCAGTGTGGGATGTTCGCCGCCCTGGAGAGTGTCTCACTTCCCTAGATAACCTCACTGTGCATGAGGTCAAGCAACTCAAGAAGAAGAAGCATGCCAAGCCTCGCTTTCCCGCCAATGATCCTGAGGATGTCTATGCTACTTCAGATGATGAGGACTTTGAGCTAGATCCAGGGGCCAAGCCCTCTTGGGTGACCAAGCTCACTGCTAAAGTGAAGAAGACTTTCTGCCTTCAGACTGACATTCAGAAGAACATGTATGAGGCCCATGTCAATGAGAAGCTTGCCAGGCGTCGTCAGATTGCTATGATGAAGCACCTCAACATGCCCGTCAATAGTGGATCTGAGAAGAGCATCACCCCTGAGGACCGGTGGATCTCTGCGCACAACACATGGTGTGATGATGAGGCTCCTCGCCAGCCTTCCACCTCCTTTGCTGTTGATGATGATATCATGGAGGACGCTGACAAGGACGAGGATGAGGAGTCTGATGATGATGAGGATCGAGATGCGACCGAGGAGTCAGAGGAGGACTACTGAGCTCTGGGGCGCTAGCTTCGCTCTTTTCCTTTTTGGTGTCTTGATGCCAAAGGGGGAGAGAGTTCTATTAGGTCTTGGGATTTGCATGGGATTTGCTTGGGTTTGTGTTTTTCGTGCTTGGTGTTGAACTCTAGTTTGTGGACCTTGTTGCTTATCTCGACTTGCATGGTGTGAAACATGCGCTCCTCTATTTATCATTAATGTCGGTTATCCGTTAAGTCTTTACTCTCATATTATGCGCTTATTGCTTATCTTCGCATGTCTAGTAGGAGTGGTGGGTCTATAAAATCTAGGGGGAGTCTTACCTCTAATGTGTGCCTTTGCATTCCAAAAGCAAATTCAAAAATAGTGCACACATCTAGGGGGAGTCCCGTCTATATTTTCTAGACCTCTTATGCAAATTGTGTTGTTGTCATCATCCACCAAAAAGGGGGAGATTGTAAGGTCACTTCCCTACTTTGTGTTTTGGATGATGATGATAACTCTCTGTTGGTCTAATCGTGTGCTAAGTGCTTCAGGTTCTCTGTGATTAGGCGTGCATCGTTTAGTTATTCTCTCTGGAAGGAAAAGATCGAAGACGGTGTTTGTCTACGTGTTTATCTCCTTGGTCGTAGGGAACCCTTACTATTAAGAGGGAATCCACATCGGAAGGAGTTGGGTGAATCATTGCACATACACATATTCCTCACCCACCTTTGCCTTCTGTTTCTTACCTGAGAGAGAGCTCCCTTCCCTTTTAACTGTTGCTGTGAACTCTCAGCGGTTGTACCGCTCGCTCGAGCGGTTGTACCGTTGGCCCTTGGTACTGGCCCAACCACCACCCCAGGGGTGATACCCTGGGATTGAACATCCCAGCTCATGACCAAGCGGTTGTAGCGCTGCCCCCGGGTGGTGGTACCGTCATCATGCTTAAAAATGTCTGTGGTGTTCATTGGCGGTTATACCGGTGTGACGCCCCCGACTCGACCGTACACTAATCATACACGCAAATGTGTACGATCAAGATCAGGGACTCATGGGAAGATATCACAACACAACTCTAGACACAAATTAAAATAATACAAGCTTCATATTACAAGCCAGGGGCCTCGAGGGCTCGAATACAAGCTCGATACACAAGAGTCAGCAGAAGCAACAATATCTGAGTACAGACATAAGTTAGACAAGGATGCCTTAAGAAGGCTAGCACAAAAGCAACACGATCGAAGAGGCAAGGCCTCCTGCCTGGGACCTCCTAACTACTCCTGGTCGTCGGCGGTCTCCACGTAGTAGCATCCGTCGGCAGTGGCATCTGACTCCAGGGATCCACCATCTGGTTGCATCAACCGGAAAGAAGAAGGAAGGGGGAAAAGGGGGTAGCAAAGCAACCGTGAGTACTCATCCAAAGTACTCGCAAGCATCAGATCTAAACTAAGTATGCATTGGTATCAAAGGAAGGGTTGTATATGTGGACTGAACTGCAGAATGCCAGAATAGAGGGGAAGATCTAGCCTATCGAAGACTAGCATCTTCAAGCAGCTCCAAGCATCTTGCAACATGTAGAAGAGTAAAGAATAGCAGTTTATATTTAACAAACATGTTGTAACATTAATGCCCATAGATCCTTCCTCAACTCCCTGCGAGAAAGCAATCCCGGAGCCACATATCCATCACATATCAAGTATCCATTTCTAGTTGTATAAGATCAGGATACAAGTCTGAATGTCCATTACCGTGGACACGGTATTCGAATATATATCTTCCCTGCAGGGGTGCACCACGTTTTCCCACACGCTCGATCTCTCTGGCCGGACACACCTTTTTGGGGTCAATGCCCGGCCTCAGAATATCAACACGTCACAAACCTACCTAGGCTCAGCAGAGAGGTCCCCGCCGGTCTACATCCTAAGCACTCCGGGGTCTGGGCCCATCGCCCGGTGCACTCCGGGTCGTTGCGAGCAGGGCGATACAGGCCACCTCCACTGGGGCGCCGACCAGGCCGTGCCGCAATGCTGAACTGGACGTCTGACAAAGCTTCGGCTGATACCACGACGTCGAGGCCCATAACTATTCTCGCGTGGTGGTTAGTGCGTAAAGTCCCGAGGCCAACTCAGAACAAATACTCAAACCTATTAGTGCATTAACAATTAAAGTAGTGACGGCTGTCGGGACAAGTCCGGAGCTATCACCCCTCCTGGGTGATACCGCTAAATAGCCAGCCGCCACCGTCACATCGCACGGGTGCTCTCCGGGCCCGCCCGGCTTTCACAACGGTCTCAAGTAAAGTCAAGGTAACTGTGTGTCCAGACATCAAGGGGAAAACCCGAGGAATCACCCCCGGTGGATTCCACTCAATGTAATCATCAAGGTGAACGTAAGAGGGACCACCCTCGAGGTTCACACTTGAGGTGTTGCACGACAGAGCCGTATCGGGAATGGTGAAATAGGAAATCACCCTCGATGACCACGACCGAATAGCTACACTACAGAATTATCATCAGGAGTGCGTTATGAGGGATCACCCTCGGCACTCGATAGTAGCTCTGCAGAGTCGAGCAACAAAAGGGGCGTGATGTGATGTGAGGTGTCGGGCTCTGGTCGTCGATCATGTTGGTCGAGTCATCGATGATGAAGCAGGGGCAACAAGGACAAGGTGGGGGTCACTGATGGATCACTAACCAACCTATACTAAGCAGTTTAGGATAAGCAGGTAGATAACAATAAGCAGGTTACAAAAGTAGGCTATGCATCAGAATAGGAGCAATCAAATACAGTAGCAAAATCTAATGCAAGCATGAGAGAATGGAATGGGCGATATCGGGATGATCAAGGGGGGGGGGGGCTTGCCTGGTTGCTCAGACAAAAAGGAGGGGTCGTCGTCGACGTAGTCGATCACGTGGGCATCAACAGCGGTCTCGGGGTCTACCAGAGAGAAGAGGGGGAAGAAACAGTAAATACATAGCAAGCAAGAGCATAACAGGACAACAGGCAGAGCTAGACGTGTTCTAACACGGTGCTACACGATACCGACGAAGGGGGGAAACATCCGGGAATGTTTCCCGAAGTTTGCATTTTCGGACAGGCGAAACGGAGGAGGACGGTTGCAGGTTTGCTATGCTAGAGACGTGTGGCAGACGAACGGGCTGCATATTCAGATTCGTCTCGCCGTTCTGAGCATCTTTCATGTATAAAACTTTTTCATCCGAGTTACGGATCAATTTCTATGGATTTCTAAAGTTTTAGCAATTTCTAGATTTTTAAATTACTTTTAATTTGAGTTGACCAAGTCAATTTGACTAGTCAAAAAGGAGAGCTGTGACCCACATGTCATGGACTATTTACCTAAAAAATAAGTAAACCTAACTTATTTAATGGGGGCCTACATGTCATCTACTAGTACTAGACTAACTTAGCACCAGTTTATACTACTAGCTAAACCTAGTACTAAGAAGGGCCGGCCACACACGGCCGTGGCCAAGCCGGCCACACACACACCACACACCCACCACGTAGCTAGGGGTTAATTCTGTTCTCAGTTAACAGAACATAGCATTTTGCGATTTTCATAGGATTTAATCCAGGCATCGAAAGGATTTGGTTCAGTGGGATAAAATGAAGTTTGTCATGTATACTTTCTACTTATATTATCTTTGCTCATGTTCGTAGTTGGCAGCCACCGTTTAAGGACTGCTTAGAGGGTTAGTCATTATAAAAATAGAAAAGCTAGCTAGTAGCTACAGTAGCTACAAGTTCAGTAAGCAGTGGCAGTTGTAGGATGCAGCAGCAGCGCTGTGCTAACAAGTAGCTGCAGGCGACGACAGCAGCAGGAGGCGGGCGTGGACGGCAGGGGAGGGATCAGCGGGCAGCGGCGCCCGAGGCCACGAGCAGGCGAGCACGGCTAGGGGGATTGCGGGCGCAGCGGGGCGGGGCGTGGTCCAGGGGCACGAGGCCGCAGCAGGGAACGCGGCTAGCGCGGCGGGAGCGAGGCTAGAGGCAGACACAGCCGGCACGGTGGGGGGTCGGCCGGGCGTGGCCAAGGCGCGTGGGCGCGCAGCCAGGAAGCGGCCTGGAGCACGAGGCAGGGAGGCACCTGGGGCAAGGCCATGGCTCGGTGAGCGCGAGTTCGGTCGAAGCTCGCGTGGCGCGGGGTTGGGAAACGACACATCAAACAGAGGGAAGACAAAGGGAATCGACGCGGGCTCACCCTGGGGAGGCCATGGACGAGCTTGCCGAGGTTGGGGAGTTTCCGTCGAGGAGATCCGGCGAGGCAGGGCGACGGCCGGTGGTTGGGGATGGGGTCGATGCTGGCGATGCAGACGACCCCAGGTTCATCCATTGGTCGAGGAGGACGAAGCAGACGGCGGCGCACCTTGTAGACGAAGCCTCGACGCTCGGGGGTGCCGGTGGCCGCGTGATCGAGCGACGCACGTCGTCGGCAGCGTCGGGTGAGGGAGAAGGGGATCTGGAGGAGTGGGAGAGGCGGAGAGAGCGAGGAGGGGGCAAGTGGGGAGCGGTGAGCGGAGGGGAGGGCTCGACGCGTCGAGGGGACGGCGCCCTTATCCCCTCCGGGCGGCGCCGGCGAGCTGGTCGGATGGGGACGTGCCCCTGTAGCGGTCGCGCCAGGAGAACAGTAGGAGAAGGCGATCGATGGGGTAGGTGGGCTGGCTGTTTAGCTAGATGGGCCAAGTGGCCCGGGGAAAGGGTTTCTCTTTTCTCTTGCTTTGTTTTTTTCAGTTTATTGTTTTCTATTTAGTTTCTTTCTATTTTTAGTTTTATGAAATAAAACACTAGCCACTAAATCAACATTAGTAATTTATGCCACTGCCACAAATAGTTTGAGGATTAAATAAAATAGTTTAGTATTTTTATGATTTAAAAAGCATTTAATAATTCATTTTAGCCATTGTTATATTCACAAAAGGGCATTTAAATTTCTTACAAAAGTGTTGGGCCACCATCATAATTAGTTATGGAATATTTGCCACACTTTGAACATTTTGTTCTGCATGTTTGAGAAATTTGAATTCTGAGCTTTAATTTGAATTTGAGTTTGAACTAAGATTAGGATCAAGCAAGGATTAGTAACAGTAATGTGATGACATGGCACCGTTAGCGGGGCATTACTGTAGCTTAATTACCCGGGCGTCACAATTCTCCTCCACTACAAGAAATCTCGTCCCGAGATTTAGAAGGTAGAAGGAAACAGAGCGGTGTATTCATCACGAAGACAATACTCGCATTCCCAAGTGGCTTCATCTTCAGAAGGATTTGACCACTAAACTTTTTAGAATTTTGAAAGCCCTCATACGGGTACGACGTTGAGCTTGATCGAGAACACGGATCGGATGCTCTCTGTAAGTGAGATCATCTTGCAGGGGTTGAGCTTTATAAGCCATGTGGTTGTTGCAATAAGACTTGCTACGCATGGCATCGGCCATGACAATAGCCTTGCCAGGGGTATAAGAAATACCATAGTCATAGTCCGAAATTGTTTTCTATACATTGCTGTTGACGGAGATCCAGATATAGCTGAGTAAACAGATACGTCAGACTTCAATGATCGGTGAAGATCTCGCAACGAGTACCAAAAGGAAATGTCGCCATAACTTCAATGCAAACATTGGTGAAGGAGCGTTATCAATTCTGACAAGAGGAGAAGCGTTTATCGCACTCAAGGAATGAATCCGTGCTTCGGCATTTCGAACAAGAAGAGCCTGGTAGCTTACTATCTCATTTGAAGGATTTAGTAGATGGACGGTTTTAGTGGCGCAAATGATAGAAGCGTTGTGTGTTTACCAGCATTCAATTTCAACGGGGATGTTGTTACTAACCATGGTGGTCCGACATTGGCCGCGGAATGCAGCTTGGAATTTCGGCCAAGTGATGGTGGTTCTAACAGGTAAGGAATGCATGTGGCTATTCCACCATCGAGTAGCGAAACTTTTCAGGTAATAAGCTGCAAAGGTGACATAGTTGGCAGGGGCTACATCAGCAGACTCCAACTCGAAAGTGATGTCATGGAGCCAGTCATTAGCATCAAGGGGCTAAGTTGACTTGCGGTAGATGACAGGGTTGAGACGTGAAAAGTCATGCAGTGTCACTGGGACTGGTTGTTGATTCATATTGGGGCGTGGAAACTAAGCCACGACTCCTTCCATGAACCGGCGATTCAGCATCAAAACTGCTTATCATTCCGGAAATGTATTCGGGAGGTGGCGGTATCACCACCACGATCACGACTATCGGGTCTAACCATCCTACTTAAATGCAACATGGGGTAGTTGAGCAAGGGGTGGAGCAAGTGCATAGAGTCATTCATGACGTATCTTGAACAGTGAGCAAAGGAGCAGTATGTACAAAGTAGTAGTCATTAAAGACATACCGATACATATGCGGGGCAACACGCTGTTCGTATGAGCTCGGACAAGAGAAACATCATAGACATACTAGGCGGCACACATGCTCGCGATGGAGGGACACAACAGCGGGACATAGCAAAGGCTACATCAACGTCGAGGGAAAACCTCTGGAGTGAGGGATTAGCAAGTGACGACGCAGGGTGCCCTCGATAAGAGGATCATGCGGTCAGTGAATATTGTGAAGCCAATCTTGGCCCAAAATTCGAGAAAGGGGTAACACAAACCTCCGGATGGATGTGATCACGAGATCCTAATGTTAGAGTTAGCAAAATCATTTAACCCGAATAGAAAAGAGATTAGAGTCCCAGAGTATAGACGAGGAGTAAAAGATCCTAATACCACCCATTGGCGACGTGGGCCCGTAAGCCACACAGCCATGTTAGTAAATCAGTTTTTCAAAGACTAGACTCAACTTCGGCCAAGGAGTTGGAAAGGGGGTTCCTACAGGCAGTCGGCTCTGATACCAACTTGTGACACCCCCGACTCGACCGTACGCTAATCATACACGCAAATGTGTACGATAAGATCAGGGACTCACGGGAAGATATCACAACACAACTCTAGACACAAATTAAAATAATACAAGCTTCATATTACAAGCCAGGGGCCTCGAGGGCTCGAATACAAGCTCGATACACAAGAGTCAGCGGAAGCAACAATATCTGAGTACAGACATAAGTTAGACAAGGATGCCTTAAGAAGGCTAGCACAAAAGCAACACGATCGAAGAGGCAAGGCCTCCTGCCTGGGACCTCCTAACTACTCCTGGTCGTCGGCGGTCTCCACGTAGTAGCATCCGTCGGCAGTGGCATCTGACTCCAGGGATCCACCATCTGGTTGCATCAACCGGAAAGAAGAAGGAAGGGGGAAAAGGGGGTAGCAAAGCAACCGTGAGTACTCATCCAAAGTACTTGGAAGCATCAGATCTAAACTAAGTATGCATTGGTATCAAAGGAAGGGTTGTATATGTGGACTGAACTGCAGAATGCCAGAATAGAGGGGAAGGCCTAGCCTATCGAAGACTAGCATCTTCAAGCAGCTCCAAGCATCTTGCAACATGTAGAAGAGTAAAGAATAGCAGTTTATATTTAACAAACATGTTGTAACATTAATGCCCAGAGATCCTTCCTCAACTCCCTGCGAGAAAGCAATCCCGGAGCCACATATCCATCACATATCAAGTATCCATTTCTAGTTGTATAAGATCAGGATACAAGTCTGAATGTCCATTACCGTGGACACGGTATTCGAATATATATCTTCCCTGCAGGGGTGCACCACGTTTTCCCACACGCTCGATCTCTCTGGCCGGACACACCTTTTTGGGGTCAATGCCCAGCCTCGGAATATCAACACGTCGCAACCCTACCTAGGCTCAGCAGAGAGGTCCCCGCCGGTCTACATCCTAAGCACTCCGGGGTCTGGGCCCATCGCCCGGTGCACTCCGGGTCGTTGCGAGCAGGGCGATACAGGCCACCTCCACTGGGGCGCCGACCAGGCCGTGCCGCAATGCTGAACTGGACGTCTGACAAAGCTTCGGCTGATACCACGACGTCGAGGCCCATAACTATTCTCGCGTGGTGGTTAGTGCGTAAAGGCCCGAGGCCAACTGAGAACAAATACTCAAACCTGTTAGTGCATTAACAATTAAAGTAGTGACGGCTATCGGGACAAGTCCGGAGCTATCACCCCTCCTGGGTGATACCGCTAAACAGCCAGCCGCCACTGTCACATCGCACGGGTGCTCTCCGGGCCCGCTCGGCTTTCACAACGGTCTCAAGTAAAGTCAAGGTAACTGTGTGTCCAGACATCAAGGGGAAAACCCGAGGAATCACCCCCGGTGGAGTCCACTCAATGTAATCATCAAGGTGAACGTAAGAGGGACCACCCTCGAGGTTCACACTTGAGGTGTTGCACGACAGAGCCGTATCGGGAATGTTGAAAGAGGAAATCACCCTCGATGACCACGACCGAATAGCTACACTATAGAATTATCATCAGGAGTGCGTTATGAGGGATCACCCTCGGCACTCGATAGTAGCTCTGCATAGTCGAGCAACAAAAGGGGCGTGATGTGATGTGAGGTGTCGGGCTCTAGTCGTCGATCACGTTGGTCGAGTCGTGGATGATGAAGCAGGGGCAACAAGGACAAGGTGGGGGTCATTGATGGATCACTAACCAACCTATACTAAGCAGTTTAGGATAAGCAGGTAGATAACAATAAGCAGGTTACAAAAGCAGGCTATGCATCAGAATAGGAGCAATCAAATACAGTAGCAAAATCTAATGCAAGCATGAGAGAATGGAATGGGTGATATCGGGATGATCAAAGGGGGGGCTTGCCTGGGTGCTTAGACAAGAAGGAGGGGTCGTAGTCGACGTAGTCGATCACATGGGCATCAACAACGGTCTCGGGGTCTACCGGAGAGAAGAGGGGGAAGGAACAGTAAATACATAGCAAGCAAGAGCATAACAAGACAACAGGCAGAGCTAGACGTGTTCTAACGCGGTGCTACACGATACCGGCGAAGGGGGAAACATCCGGGAATGTTTCCCGAAGTTTGCATTTTCGGACTGGCAAAACGGAGGGGGACGGTTGCAGGTTCGCTATGCTAGAGACGTGTGGCAGACAAACGGGCTGCATATTCAGATTCGTCTCGCCGTTCTGAGCATCTTTCATGTATAAAACTTTTTCATCCGAGTTACGGATCAATTTCTATGGATTTCTAAAGTTTTAGCAATATTCTAGATTTTTAAATTACTTTTAATTTGAGTTGACCAAGTCAATTTGACTAGTCAAAAAGGAGAGCTATGACCCACATGTCATGGACTATTTACCTAAAAAATAAGTAAACCTAACTTATTTAATGGGGGCCTACATGTCATCTACTAGTACTAGACTAACTTAGCACCAGTTTATACTACTAGCTAAACCTAGTACTAAGAAGGGCCGGCCACACACGGCCGTGGCCAAGCCGGTCACACACACCACACACCCACCATGTAGCTAGGGGTTAATTCTGTTCTCAGTTAACAGAACATAGCATTTTGCGATTTTCATGGGATTTAATCCAGGCATCGAAAGGATTTGGTTGAGTGGGATAAAATGAAGTTTGTCATGTATACTTTCTACTCATATTATCTTTGCTCATGTTAGTAGTTGGTTAGCCACCGTTTAAGGACTGCTTAGAGGGTTAGTCATTGTAAAAATAGAAAAGCTAGCTAGTAGCTACAATAGCTACAAGTTCAGTAAGCAGTGGCAGTAGTAGGATGCAGCAGCAGCGCTGTGCTAACAAGTAGCAGCAGGCGACGGCAGCAACAGGAGGCGGGCGTGGACGACAGGGGAGGGAGCAGCGGGCAGCGGCGCCCGAGGCCACGAGCAGGCGAGGACGGCTAGGGGGATCGCGGGCGCAGTGGGGCGGGGCGTGGTCTAGGGGCACGAGGCCGCAGCAGGGAACGCGGCTAGCGCAGCGGGAGCGAGGCCAGAGGCAGACACGGCCGGCACGGTGGGGGGTCGGCCGGGCGTGGCCAAGGCGCGTGGGCACGCAGCCAGGAAGCGGCCTAGGGCACGAGGCGGGGAGGCACCTGGGGCAAGGCCATGGCTCGGTGAGCGCGAGTTCGGTCGGAGCTCGCGTGGCGCGGGGCTGGGAAACGACACATCAAACAGAGGGAAAGACAAAGGGAATCGACGCGGGCTCACCCTGGGGAGGCCGTGGACGAGCTTGCCGAGGTCGGGGAGTTTCCGTCGAGGAGATCCGGCGAGGCAGGGCGACGGCCGGTGGTTGGGGATGGGGTCGATGCTGGCGATGCAGACGACCCCAGGTTCATCCATTGGTCGAGGAGGACGAAGCATACGGCGGCGCACCTCGTAGACGAAGCCTCGACGCTCGGGGGTGCCGGTGGCCGCGTGATCGAGCGACGCACGTCGCCGGCAACGTCGGGTGAGGGAGAAGGGGATCTGGAGGAGTGGGAGAGGCGGAGAGAGCGAGGAGGGGGCAAGTGGGGAGCGGTGAGCGGAGGGGAGAGCTCGACGCGTCGAGGGGACGGCGCCCTTATCCCCTCCGGGCGGCGCCGGTGAGCTGGTCGGACGGGGACGTGCCCCTGTAGCGGTCGCGCCAGGAGAACAGTAGGAGAAGGCGACCGATGGGGTAGGTGGGCTGGCTGTTTAGCTAGATGGGCCAAGTGGCCCGGGGGAAAGGGTTTCTCTTTTCTCTTGCTTTGTTTTTTTTCAGTTTATTGTTTTCTATTTAGTTTCTTTCTATTTTTAGTTTTATAAAATAAAACACTAGCCCCTAAATCAACATTAGTAATTTATGCCACTGCCACAAATAGTTTGAGGATTAAATAAAATAGTTTAGTATTTTTATGATTTAAAAAGCATTTAATAATTCATTTTAGCCACTGTTATATTCACAAAAGGGCATTTAAATTTCTTACAAAATTGTTGGGCCACCACCATAATTAGTTATGGAATATTTGCCACACTTTGAACATTTTGTTATGCATGTTTGAGAAATTTGAATTCTGAGCTTTAATTTGAATTTGAGTTTGAACTAAGATTAGGATCAAGCATGGATTAGTAACAGTAATGTGATGACATGGCAACGTTAGCGGGGCATTACTGTAGCTTAATTATCCAGGCGTCACAACTGGCCAGGTACCGCTCAACAACCAGTCATGGTTCTGTTTTGATGCGGTACTCGGGCGGTGGTGGCCCAGTTATTCCGGTTGTGCTCCGCATACTGATACCACCGGTCACCTAAGTGGTTCTACCGCTTAGGACTTAGCCACCCAAGGTACCAGGGCCAGGCGGTTGCACTGGTGCAATAGCGCTCAATCACCGCTCACAGGGGTTACTCCCTACTGTTTCAAAGCAGTGGTCGAGCGGTGGCAGAGCGGTTGTTCCGGTTGTTCTTCACAACCGGTACTACCGCTTGTCTGTCTAATTGTACTGCCTGTCAGGTTTTCTGCAGTGTAACCGTGAATCCCGGTTGTACCGGGGTAATGAGCGGTTGTACCGCGGCAGTGCTGTTTTCGCAGTAACGTTTGGATTTTAGGGTTTGCTATGTATAGGAGGTTCTTCCACCTACCGCATCTACCTCTTGCCTCTCTCTCACCACCATTAATTCCCTTCAAGCTTTCTTGCCCGATCTCTCTCTCTCTAGCCACTCAAACTTGCTGATTTGCTAGGGATTGAAGGAGGAGACCTAGATCTACAGTTACACCAAAGGATATTTGATTCCCCCATACTTTCTTGTGTGGAATTTGGTACTCTTGGGTGTTTGAGCACCCTAGACGGTTGAGGTCACCTGGGAGCCACATTCCATTATGGTGAAGGTCCGTGGTTTCGTTGGGAGCCTCCAATTAAGTTGTGGAGATTTCCCCAACCTTGTTTGTAAAGGTTCGGTCGCCGTCTCCAAGGGCACCAATAGTGGAATCATGGCATCTCGCATTATGTGAGGGCGTGAGGAGAATACGGTGACCCTAGTGGCTTCTTGGGGAGCATTGTGCCTCCACACCGCTGCAACGGAGACGTACTTCCTCTCAAAGGGAAGGAACTTCGGTAACACATCCTCGTCTCCACCGGTTCCACTCTTGGTTATCTCTTACCTTTACTTGTGCAAGCTTATATTGTGTTGTATCCCTTGCTTGCTTGTGTGCTTGTTGTTGTTGCATCATATAGGTTGTTCACCTAGTTGCATATCTAGACAACCTACTTTGATGCAAAGTTTAAATTGGTAAAGAAAAGCTAAAAATTGTTAGTTGCCTATTCGCCCCCCTCTAGTCAACTATATCGATCCTTTCACATAGATTCATCAAAATAACCACACAACGCAAAGAAAACAGAATCTGTCAAAAACAGAACAGTCTGTAGCAATCTGAAAACTTCGTATACTTGTGTAACTCATTTTTTTTGAAAAATTAGGACGGTGTAGGAAATTTATATATCAATCTTGTGTAAAAAATTCAGAAGCTTTCATCAATTATGTGATTTTTGAAAATTGTTTTTCTGGACGCAAAAGTTTCTGTTTACCAACAAGATCAAATCAACTATCACCCAACATAATTCCAAAGGCTTTACTTGGCACAAACACAGAATCATAACAGTAGCATAGTTGTGCAAACACTCAAGAACAAAAAGAAAAAGATAAGAATAAATTTTATTCATTGGGTTGCCTCCCAACAAGCGCTATTGTTTTACGCCCCTAGCTAGGCGTAATGCAAGGATTCAAGCATTGTAATCTTTATTTCTAGATCCATAAGATGCCCTCATGATTGATTCATATGGTGGCCTAATTCTTGTTCTAGGGAAGTGCTCCATACCCTTCCTTAGTGGAAATTGAAATTTAATATTGTCTTCTTTCATATCAATCACGGCATCGATAGTGCGTAAAAACGGTCTACCAAGAATAATTGGACAAGATGGATTGCAATCAATATCAAGAACAATAAAATCTATGGGCACATAATTCCTATTTGCAAGAATAAGAACATCGTTAATTCTTCCCATAGGCTTTTCAATAGTAGAATCCGCCAAGTGCAAATTTAAAGAACATTGTCTACCAAGAATAATTGGACAAGAAGGATTGCAATCAATATCAAGAACAATAAAATCTATGGGCACATAATTCCTATTTGCAAGAATAAGAACATCATTAATTCTTCCCACATTGGTACGCGTCGGTGCTATACAAACGGCTTTTAACCCCTTTCCGCGACGGCATTTGGAACCGTCGCCAAGTGAGTGTGGGCGATAGGGATAGGCCCTCTTGGGACACAGGCTGGGGCAAAATGAGCTCATGTGTGATCGGGCGAGGCATCGAAACTGTCGGCGTTCTGGGAACGGGGGTCCCCAGGCTTGCCTGCCTGCGGCCTGCGGCGTGGCTGTGCTAGCGGGCATGTACGGCCCATCTTCATCAACAAGGCATTCCAGACCCTAGCGAGGGACCAAGCCTCGCGAGGCGGACGACACAACACCTCCTCGGGAGCGGCCGCGCCAGGCAGGCTCGCGAGGGGCGGAGAGATCAAGGCAGGGTAAACCTCGAGAGGTTCTCGTGACGTAAGCCATGACAATCAAGATCAGGCAGGCGCCAGGCGGGCGCCAGCGCGCGCAGCGTCTTCGTTTCCTCTTTGGTGCTAAAGGGGGCAAGCGCAGGCGCGGAGTACCGAGGCATCAAGCAACGGTTTCCATATCAGTGCAACGAGACCAAGACCAGCAGGACGGCAAGACGGAGGTCACCATGGAGCCCAAGACGGCGTCACCACCAGAGCCTTTTGCAGGCGAAGACCGCTATTGTCAGGATAAGCTGTACTAGCTGTCACCTTTCAAATTGGCCACTGTTGGCTCCCTTCCCGCTCAATATTTGGGAAGAGGACCGGGGCCTATATAAGTAGAACTAGCCACCACAGTAGGGGGGGATCGATTCCATCTTCCATCCTCTCACCCACAAGCACACCAGGCACAAGAACACCTCAACCTCAGGAGGCTGTTCTTCCCCTTGTGCTGTTCATCATCAGCCCAAGAGGCAATCCACCACCACCACACTGGAGTAGGGTATTACACCACAACGGTGGCCCGAACCAGTATAAAGCTTGTGTCTTTGTGTTGTGAGTTCGTCGAGTTCCTTCTTGAGATCTTAGCCAGTTAGGACGCGGATCGGTAGGGAGGAAAGAACTGAGCCTGCACCCCAGTGTTCGAACCTTGAGGGTTTTGCTGGAATCCGTGATCCAACATTTGGCGCGCTAGGTAGGGGTGCGCCGTAGCTTTCCCTCCGCCAATCTACGCTCCGCCAGCACCGCGCTCCGCCTTTATGACAGGCGCCCCGCTACCGACTCCGACGGCCGGTGCTGACGACGGAGCCAGGGGGCTCAGAGCCCTGGCCCCCGCCCTGCGGCAAGTGCGATGGCCGCCCAAGTTCAAGCCAGAGATGCCGCCGCGCTACGACGGTGCGGCGGACCCATCGGCTTTCCTGCTGGCATATGAGGAGGCCGTCCTCGAGGCCGGGGGCGATGACAAGGTCATGGCCAACTGGCTCCTCATGGCCCTCACCGGCGAGCGGCGCGCCTGGCTGCTCAACCTCCCCGGGTCCATGGTTGCATCTTGGGAGGAACTGCGCGACCTCTTCACTGCGCGCTACGCGGCACCGGCGCACCACGCGGTCGCGGCCCTGCTAGGCGGCTCTCAAGCGCCGCCTTCAGATCGCCATGTCAAGCCATTCCTCCGTCAGATCGTGTGACACCCAAGTTTTTATTTGGATTTTTTTAAAAATATTTTATTTGACTTGAGGGGAGTGATTTAAATTTTTCTTCAAGAGAACTCTCCCTCTCATATATTTTTCTTCATGGCAAAAGTTTTGTTTGGATTCACCCAAGATCTGCCTTTGGTCTTGGAGGTTTTTGCTTTTCATTTGGACTCAAGACAAAATGGTTTACATTTGGGAAAATAACTTTTGTAAATCTTTTTGAATTTTGCACTATGGCTTTTGGAAAGTCCTTTGCCACTTTCAACAATTCCTCCTTGCCATGGCCCTAGTGCAAATGTTCTCTCCTAACCCTTCCCTCACCTTTGGATCATGTTTTACACCAAATCCAGCAAGTTGAACCTCCCCATGTATTTATTTCCATTCAAATTCTATTCAAATAATTTTCTGTTCTCTATTCTGCCACTTGGAGATTTACAAAGGAACTCCTTTTTCTGTTTTGATTTTTGCCACCAAACCAACTA
This sequence comes from Triticum aestivum, assembly GCF_018294505.1. Taxonomy (NCBI): domain Eukaryota; kingdom Viridiplantae; phylum Streptophyta; class Magnoliopsida; order Poales; family Poaceae; genus Triticum; species Triticum aestivum. Next base: position 345,186,656 of record NC_057796.1, read on the forward strand.
TCCCTCCTAGTCCTTTGAAACCCCAACCTAGAACTATGAAGATCCACTGGTCTTCAGTTCAAAATTTTCAAACTACACTTGCTGCAAGTTTGGACCAGATTTGTCAAATTTGGTGAAATTCATTCAAAACCTTCTCCAAAAATTCCAAGTAAAATCAGGCAGCCCCTGGGTACTTTGAGTGGTCATCTCACCAAGTTACAGCTCCAGAAAAATTTATCTCATGGCCAAAACCTCTTGTCGAACACCTGCAGTGCATGGTCATTGTCAAATTCAGTAAGTTCAGAGATTCAGTCAAGTGGCTGCTGTTGTTTTCTTCAGAAGCAGACGTCGATCTCGCCAGTGCCACCGCATCGCCTTGCTCCTCGTCCCCGCCCTCTTGTTCCTGCACCGCACGAGCGCCTGGCGTCTTGCGGGCGTCGGCGACGAGCAGCAGAAGGAGCGCCGCCCCGTGACCGACGCCGGCGGCGGCTTTGCAGACGCCAGCGGGAGACACGGCGCCGACGACGCCACCCAGCGCCGCCCAAACCACCGGAGCTCGCCGCGTGACCTTCCTCTCCCCCGAATGCGCTGCCGCTCTCGTCGTGAACCGCAGGGCGCGGAGCGCGCTCTCTGCCGCCGTTGAGCCCGTGCGGTCACCTCACCGTGGACCGACGTCATTACGCCAAGACCGACCCCGTTTAGCTGCAAAACGAGTCAAGTAACCTCCACTGATGCTGCCCGGCCGCTCAAACCCCCTGCCAATCCACTGCTCCGCCGTAATCGCTCGCCAGAGATTCTCCGTTCACGGCCACCCCGCCGATCTGCCTATAAATAGAGGCCCCGAGCTTCAACTCGAGCACCCACCAGCACTGCACTCCCCCTAGAGCACGCCTAGCCACTGGAAGAGCCCCGAGGAGGTCTCCTTCCTCGACTCCGGCAGCCGCGACCCGCCACGGGATCCAGCCCGATTCGCCCCCGTGTGCGCTCCTCCGCCTCCATTCTCTTGCCAGTAGCTTCACCATGCACCCCTCTTTCTAACCCGCACTTCAATTTGAAGCTTGCTGCCCTCCACCGGAGTTCCCCATCCTCACTCGAACCGCCGTCCGCCGGAGAAAGTGTCGCCGTCGACATAGTGCTCCCCGTTGGACGAGTCCACCACCCACCGACGCGGAAGAAGACGCTGAAGCTCTTGGTACCCACCGTTTCTCCTAACTCGCCGTGGTTCGACGCCGGCGTCCACCGCAGTCTTCGGGCGCCGGCGAGCTTTTCAAACCTGACATGTGGACCCCGCGTGTCAGCCTCTGTTCTTTTATTCATGAACTGTTTTCTGTTGGCGCCTTCGGGCAAAATACGTCTTCTCCTTTGCGCTTGCGCATTCTCAACCAAAGCGTTTTCTGTTTTCTCAGTTAAAACCCTGGAACTTTTCTGTTTCATTACAGATAAGTCCCTGGACAGAAACCTTTATAACTTTTTAATAAAAAGGAATTTTTGAGTGATTCTTTTTCTGACAATCTCCAAATTTTGTCTAGTTTTTTATGGGATTTATTTGAAAAAATATTTGGAAAAGTTTCTGTGTATGTGTTGGTTTTCACGTTAGCACCGTTTCGTGATTGCCGTAGGTTCCGGGAGAGGTGAAGGGGCCGCGAACTTCGCCGAGCTAGACTCCGACTTCTCCGAACCAGGCAAGCATGTTTTGAGCATTTGATATGACAGATGTTTTACATGTTCACGTGAGAGTTTGTGCGTGGCATATGAGTGTCGGTAAATACCTCGTTGCTTGTAAGGCAACGACCCGGTTGTCCCAAAGTTGCGATGACCTCTGATGAGAGGTGGCCTAATCATGTGGTGACATGAAGGGCAGCAAGGTGGTACTGTTGTAGCATGCCAGCCTTGCGTCATCCAACTTTCTTCGACGTTAACATGGTTGGAGCTACGTTATCGTTCTTTTCCCGCATGTTCCAAAGTCGCGATGACCTCTGATGAGAGGTGGCCTAATCATGTGGTGACATGAAGGGAAGCAAGGTGGTACTGTTGTAGCATACCAGCCTTGTGTCATCCGACTGTTCCGACGTTAACATGGTTGGAGCCGTGTTACCGTTCTTTCCCCCTTCCGTGCTACCACATGTCTCATTGCTAGGATGCGGTTTAGTAAGTTGGTAACCTCTTTCCGTGTACACACCAAACAGAGAGGCCGGGATGATGGTACCTTGGCCCAGGATTAAAGCCAGTCATCCGGTCAGGGGGCATGGGTGTTTCCGGTTGGGACCAAGAGGGGGGGCACCCCCTTAAAGCGCGCGTATAGAAATTTGATCCCATGCTACGCGAGGTTGTAGCCTCCCTGTCTCAAGGTTTTTCTTGAACGTCGCCGAGGGTGATCCCTGGCTTCGGATGGTTGAATTGGGTGTGTACTGGTTAGACGTGTTTCTTCCAAAACACCATAGACGGAACTAGTCCCCGTGACTACTGAAATCCGTTGGCTGTGGTTAAGTACAAACTCTGCAGAGTCAATTCTTTCCAAATCATCGTATCCATGATCAAGTAATGAGAACATTATATCCATATCTCTCCGTGTGAAAAACTTGTCCCCGGTGAACAAGCTCAAGTGGTAAAATTCAGATTTTATTGTTATTCCTGTGGATGGACTAACTTTATATTTGTCCCATGCTTGTGATAAATTATGTTCCCGAACTATTGTATTATTGAGCTACAATATAAGCCCTTTATGAGACGTCGCGCAGACGTCCGACTGTGGCGTGTACTCGTTTCTCACTTTAAATATAAGCCCTTTATGTGATGTCGCTCAGACGTCCGACTGCGGCATGCACTGTCTTTATTTTCTGTTGTAAGCCCTTTATGTGGTGTCGCCCCGACGCCCGACTGTGGCACTATTATTCTGCATTTTCCTCTCGAGGAGTCTTTCAGACACTCGTTTGGCACCTGTACTATTATTCCGCATTTTCCTCTCGAGGAGTCTTTCAGACACTCGTTTGGCACCTGCACTATTATTCCGCATTTTCCTCTCGAGGAGTCTTTCAGACACTCGTTTGGCACCTGTACTATTATTCCGCTTTTTCCTCTCGAGGAGTCTTTCAGACACTCGTTTGGCACCTGTATTATTATTCCGCATTTTCCTCTCGAGGAGTCTTTCAGACACTCGTTTGGCACCAGTATTACTATTCTGCAGTTTCCGGTCGAGGTGTCATTCAGACCCTCGGTTGGCACCCAGTATTTATCATCTCTATGTCTGATCGCACTGGTTAACTTGTTCATATGCTTCATGTTTCCATTTGTTATACCTTATGTCCGAACTGTCTTGCGAGTACTTTCATAGTACTCACCTGGCTTGTTGATTTGGCCAGATGTTGACGAAGGCGATCTCTTGGATGAAGAGTTTGATAGCGCGTCCGACGCCTAGAGGAGTCCCAGTCAGTCCTGCGCGATCCCGGATATTGGTCACTTGTATCGTTTACGCTTCCGCCACCCGCAATAAGTCTTCTCGAGCCTCACTCCGACGCTCGATGAGCTGTAGTCTTTTGGAACCATATCACTCGCTTCGCGATGATATTTCCACCACCGTGATTATCGTGAGTTAGTAGTAGCCACCCTATTCGCCATATTGTTTTAGCGGCGTGCATGTAATAAATTGTTGGGCAGTCTCTGCTCACCCTTGTATTATATTTAGTACTCCTGGTATTTTTCTTCTGTGACCAAGATATTGTCTACCAGTGAAAAGGAATTCTTCCTCGCTGGTCCGTAAAAGGGATTGGTCTCTCAATAATTATTTTATTGAAAAATCGGTCGTGACAAGCTTGGTATCAGAGCCAGGCTGACTGTAGGAAGCCACTAGGTGCGATCGCTAATCAGTTATTAGCGCTTTTTGTGCCTTTTCAGCATTTTGCAATTGTAGCTATTTTCTGTTGGTCATCATAAATTTATGACATGACTACTCAGAATTTTTGCCTACTTTTGTAGATGGCTGGCAGCAGCTGTGAGAATCGAGTGTTCACCAACGTGCCCGAGGGGTTTGTCAAGCTCCTCGTCTCCATCACCAAGCTCGCGATCGGGCCAGCAGCTCACCCGGAGTTCACGCTCTATCAGCACAAGCTCAGTGACGACGTGTCTATGCACCAAGCCGTGGTGCAGTTCAGGGGAGGATGTTCTGCTGCACGCCACTTCCGTTTTACGGGAAGGGCCATGCCTACGGAGAGGCATGCCATGCAGATGGCTGCCCGCGAGGCGATAGCTCGCCTTCGGGACATCCTTCCTACGACGAAGACTCGTCGCTACCGCTACCTCCCATGCCATGTGCCTTACACCAGCCACTATGCATTCGCCTGCCATCGGGGAGAACGAGATGAAGCCATCGAGATGGTTGTGGAGTATCTCAAGGCTCTGGAGGAGTCTTTCGACAACCTCGTAGATGATCTTGTGGCTGCCCACATGGACTTAGTCCGGGGCGGTCCTGCCAGCAGGAAGGAGCTCCTCCACACGGCGCCGCCTCTGACATTCGTCTCGTCTTCAGCCTCGTATGCACCGGCCGTTTTGGCCACTGCTCGCCGTCTGCCTACCACTGAGGAGTTCGACCGAGTCATCGCTCCTACTCCAGTCAGAGCCGCACCGCCTGTCGCACGCGCTCTACCACCAGTCGCCCCCGCACCATCACCACAGCGCAGCGTCCCGCGCCAGGAGCCAGTTAGAGAGGAGGAGGTTGATTCTCCTGGACCGCTGAGCCTTGCCATCGGCAAGGGGAAGGAGATCTTCACCATCTCCGACTGAGAGCACCGAGTAGCCGCGTGTTATGCCTGCTTGTATGATGTGTTGTTTTATCTGTACGCTAGTTTGTATTGGTGTGTTTGCTGCCTTCCGGAGTAGTATGCTAGTTTTTAATAACATGTCAGGATTGTGTACGCGCATCCTGAGTGCTGTATCTTGTGTTTGCTTTTCGCATGTAAGATTTATGTTAAGCACTTCTTCTCCATGAAAAATCATTTGTGTTTCTTTGAAAACCTTGAAGCCTTTTTTTTTGCCTTTGCGAGATTTTTGTGCTACACAGTTTTCTCATGGGTTTTGCAAATAATACTCCAGACTGGAAAAATGTCTCGCCCATGGACTCGCTCCATGCCCAATTAGCCAGAAGAGGTTTACGGGACACAGACCAGCAACAATTTCACTCAGGGTCAGTCCAGCCAACAAGACAGCGAAGCGGCACTGTCACAAGTATGCCGTCTCTTCGAGCAAAGCCAGCAACAGCACCAAGAAATGATGAACCATGTCATCAACATGGGAAACCACCGTGAACCCTATCAACCCCATTCCAAGTTATCTGAATTACAGAAGACTCGCCCCTCAACTTTTGCTCACACCGACAGACCGCTGGAAGCCAATGATTGGCTTCGTGAGATTGAAAGGAAACTGATTATTGCTCAGTGTTCAGATCATGAGAAGGTGCTTTATGCACCACACTATCTTACTGGAGCAGCCGCAGCATGGTGGGAAAACTTCCTACACATGCATCCCAGGGAACACAACATCACCTGGGAAGAGTTCAAGGAAGGCTTCCGTGGGGCACACATCCCCAGGAGCATCCTAAAGATCAAGAAGAGAGAGTTTGATGACCTGAAGCAAAGAGGGATGTCAGTGACCGAGTACAATGGTCAGTTCACCCAGCTGTCTCGTTATGCCTACGACGAGCACATGACAGAAAGCAAGAAGATGGAAAAATTCCTGGACGGCCTGGCACCAGCGTTAAGATGCCAACTGATCGTGCACACCTTTCCAGATTTTAAGACGTTGGTGGACAAGGCCATCACCTTGGAGAATGAGCGTCGTAGTCTGGAAGATATCCGCAAGCGGAAGAGGGACAAGACGACTCTTGCCCGCAGCAACTGAGGCAAGACTGAGGTCCCAAGGACAGACACAAGGAGATCCACGACTACTGAGTCAAGACCCGTCGGACAGTTTCATGCCAGGGACAAGGAGTTCACATACCGTCCAGGGGTCACCTGCTATGCTTGTGGTCAACAAGGGCATTATGCTAAACAGTGCCCGAAGCCACGAGACTCAGCACCCAAGCCGAACAATGGTGGGAGCAATCCAGCCCCCAAGCGCAACAACTTCAACCCCAGCAACAACCACAGGAAGGGTCACCTGAACCATGTGACCAGGGAAGAAGCGCAGAATGCCCCAGACATCGTGCTCGGTACGTTCCCTGTCAACACAGTACCTGCCACGGTTTTGTTTGATTCTGGAGCTTCCCATTCGTTCATTTCGAAGAGTTTTGTTTCGCAACACGGTTTTCCGATACTTCCCTTGGAAAAGTCTATGATCATCAAGTCCCCCGGAAATAAGCAAATCGCTCAGGGTTACTGCCAAGGAGTGGTCATTGAGTTCGAAGGACTACAATTCCACGTGAACCTCATCGTGTTGGAAAGTAAAGGACTGGATGTCATTTTAGGAATGGACTGGTTGACCACCAACAAAGGATTCATCGACTGTTTCAATCGGACAGTGATTCTCACTCACCATCACGGCAAGACTATAAGAGTTTCCGCCCAAGAGAGGCCACGATCGCGGCAGCCAAAACTGAACAAAATGGACATTGCAGAATTGAGGAAAGTCCCAGTGGTATGCGAGTTTCCTGATGTGTTTCCTGAAGAACTACCAGGCATGCCACCAGACCGAGAGATCGAATTCAGCATTGAACTAGGACCTGGCACCGCCCCCATCTATAAGAAGCCTTATAGAATGGCACCCTCAGAATTGGTGGAGTTGAAGAAGCAGATAAAGGAATTGTTGGACAAAGGATTTATTTGAGCCAGCTCCTCACCCTGGGGTTCGCCTGTGTTGTTCACTAAGAAGAAAGATGGGACACTGAGGCTGTGCATAGACTATCGAGCCCTCAGTATGGTCACCATCAAAAACAAATATCCGATGCCACAAATAAATGATTTGTTTGACCAGCTCGCACAGGCCAAGGTATTCTCAAAAATTGATTTGAGATCGGGATATCACCAATTGAAGGTACGGACGGAAGATATTCCCAAGACAGCTTTCACTTCCAGATATGGGTTATACGAGTTTACAGTGATGCCTTTTGGACTAACGAACGCCCCCGCATATTTCGTCCACCTCATGAACAAAGTATTCATGAAATTCATGGACAAATTTGTGGTGGTATTTATCGACGACATTCTGGTTTACTCGAGGACACCAGAAGAGCATGCTGAACACCTCAGAATTGTTTTGGGAGAATTGAGGAAACATCAGTTGTATGCCAAATTTAGCAAGTGCGAATTTTGGCTAAGACAAGTTGGTTTCTTAGGCCATATACTGAACCAAGAAGGCGTGGCCGTAGACCCGGAAAAATTCAAGGCCATACTGGACTGGAAGCCACCCGCCAATGTTACAGATGTGCGGAGTTTCCTAGGAATGGCCGGATATTACAGGAGATTTATTGAAGGATTCTCCACTGTGGCAAAACCTATAACACAGTTGCTCAAGAAGGACAAGAAATTTGTATGGACGGAAGCATGTGAGCAGAGCTTCCAAGAACTAAAGAAGAAGCTGACGACCGCACCGGTATTAACTGTGCCAGACATACACAAGAGCTTTGAAGTGTATTGTGACGCGTCCCGAAAAGGTCTCGGATGTGTACTAATGCAGGATGGCAAAGTTGTCGCATATGCCTCCAGGCAGCTGCGAAAACATGAGGAAAATTACCCAACACATGACCTGGAGCTAGCAGCAGTTATACATGCACTCAAGGAGTGGAGGCACTTTCTGTTGGGAAATCGCTGTGAAATATATACTGACCATAAGAGCCTCAAATATATTTTCACACAGCCAGAGCTGAATTTACGCCAACGACGCTGGTTGGAACTAGTCAAGGACTATGACGTCGGTATTCACTACCACCCAGGGAAAGCAAATGTAGTGGCCGATGCCCTTAGTCGAAACCCCAGCCCGGCCAGTGACAGTCAGCAAAATTTGAGACCTGAGTTTCAGCGAGAGTTCACCAGACTCAACATGATGTTAGTCTCTGAGGGAACCATATCGAACCTGGAGATACAACCCACCCTGGTGGAACAAATTAAGAAGGCTCAACAGGGACATCCCAGCATCGAAGGCATAAAGAAGAAAATGAATCTTAGTAAGACTTCAGAATTCGTCACAGACAGTGAAGGGACATTATGGTACCGAGACAGACTTTGCGTACCTAACATTGAGGAACTCAAGCAACAGATCTTGATGGAAAGCCACACCGCTCCTTACTCGATCCATCCTGGAGGAACCAAAATGTACAAGGACATTCAGGAAAGATTTTGGTGGCACGGTATGAAAAGAGATATAGCCACGTTCATTGCTTGTTGCGATTCATGTCAACGCATCAAGGCCGAGCATCAAAAGCCAGCAGGGCTACTCCAGCCTAACAGGATACCAGAGTGGAAATGGGATGAAATAGGAATGGACTTCATTGTCGGATTACCCCGATCACAACGTGGGAATGATGCCATATGGGTCATCACAGACCGACTAACCAAGGTTGCTCATTTCATTCCTGTGAAGACTACCTACTCCACACAGAGACTGGCAAAACTTTATCTCTCCCATATAGTTTGCTTGCACGGAGTCCCAAAGACTATAATATCAGACCGAGGCACCCAATTCATCTCCAAATTTTGGGATCACCTACAACAAGCTCTGGGCACGCAGCTAGCTTTCAGTACAGCATACCACCCTCAGACTGACGGACAAACAGAACGTGTGAACCAAATCCTAGAGGATATGCTAAGAGCCTGTGTGCTCACCTATGGATCCAGTTGGGAAGAAAGTTTGCCGTATGCCGAATTTGCTTACAACAAAAGTTACCAAGCCAGCTTGCAAATGGCACCCTTTGAAGCATTGTACGGACGAAGGTGTCGTACCCCATTGAATTGGTCAGAGACAGGTGACAGCCGTATCTTCGGCCCAGATATGCTTAAAGAGGCCGAGGAGAAAGTTAGACAAATCAGGGACAGACTCAGGACGGCGCTGAGCCGACAAAAGAGCTACTATGATCAGAAGCATCGAGAGGTCAGCTTTGAACCCGGTGATTCCGTATACCTCCGAGTATCTCCTATGAGGGGTCTGCAACGGTTCAAAATTAAGGGGAAGCTAGCCCCAAGATTTATTGGACCATTTTGTGTAAAGGCACGAAGAGGCACGGTAGCCTACCAGCTAGACCTACCCAAGGAGCTGTCAGACGTCCATGACGTGTTCCACGTCTCACAGTTAAGAAAATGTGTGAGCAACCCAGAAAAACATGTACCTCATGAGGACATTGATATGCAACCAGATCTCACCTACAGAGAAAGGCCAGTAAAGATTTTAGAAGAGTCTGAACGGAGGACCCGTCAGAAAACGACAAAGTTTTTCAGGGTTCAGTGGAGCAACCACACTGAGGATGAAGCCACATGGGAAAGGGAGGATTTCCTTCGAGCAGAGTATCCATATCTATTTGAGGATCAGCAGAAATCTCGAGGACGAGATTTTTCCTAAGGGGGTAGGTGTTGTGACACCCAAGTTTTTATTTGGATTTTTTTAAAAAGATTTTATTTGACTTGAGGGGAGTGATTTAAATTTTTCTTCAAGAGAACTCTCCCTCTCATATATTTTTCTTCATGGCAAAAGTTTTGTTTGGATTCACCCAAGATCTGCCTTTGGTCTTGGAGGTTTTTGCTTCTCACTTGGACTCAAGACAAAATGGTTTACATTTGGGAAAATAACTTTTGTAAATCTTTTTGAATTTTGCACTATGGCTTTTGGAAAGTCCTTTGCCACTTTCAACAATTCCTCCTTGCCATGGCAAATGTTCTCTCCTAACCCTTCCCTCACCTTTGGATCATGTTTTACACCAAATCCAGCAAGTTGAACCTCCCCATGTATTTATTTCCATTCAAGTTCTATTTAAATAATTTTCTGTCCTCTATTCTGCCACTTGGAGATTTACAAAGGAACTCCTTTTTCTGTTTTGATTTTTGCCACCAAACCAACTCTCCCTCCTAGTCCTTTGAAACCCCAACCTAGAACTATGAAGATCCACTGGTCTTCAGTTCAAAATTTTCAAACTACACTTGCTGCAAGTTTGGACCAGATTTGTCAAATTTGGTGAAATTCATTCAAAACCTTCTCCAAAAATTCCAAGTAAAATCAGGCAGCCCCTGGGTACTTTGAGTGGTCATCTCACCAAGTTACAGCTCCAGAAAAATTTATCTCATGGCCAAAACCTCCTGTCGAACACCTGCAGTGCATGGTCATTGTCAAATTCAGTAAGTTCAGAGATTCAGTCAAGTGGCTGCTGTCGTTTTCTTCAGAAGCGGGCGTCGATCTCGCCAGTGCCACCGCATCGCCTTGCTCCTCGTCCCCGCCCTCTTGTTCCTGCACCGCACGAGCGCCTGGCGTCTTGCGGGCGTCGGCGACGAGCAGCAGAAGGTGCACCGCCCCGTGACCGACGCCGGCGGCGGCTTTGCGGACGCCAGCGGGAGACACGGCGCCGACGACGCCACCCAGCGCCGCCCAAACCACCGGAGCTCGCCGCGTGGCCTTCCACTCCCCCGAACGCGCTGCCGCTCTCGTCGTGAACCGCAGGGCGCAGAGCGCGCTCTCTGCCGCCGTTGAGCCCGTGCGGTCACCTCACCGTGGACCGACGTCATTACGCCAAGACCGACCCCGTTTAGCTGCAAAACGAGTCCAGTAACCTCCACTGATGCTGCCCGGCCGCTCAAACCCCCTGCCAATCCACTGCTCCGCCGTAATCGATCACCGGAGATTCTCCGTTCACGGCCACCCCGCCGATCTGCCTATAAATAGAGGCCCCAAGCTTCAACTCGAGCACCCACCAGCCCTGCACTCCCCCTAGAGCACGCCTAGCCACTGGAAGAGCCCCGAGGAGGTCTCCTTCCTCGACTCCGGCCGCCGCGACCCGCCACGGGATCCAGCCCGATTCGCCCCCGTGTGCGCTCCTCTGCCTCCATTCTCTTGTCAGTAGCTTCACCATGCACCCCTCTTTCTAACCCGCACTTCAATTTGAAGCTTGCAGCCCTCCACCGGAGTTCCCCATCCTCACCCGAACCGCCGTCCGCCGGAGAAAGTGTCGCCGTCGACATAGTGCTCCCCGTTGGACGAGTCCACCACCCACCGACGCGGAAGAAGACGCTGAAGCTCTTGGTACCCTCCGTTTCTCCTAACTCGCCGTGGTTCGACGCCGGTGTCCACCGCAGTCTTCGGGCGCCGGCGAGCTTTTCAAACCTGACATGTGGACCCCGCGTGTCAGCCTCTGTTCTTTTATTCGCGAACCGTTTTCTGTTGGCGCCTTCGGGCAAAATACGTCTTCTCCTTTGCGCTTGCGCATTCTCAACCAAAGCGTTTTCTGTTTTCTCAGTTAAAACCCTGGAACTTTTCTGTTTCATTACAGATAAGTCCCTGGACAGAAACCTTTATAACTTTTTAATAAAAAGGAATTTTTGAGTGATTCTTTTTCTGACAATCTCCAAATTTTGTCTAGTTTTTTATGGGATTTATTTGAAAAAATATTTGGAAAAGTTTCTGTGTATGTGTTAGTTTTCACGTTAGCACCCGTTTCGTGATTGCCGTAGGTTCCGGGAGAGGTGAAGGGGCCGCAAACTTCGCCGAGCTAGACTCCGACTTCTCCGAACCAGGCAAGCATGTTTTGAGCATTTGATATGACAGATGTTTTACATGTTCACGTGAGAGTTTGTGCGTGGCATATGAGTGTCGGTAAATACCTCGTTGCTTGTAAGGCAATGACCCGGTTGTCCCAAAGTTGCGATGACCTCTGATGAGAGGTGGCCTAATCATGTGGTGACATGAAGGGCAGCAAGGTGGTACTGTTGTAGCATGCCAGCCTTGCGTCATCCAACTTTCTTCGACGTTAACGTGGTTGGAGCTACGTTATCGTTCTTTTCCCGCATGTTCCAAAGTCGCGATGACCTCTGATGAGAGGTGGCCTAATCATGTGGTGACATGAAGGGCAGCAAGGTGGTACTGTTGTAGCATACCAGCCTTGTGTCATCCGACTGTTCCGACGTTAACATGGTTGGAGCCGTGTTACCGTTCTTTCCCCCTTCCGTGCTACCACATGTCTCAGTGCCAGGATGCGGTTTAGTAAGTTGGTAACCTCTTTCCGTGTACACACCAAACAGAGAGGCCGGGATGATGGTACCTTGGCCCAGGATTAAAGCCAGTCATCCGGTCAGGGGGCATGGGTGTTTCCGGTTGGGACCGAGAGGGGGGGCACCCCCTTAAAGCGCGCGTATAGAAATTTGATCCCATGCTACGCGAGGTTGTAGCCTCCCCGTCTCAAGGTTTTTCTTGAACGTCGCCAAGGGTGATCCCTGGCTTCGGATGGTTGAATTGGGTGTGTACTGGTTAGACGTGTTTCTTCCAAAACACCGTAGATGGAACTAGTCCACGTGACTACTGAAATCCGTTGGCTGTGGTTAAGTACAAACTCTGCAGTGTCAATTCTTTCCAAATCATCGTATCCATGATCAAGTAATGAGAACATTATATCCATATCTCTCCGTGTGAAAAACTTGTCCCCGGTGAACAAGCTCAAGTGGTAAAATTCAGATTTTATTGTTATTCCTGTGGATGGACTAACTTTATATTTGTCCCATGCTTGTGATAAATTATGTTCCCGAACTATTGTATTATTGAGCTACAATATAAGACCTTTATGAGACGTCGCGCAGACGTCCGACTGTGGCGTGTACTCGTTTCTCACTTTAAATATAAGCCCTTTATGTGATGTCGCTCAGACGTCCGACTGCGGCATGCACTGTCTTTATTTTCTGTTGTAAGCCCTTTATGTGGTGTCGCCCCGACGCCCGACTGTGGCACTATTATTCCGCATTTTCCTCTCGAGGAGTCTTCCAGACACTCGTTTGGCACCTGTACTATTATTCCGCATTTTCCTCTCGAGGAGTCTTTCAGACACTCGTTTGGCACCTGCACTATTATTCTGCATTTTTCTCTCGAGGAGTCTTTCAGACACTCGTTTGGCACCTGTACTATTATTCCGCTTTTTCCTCTCGAGGAGTCTTTCAGACACTCGTTTGGCACCTGTATTATTATTCCGCATTTTCCTCTCGAGGAGTCTTTCAGACACTCGTTTGGCACCAGTATTACTATTCTGCAGTTTCCGCTCGAGGCGTCATTCAGACCCTCGCTTGGCACCCAGTATTTATCATCTCTATGTCTGATCGCACTGGTTAACATGTTCATATGCTTCATGTTTCCATTTGTTATACCTTATGTCCGAACTGTCTTGCGAGTACTTTCATAGTACTCACCTGGCTTGTTGATTTGGCCAGATGTTGACGAAGGCAATCTCTTGGATGAAGAGTTTGATAGCGCGTCTGACGCCTAGAGGAGTCCCAGTCAGTCCCGCGCGATCCCGGATATTGGTCACTTGTATCGTTTACGCTTCCGCCACCCGCAATAAGTCTTCTCGAGCCTCACTCCGATGCTCGATGAGCTGTAGTCTTTTGGAACCATATCACTCGCTTCGCGATGATATTTCCACCACCGTGATTATCGTGAGTTAGTAGTAGCCACCCTATCCGCCGTATTGTTTTAGCGGCGTGCATGTAATAAATTGTTGGGCAGTCTCTGCTCACCCTTGTATTATATTTAGTACTCCTGGTATTTTTCTTCTGTGACCAAGATATTGTCTACCAGTGAAAAGGAATTCTTCCTCGCTGGTCCGTAAAAGGGATTGGTCTCTCAATAATTATTTTATTGAAAAACCGGTCGTGACAGATCGGCGCCGCCTCCAATCCGGGGGCTCCGCCGGGCTGGGCTGCACCCGAAGCCGACCTCACCTTCGGCTCAGAAGACCACCCCGACTCCACTGCCGGCTCGGGCATGCTCCCGATGCTCTGCACGTCCACCATCTGCAACGTGGTCGTCACCAAGACCCTCATCGACGGCGGCGTCGGCCTCAACTTGCTCTCCGTGGAGGCCTTCAGCCTTCTTCACGTGCCGCTCGAGCGGCTCAGCCTCAGCAAGCCTTTCTCAGGAGTTGGTGGCGGCACCGCCCGCTCCCTGGGGCAGATCCGCCTCCCCGTCACCTTCGGCACGCACGAAAACTACCGCACCGAGCTGGTCGACTTTGACATCGCCCGCATCAGCCTCCCGCACAACACCATCCTCGGGTACCCAGCTCTGGCCCAGTTCATGGCAGCGACTCATCCGGCCTACAACCTCATGAAGATGCCTGGAAGCAAAGGCGTCCTCACCGTCAAGGGGTATGCCAAGGAGGCCCTGGAGGCGCTCAAGCTTGCCCTCAAGACCGCCGCAGTGGCGCAGCCCGACGACGCAGGCACCTCCGAGCCCAAGGAAGCCGCACCGACCAAGAAGAAGCAGCTGTTCACCCAAGACAAGGCGGAGACCAAGCAGGTGCCGGTCGATGAGGACGGGTCCTCAGGAGCCACCTTTACCATAGGTGCAGGCCTCGACCCGAGCCAAGAGGAAGCGTTGGTGAAGTTCCTACGCGCAAATAAAGATATATTCACATGGGAGGCCAACCAGCTGGTGGGGGTCCCGAGAGAGGTGATTCAGCATCACTTAAGGGTGTGTCCCAATGTGTGCCTCGTGAAGCAGCGGGCGAGACGGCAGACCACGGAGAAGCAGGCCTTCATCGTCCAAGAGACCCACAAGTTGGAGGCAGCGGGTGCCATTCGCGAGGTTTGGTATCCCGAATGGCTGGCGAACCCCATCGTAGTGCCGAAGAAAGGCGGGAAGGAGCGAATGTGCGTCGACTTCACCAACCTCAACAAGGCCTGCCCCCAAGATCCGTTCCCGCTTCCACACATCGACCAGATCGTTGACTCCACCGCCGAGTGCGACCTGCTGTGCTTCCTGGATGCGTTCTCAGGGTATCACCAGATCAAGATGGCGGTAGAAGATGTAGAGAAGACAACCTTCCTGACCCCGTGTGGGGTGTATTGCTACACCTGCATGCCCTTCGGACTACACAACGCGGGCGTGACCTTTTAGCGGCTGATGCACATCACCTTAGGGCGGCAGCTCGGGAGAAACACGGAGGCCTACGTCGACGACATTATGGTGAAGTCTTGGGAGGCAAGGACCTTGATCCAAGACCTGGAGGAGACCTTCGCGAGCCTGCGCCAGGTGAACTTGTGGCTTAACCCGGAGAAGTGCGTGTTTGGTGTCCCTTCCGGTAAGCTGCTGGGGTTCCTCGTGTCCCACAGAGGGATCAAGGCGAACCCAGAGAAGATCAAGGCCATTGAGGACATGAGCCCACCGCAGACCCTCAAGGAAATGCAGAAGCTGGCTGGTCGGGTAACTGCGTTGGGACGCTTCATCTCCAAGCTGGGAGAGCGTGCCCTACCCTTCTTCAAGCTGATGAAGAAAGAAGGGCCCATTCGAGTGGACCCCGGAGGCCGACCGAGCTTTTCAAGACCTCAAGAGATACCTGACCAGCCCTCCGGTGATGGTGGCGCCACGACCTCACGAGCCCCTAGTACTCTACCTTCCGCCACCCCGTACTCCGCCAGCGCGGCACTGGTGGCGGTTCAGGAAGAGCACCAGGCCAAGGGCGCGCCGCGCCAAGCTATGCCACCAGCCGAAGTGACGCAAGATCAGGAAGGCGCCGCAAGGGCCTTAGCAGCATCAACAGAAGACCAAGCTCGGCAGGACGACGTCACCGAGATTCCCGCAAGCGATCAGGCGTCAGGAGTCCCACCACCTCAGGAGACGCCCCAACTTCCGCAAGATACGAGCCTCACCAACACGCCAACCCTCGTCGAGCACCTGGTGTATTTTGTCAGCATGATGTTGCGGGACGCGAGGGCGCGATATCCCATGCCTCAGAAGCTCCTGCTCGCGCTCTTGGTGGCCTCGCGCAAGCTGCGGCACTACTTTCAGGGCCACCCCATCAAGGTCGTCTCAGCCTACCCATTGGAGAGGGTGCTCAGGAGCCCCAACTCTGCTGGAAGGGTCGCTGCGTGGAACATCGAGCTACAGGCATTCCAGTTGGAGTTCAGCACAACCAGGGTCATCAAGGGAGCCGCGCTCACTGATTTTGTGGCGGAATGGACGGATGCCCCGATGCTTGAAGTAGGCGAAGACTGGTCCACCTCACCAGGAAGTGAGGCGCTAGACGTTTGGGTTATGTATTTTGATGGCGCCTTCGCACACCAGGGCGCGGGGGCTGGAGCAGTACTCATCTCGCCCACTCAGGACAAGCTCTACTATGCGGTGCAGCTCTGCTTTCAGCAGGGCGAGAAGGTCTCCAACAACATCACAGAATACGAAGGCCTCATAGCTGGCCTAAAGGCTGCGGTAGCTCTGGGGGTGAAGCGCCTTACCGTTAAGGGCGACTCGCAGCTCCTCGTCAACTTCTCCAACAAGGTATACGAGCCGAAGGACAAGCATATGGAGGCATACCTCGCGGAGGTGCGCAAGATGGAGAAGCAGTTCTTGGGCCTGGAGTTGCAGCACGTGCCCCGGGGCACCAATAAGGAAGCTGACGACATCGCCAAGAGCGCATCCAAGTGGCAGCCCCAAGAGCCCGACGTCTTTGAGGAACGGCTCTTCAAGCCATCAGCGACACCGCCACTTTCAAGCACAGCTCAGCCTCGGGAGGAGCTCCCACAGCCACCTGCCACAGGAGCCCCGGCCTGTGGCCCGACCTCAGGAGCTCGCCTGCTCTTGGCGCTCGAGCACCAGGAGGGATGCTGGACCAAGGAATTCAAGGAATATCTGATGCAAGGGGCACTACCAGAGAAGGAGGAGGACGCAGAGCGCGTAGCCCGGCAAGCTACGACATACTACATCTAGGACGGTGAGTTGTACAGGAAGCGACCAAATGATGTTTCACTGCGTTGCATTTCCAGGGACCAGGGGAAGGAGTTGCTAATTGACATACACGGTGGGGACTGCGGGCACCATTCGTCATCACGGACCCTCGTCGGCAAGGTATTCCGCAGCGGATTCTACTGGCCCACGGCGCTCAATGACGCGGTCGAGCTGGTGAAGTCCTGTGAAGCCTGCCAGTTCCACGCCAAGCAGATCCATCAGCCAGCTCAGGGCCTCCAGACCATCCCGCTCACATGACCGTTCGCAGTCTGGGGGCTGGACATCTTGGGCCCGTTCCCTTGAGCGCCTGGGGGCTACTGCTACCTCTACGTCGCCATCGACAAGTTCACCAAGTGGGCGGAAGTGGAAGCCGTCCGCACTATCCCAGCTGGCTCCGCAGTCAAGTTCATCAAGGGTCTTGTGAGCCGCTTCAGGGTTCCCAACCGCATCATCACCGACAACTACTCGCAGTTCACTAGTCACCTCTTCAAAACATACTGTGCTAACCTTGGAACGCAGATCTGCTATGCTTCGGTGGCGCACCCTAGGAGCAATGGCCAGGCCGAATGCGCCAACGTAGAGGTCCTGAGGGGCCTCAAGACTAGGACCTTCAAGAAGAAGCTCGAGGCCTGCGGCAGGGGCTGGCACGATGAATGCCAGTCCGTGTTGTGGTCCATCCGCACCACCGCCACCAAGCCGACGGGTGAGACCCCGTTCTTCCTCGTCTACGGAGCTGAAGCGTCCTCCCTCACGAGGTCAAGCATCGCTCCGCATGGGTCCTGGCGTTTGATGAAACGCAGCAGGACGCCACGCAGGGGATGGACCTCGTGCTGGGGAGGAACGTCGCCACGAGGCTGCACTGAGGGCGGCAAGGTACCAGCAGGCGCTGCCGCGATACCACTGCCACAACATCCGCTCCAGGACGCTCGAGGCGGGCAACCTCGTCCTGAGGCGGGTCCTCTCCAGGGAAGGGCTGCACAAGCTCTCACCTATGTGGGAGGGCCCGTTCAAGGTCGTCCATGTCTCCAGGCCTGGCGCCGCGCGCCTGGAGAAGCAGGACAGGGTGCAACGCCTGGAACATCCAGCACCTCCGGAAGTTCTACCCATGAAGCAAGGCCTAGTGCCTGTGAAGAAAGGCCCAGTGCCTGTGAAGAAGCCCCGGTGCCTGTGAAGAATCGCCGCCCGTGACACTCTCACGTAATAATGAGTGGGGATGTACACGCCCCGGAGTCTCCGGAGAGCCGCCCTCGGGCCTCGGGGGATCCCTCCCACGCCTAGTGGCAGCACTTAGCTCCGCGCTGGTGAGAAGACTTGAAGACTAGACTAGGTGCCGGATGCGGCTTTTCATTTGCTTTCCGTAGTTGGCTCGCCTTCTCTTAATCGAAGTTTGCTTCTGGTGTTCCTTGCTGATTTGGTTCCGTCGCCTTTTTCCGCCATTTCCGACTCTAGTTCGCCTGTCTTCTCTCTCTTGCATACCTCGCGAGGGGGCTAGGCAGGTGCCCTTGTGAGCGTTTTTTCTTCTCTTTGCCTTCCGCATGTTTTCTCGCGAGGCACCCTCGTTCGAGCCCACAAGTTGGCACATCTCTCCTAATCCGTGCCCCTCGGGTACCGCGATATGAAGCGCTGGGTCAAGGCTCAGGTGAACGATAAGTCTCCTAGCGAGCTTCCTAATGAATTTTTTGCAGTTCCTGAGCGACCACTAAGTCAAGACAGGCACGAGGAAACAAGCGCCTCGCGAAGAGGAGGCTGTCCTGAATGCGCCAGGCTAAGTTATTTTTGCACAAAATAACGACACAGCACGAAAACAACAAGCATAGCGTAATGATTGAGGAATCATAATTCAATACACGCCCCTCCGGGCCCATACTGGTTTCATTTTGATGTAGGAAAGAAAGGAGGAACAAAACGAAAGTGGTGCTGCAGCGGTCTACGGGGGCAGGCCCCTGGTGACGTCCCGAGCTTAGCCGGATCCCTCCTCGCGCTTCACGGAGGCGCGACGATGAGACGACCCGCTACCACCTTTGAAGCGAGCGTGGCGGCGTGGCGGCTGGTCGTAGCCGCCGCTGCTGGAGTTGTCGCCAAGAGAAGAGCCACCATAACTGGACGAGGCGCGGCTGGCGGGCTCGTCCTCGCCCTCGTCGCTGCCGTCGCCGAGGCCGAGCACCTCCTTGCCGTTGTTCATCTCGGGGCAGCACCCGGCACGGCAGCCATCTTCCCCAAACACCCTCACGTAGAGGGTCCCATCACCATCGTACTTGAAATGGAGGGTGCATCGCCTGCCCAGGCCGCGCGCGCGGGCGAACGTCTGCCAACCTCGGGCCAGAGCTATGTTGCCCGCGGCGGAGACCTCAACCACGACCCAGGAGGCCCTGCTTCAGCAGTCGTCCGCCTGCAGCCAGAGCCCGCCCGGACCAGAGGCTGGCAGCTCGTCGACGAAGAAGCGCAGAAGATGAAGCCAGTTGCCGGCCTGATCCTCCGACCAGACAACGAACTCCGGCAGCACCTCTGCCGAGTGGAAGCGCGGCCGGGGAGGCCGCGCAACCACAACACGTCTCCCTTCATCGATGGGACTACCGCGACCAGAGCGACCCCTGCCACGCGTAGCGGCGCCACCCCGGGAGTGGGTGGCCGCGGTGGGAGTCACGGTGTGCTTATGGGGACGGCAGCGTCCCCGCTTGGGCGCCGGGGAGCCGGGCCCCTCGCGAGGGGCCTTTTCCTTCTCTGTGGCGGAGAACCTCTTCGACGGAGCCATGGGAGTCGGTGGTGGAGCAGAGGAGGAAGAAACAAGCGGAATGGGAAAGAATGGGCGACGGGGGCTCCGCCCCCTCCCTCATTTATAGCAGGAGAAGGCCAACCAGCGCCCCCCACGATCACGGGTAATGATGGTTATCCTTGCATGTCGCGGGGACTTGTCAAGTTGAGCAGTTGCCGAGGCAGCATGGGGAAGCGGAGACGCCCACGTCCAACCAACCGCCATGCGTCGACCGAGGCCGCAGGCTTTTGGGGCCCGCGGCGCTCCGCACTTGACCCTTGGCTTCGCCTCAAAGACAAGCCTGAGCGCGCCTTGGGCCCGGGGGCTACTGTCGGCGTTCTGGGAACGGGGGTCCCCAGACTTGCCTGCCTGCGGCCCGCAGCGTGGCTGTGCTAGTGGGCCTGTACGGCCCATCTTCATCAACAAGGCATTCCAGACCCTCGCGAGGGACCAAGCCTCGCGAGGCGGACGACGCAAGACCTCCTCGGGAGCGGCCGCGCCAGGCAGGCTCGTGAGGGGCAGAGAGATCAAGGCAGGGCAAACCTCGCGAGGTTCTCGTGACGTAAGCCATGACGATCAAGATTAGGCGGGCACCAGCGCGCGCAGCGTCCTCGTTTCCTCTTTGGTGCTAAAGGGGGCAAGCGCAGGCGCGGAGTACCGAGGCATCAAGCAAAGGTTTCCATATCAGTGCAACGAGACCAAGAGTAGCAGGACGGCAAGACGGAGGTCACCATGGAGCCCAAGACGGCGTCACCACCAGAGCCTTTTGCAGGCGAAGACCGCTTTTGTCAGGATAAGCTGTACTAGCTGTCCCCTTTCAAATTGGCCGTTGTTGGCCCCTTCCCGCTCAATATTTGGGAAGAGGACCAGGGCCTATATAAGTAGAACTAGCCACCACAGTAGGGGGGATCGATTCCATCTTCCATCCTCTCACCCACAAGCACACCAGGCACAAGAACACCTCAACCTCAGGAGGCTGTTCTTCCCCTTGTACTGTTCATCATCAGCCCAAGAGGCAATTCACCACCACCACACTGGAGTAGGGTATTACACCACAATGGTGGCCCGAACCAGTATAAATCTTGTGTCTTTGTGTTGTGAGTTTGTCGAGTTCGTTCTTGAGATCTTAGCCAGTTAGGACACGGATCGGTAGGGAGGAAAGAACTTCACGCGCACCCAAGTGTTCGAACCTTGAGGGTTTTGCCGGAACCTGTGATCCGATAGAAACCCAATCATTTCCGTTCGTATGTACATCCCACACGGTGAATCCCAGAAAAACATTTCCATTCGTATGTATATCACACACACTCAATCCAAGGAATATGTTTCCGTTCTTATGTACATCCCACACAGTCAATCCAGGGAAAATGTTTCCGTTCGTATGTACATCCCACACAGTTTTATGTATACGCTCGTGTGTGAAAGGTGTAACTATCACACACGCTCTGCCTTGGTTAACTGTTTGCTTTTATCAACTACATCACACACGATTTGATGTAGAAAACTGTGTGGCATTGGGCTATCCATCACTAGCGCTTTTACTGCGAGAACCGTTTGCAAAGTTCCATGACTGTTTGTTCTCTTTTTACATCGCGCACACCGTTTTCTTTCTGACCATGTGCACATTATTTTATTAGCTCCTGTATATTTTTATTTTTGCCTGTAATTTATTATTCGGATTGGAAATTTTGAAATATGAAACGTGCAATTCAAATTCTCAGCACAATGGTTCAACAACGAATCCATAAATAAAATTGCCAGTACAATATGTTCAGTAATTACAGGATTAGGCAGCAATTAACTATGATGAACCACAATATTTAAATGCGGTAAAGGTGAAGAGACAAGTGTAAATCATTTTAACTGCCGATGGTGTTGAAGAAGCGAAATGCCCATAATGTGCCTTCCTGCATGCCATAGGCACGAACCACTTTTGTCCAACCCATTGTGACGATCACCCGCCAATCCTTCACCGACTTCAGGAAGACTTCTATAGCATTATCATGGTAGCATGAATTATATACTTTAACCTTAGTTGCCTCCACTCCGGTCATGTAGTTTGGAAGGTAATCATCAGTAAATAGCTTCGGAAACCACTGAAAAGAGAAAAATATGAGATACTGAGGTCTAATAGAGTAACTTGTTGTGGGCAGGGGGAAAAGGCAACACATTACTTACCATCCTAAAGTTCACAGTTGTCTTGGACAAAGTGTAAATAAAGAGCTTAATTCCAATCACCCGTTTCTTTCACCTAACAATCTTTCTTAGTTTCCTCACTTGACGCTTGTTCATGAATATCTCATTACCCCATACGCAAAAGGGATCGAAGCGTGGATCGGTACCGCTCATATATGTACCTACAAGCAACCAGTAAATGTTTGAAGCTAAACTGAGATTGCACAAATGATGTAAAATACCACTACCTATGTTCCTAAGTACAAGTATTCTTTTTTAGATTTTAATATGAAGTACATACGGATGTATACAGAATTATAGATATAGTTTAGATTAGAATCTAGATTCACTCATTTTGCTCCTTATGTAGTCTATATTGGAATCTCTAAAAATACTTATATTTAGGAATAGATGGTGTATAAGACATGGGATGCAGCTAACCTCGACGGCAAACAACAGCATCGCCCATTGTAGCCCTGTGTAAGTACATGGAAAGCCAATGTTAACTACAACAGGGTTAACATCCACTCAAAATAGCAAATGGTAATAAAACGGCAACATCGGTAGTGATATCTTTGTTGCGAAAGTGTAGCACGGTAGCAAAGGGACGGATTAAAAATGGATACAACTATTAATTGCAACATGCTTAACAACATCCTAATTCATATTTTGTAAGTTTGTAGCCATTGAAATACAACTCTTTAAAAATGGATACAACTGTTAATTGCAACAAGCTTAATGGCCATTGAAACCGGTACTGATAAAAATGCAATTGACAGAGTTAAACATCACAGGGCAGGTGCTGCCAGAGCAGATAATGGCCCAGTTGTCTATGAAAAGGTAGGGAAAATAGCTAAAACGTGTTAGGCATGTTTACAAACATGCTTAATATATCGACCGTACAAAACATAGCCATTAATTGCAACTGGTATTGGTAAGATGGAATTGGTGAGTACATACTTGGTAAGTCCTGAGAGGTAGTTGCTGGGGCACTTCATCTTGGCCAGAGCCCGCCCAAAGTCAGCGGCGGTGGAGGCGAGCTATTCCTCCGGGTCGAAGCGTGGATCAGTGCCACTGACATATGTACCTACAGGCAACCAGTAAATGGTAGAAGTTAAACTGCAATTGCACAAATGATGTGAAATACTGTAAGACATGGGATGCAGCTAACCTTGAAGGCAAACAACAACATCAGCCGTTATGACCCTACGTAAGTACATGGACAGGCATGTTAAGTACAACAGGGTTAGCACCCACCAAAAATAGCAAATGGCCAGCATCTCTAGTATATCTTCATTGCAGAGAGTAGCATGGTAGCAAATGGACAGATTAAAAAAATGGATACAACTGTTAATTGCAACAGGCTTAATAGCATCCTAAGTCATGTTTTGTAAGTTCGTAGCCATTGAAATACAACTGTTTAACAATGGATTTAACTGTTAATCGTAACAGGCCTTAATAGACATTGAAACCGGTACTGATAAAAATGCAATTGGCATAGTTAAACATCACAAGGCAGGTGCTGCCAGAGCAGAGAATGGCCCAGATGTCTATAAAAAGGTAGGGAAAGTAGCTAAAACGTGTTAGGCATGTTTACTAGAACATGCTTAATACATCGACCGTACATAACATAGCCATTAATTTCAACTGGTATTGGTGAGATTGAACTGGTGAGTACATACTTGGTAAGTCCTGAGAGGTAGTTGCTGGGGCACTTCATCTTGGCTAGAGCCCCCCCAAAGTCAGCGACGGCAGAGGCGAGCTGTTCCTCCGGGTCGAAGCGTGGATCAGTGCCACTGACATGTGTACCTACAGGCAACCAGTAAATGGTAGAAGTTAAACTGCAATTGCACAAATGATGTGAAATACTGTAAGACATGGGATGCAGCTAACCTCGACGGCAAATAACAGCATCAGCCGTTATGACCGTGCGTAAGTACATGGATAGGCATGTTAAGTACAACAGGGTTAGCATCCACTAAAAATAGCAAATGGGCAGCATCCCTAGTACTACTGGTAATTTTCTCTAATACTACAAACTTAAACTACTTCTCACATGCTGCCATCGGGGCATGCTGGCCAGACGTCGGCGTTCTCCTTCCCGGCCTTGTAGGTGGCAGCCCACCGTGCTTCGATCTCCTCCAAGCTCTCCTCAGCATGACGTGCGGCCTCTTTTTTCTTGCGATGGCGGGACTCTCTTTTCTTGACTGCTTTCTGCCTTTTCCGCTCCTTCTGTGCGGCTTTGGCCGCCTCTAGATCCACCACCCATTCGGCCATGGCAGCCTCAAAGTTCACGCATGTAACTGTCTGGCCACCGGCGGTGATGAATTCGGCGCGGTGATATGCCATCGCTTCCTTACCATGTGTGCGGTCGCGGGCGGCGAGGAACGCGGCGCGATGCCATTGCTTCCTTACCAGTTACTGTGCGCCGCGGTGCCATGGACGACGCCTGGAGAGAGCTCTGGGATGGAGGGGCCGGGCAGCCGTACAGTGTGGTGGTATTCAAGAGCTCAACGACAAACGACAACAGAAATTTGGCTTCCCTTACAATTTTGCTCGTTCATTATCGCACACGGTTCATCTCCGTCGCTTCCGGAAACAGTGTGCGCTAAGCCTATTGTGTGTTGCGTTATGATTGGCCGGAACCCCAGCCACGCGGATCGCGCGTGTGCACCGTAGGATGCGTCGTGATCGAACGGCGATCCACGTCCCTCACATCACACCCGTGTAGCTGTAGCTGGCTTGGATTTATTTGCGCTAAATGCCTAGAAAATGCACATAATCCCCTAAATATGGTAAATGAGCCCGAAAAAATGCCAAATTCGAACATGGTGATTTGCAGGGTGTATGTTCGTCGTAGAAAAAACTCCAGGGCAAAGAACGAAGAAAATTTGGATTCCCCTTCAATCTTGGTGATTTCCCTCTCGAAAGCATGGAACTTCTTTGGGATGGTTCGATTTATGAAGGGCGTGCATGACGACATAAGCCAAACCTTCTCAAATTTTTACCAGGGCATGGTGAGGTCATACCATGGCACACCATGCCAGGTGTCATGTTTCTCAACCATTTATTTCATTTTTCTATAGTTGAAAACCCAATAATATAAACAAATTGTTGTGGTTGACTATTGCCACACATTTCATCGAAATATATGTCCATTCCTTGTAAAAGGCATGAGAATTTACTAAATGGCACGAGCATGGTTTTCCAGGCCATTCTTGTGCACCCTTTCATGCACCGATTGTTTCAACTTGAATTATGTGCATTAATGCGTAGGAAATGCACATAATCCCCTAAATATGGCAAATAAACCAGGAAAAGTGCCAAATTTGAACACGGTGATTTGCATGTTGTATGTTCATCATAGAAAAAAACTCATGGACAAAGGACAAAGAAAATTTGGATCCCCCTTCAATCTTGGTGATTTCCCCCTCGAAACCATGAAACTTCCTCGGTGATGGTTCGATTTATGAAAGGCGTGCATGACGACATTTTTACCAGGGCTCGGTGAGGCCATACCATTGCACCACACCAGGTGTCATGTTTTCCAAGCATGTATTTCATTTTTGTATAGTTGTTAACCCAGTAAACGACGCATTTATGGTTGACTATTGCCACACATTTCCTTGAAATATCTGCCCATTCCTTGTAAAAGGCATGAGAATGTACTAAATAGCATGAGCATGGTTCTCCAGACCGTTCTTGTGCACCTTTTCATGCACCGATTGTTCGAATTTGAATTATGTGCATAATTAATGCCTAGAAAATGCACATAATCCCCTAAATATGGTAAATGAGTTCGGAAAAATGTCAAATTTGAACATGTTGCATTTGAGGCGGTATGTTGATCGTTGGAAAAAATTTGAATGACAAACTAGGACGGAAATTTGGATTCCCATTCAATCTTGGTGATTTCCCTCTCGAAAGCATTGAACTTCCTCGGTGATGGTTCGATTTATGAAGGGCGTGCATGCCAAAATAAATCAAACCTTCTCAGCTATTAACTAGGGCACGGTGAGGCCATACCATGGCACCATGCCAGGCATCATGTTTTTCAAGCATGTATTTCATTGTTCTATAGAGTATAACCCAGTAAATGACGCGTTTGTGGTTGACTATTGCCACACATTCCATTGAAATCTCTGCCCATTCCTTGTAAAAGGCTTGAGAAATTACTAAATACCACGAGTATAGTTTTTCCAGACCGTTCTTGTGCACCTTTTCAAGAACCAATTGTTTGAATTTGAATTATGTGCATTAATGCCTACAAATTGCACATAATCCCCTAAATATTGTAAATGAACTCGGAAAAGTGTCAAATTTGAACACGGTGACTAGCAGGGTTTATGTTCACCATAGAAAAAACTCATGGATGAAGGACAAGGAAATTTGGATTCCCATTCAATCTCGGTGATTTACTATTGCACACGATTCATCTCCGTCGCCTCTGTGAATCGTGTGTGTTCACTCACACATGCAAAAGGAAAAAGAAAATCCTCGCCCACTTTGTCCCCATTCACTCGCCGCGGACTCCTCCGCAACTCTGCACCCTAAGCTCGACGGCTGTTGGCGGCGGGCGTAGGTCGTGCTCCAAATGACATGGGATTTCGCCCCTATCGCTTTCTGCTGCCTATCTGCACCGACATTCTAGACTCTGGTCGACTGGGGTTTTTGCGGGATTGGGCCGGTGATTTTTCTCATGGAGAAGGTAATCAACTTAGCAAAATATTCACTCATCTCTTATCGCAGTCCGTCCGTCGCTGTTAATCAACCAGCAGAAATCGTCGTGGAATCATTTTTGTGCTAGCTGATTCATGGGTGTTCATTCATTTGTCCATAGTGCGAGCACAAATCCGGCAACTGTGGTCGTGGCCGGTCGGAAACAAAGTTCTATCTCACCATTCCGGATGACTCCAGGGAGCGCTCGGTATGTTCAATCTCAACCTACCACGACCGGCATGGCCCAAATTTGTGAACATATACCGTCTGTTGCTACATTATCTATATATTTGCACCAAATCTTTGTTACATTATCTATTTTTAATTCTATATTTTTGTACTTTGCTTTCATCTATATATTGACCTGTTCTATCAGTTACTCTCATATTTGCATCTTGCTCTGTTATTTCAATATATCTAATTTACGATCTTAATTTTCATTTTAAGCAGTACATCCCTTGCTTTGCAAGAACAGGAGTAGAAGGAAATCTTGGGCTTTACTTTGTTGATGACTCCTAGGATGTCATATTGACAACGCATCATGGATTTACAATGACGATTAGCGTAAAACTTGATAAAGATGGTCACTCCTATTTTAATGCGGACTTTTGGAGAAAAATGTCTAAGTGTTATGAACTGAAAGCTGGCAATAAAATTCTAGTGTGTGCACCACAGCCTGGTCTAATTAACATGGATGTTTACTTCCCCAACGTCATCAGCTGATCAAAGTCTAATCGAGGTTAGTGTCCTTTCAACTTTCTCCATGCCGTCATATTACTTAGCAAAAACGGGGTATTTGTTCTGACTAATTGATCACTATTTAAGCAATCAATTGTGATTTCATATTTTGACTCCGTTCCTAGCCAGTAACAAATTCTATTTACCAATTTATGCGCCCAATATATTCTTCTGCCATGTTCTGAATAAATAATACCTTTCCACCTTTTAAGCAGGATATGTTGGATGCATAGTGAACGATCTGTATGTTACTAAGCGTACCAAATTTCACTGGAAGGACTTGAAGCATGTCATAAACTTTGTTGCTAATCTGACAGAGATAGCACAAAATATGTTGGATGCATAGTGAACGATTTGTATGTTACAATTGGTGTTTATTCTAGATGTCAACAGAAATTGCCCCCTGTAGCAGTTCCTGGATCGATTTTCCGGCGTGGTTGAATTACACTTGTGCCTGCTAATAACGCCAAAGTGATTGCAAGGTACTGCATTTCCCGAAGAAATGGAACCATTCAAATTAACAAGTTCTCGCTTCTCGTGGCAATGCATCCATTTTGGAAAATTGGAGACACTGTTCTACTCATGCTCTACCAAGGCACAGGAGGGCTCTTCCTTTTCATTGACGAGATGTCGAGTCACCGTGATCAAGCTGCTTCCAGCGGATAGTTGTGGTTGTTGACCCTCAGCCTCTTAAAATGTGCTAGCTGTTAATTACTATATATGTTAAGTATGTAGATATGGACCATATGGTTGTTGGCCCTTAGCCTCTTAAAATGTGATAGTTGTTACTATGTTAAGTATGTAGATATGGACCATATGGTTGTCAAAACCGTGTTACGAAGATCCTCCTTTTGTCGAATAGTGTAACCACTGATACGTCTCCAACGTATCTATAATTTTTGATTGTTCCATGCTGTTATATTATCAATCTTGGATGTTTTATAATCATTTTATATCATTTTTTGGTACTAACCTATTGACATAGTGCCAAGTGCCAGTTGCTGTTTTTTCCATGTTTTTTACATCGCAGAAAATCAATATCAAACAGAGTCCAAATGCCACGAAACTCCATGATGATTTTTTATGGACAAGAAGGAAGATGTTGGGCCCTGGTTGCACCTGGGGGGAGTCCTGAGGAGGGGACAACCCACCAGGGCGCGCTAGGAGGCCCAGGCTCGCGTTGGTGGGTTGTGCCCACCTCGGGTGCCCCCCGGACCGCCTCTTTGCTCTATAAATACCCCGATATTCCAGAACCCTAAGGGAGTCAACAAAATATTCATCCAGCCGCCACAGAGTCCAGAACCACCAGATCCAATCTAGACGCCATCTCGGATGGGGTTCACCACCTCTATTGGTGCCTCTCCGATGATGCGTGAGTAGTTCTTTGTAGACCTTCGGGTCCGTAGTTAGTAGCTAGATCGCTTTCTCTCTCTTGCTGGATTCTCAATACAATGGTCTCTTGGAGATCGATATGATGTAACTATTTTGCATTGTGTTTGTTGGGATCTGATGAACTTTGAGTTTATGATCAGTTATATCTTTTTATATCCATGAAAGTTATTTGAGTTTCTTTCATCCCCTATATGCATGATTGCTTGTAGCCTCGTATTTCTTCTCCGATATTTGGGTTTTGTTTGGCCAACTTGATCTATTTATCTTGCAATGGGAAGAGGTGCCCGGTAGTGGGTTCGATCTTACGGTGCTTGATCCCAGTGACAGAAAGGGAATCGACACGTATGTATCGTTGCTACTAAGGATAAAATGATGGGGTCTATCTCTACATAGATAGATCTTGTCTACATCATGTCATCATTCTTATTGCATTGCTCCATTTTTCCATGAACTTAATACACTAGATGCATGCTGGATAGCGGTCGATGTGTGGAGTAATAGTAGTAGATGCAGGCAAGAGTCGGCCTACGAATCATGGACGTAATGGCTACATAATGACCATTGCTTGGATATCGTCATAATTATTTGAAGTTCTATCAATTGCCCAACAGTAATTTGTTCACCCACCGTTTGTTATTTTCCTCGAGAGAAGCCACTAGTGAAACCTACAGCCCCCGGGTCTTATTTCTCATATATTTGCCTTTGCGGTCTACTTTTTCCTTGCATTTGTTTTTAGATCTATTAAACCAAAAATCCAAAAATATCTTGCTGCACTTAATTTTATTTGCGATCTATTATTTCAATCTATCAAATTTATCTCCCGTCCGCGCACCGCTCCTGGCGCCGTTGCCCGAAAGGGATTGACAACCCCTTTAACACGTCGGGTTGCGTGGTGTTGTTATTTGTGTGCAGGGGCTATTTACGTTGTGTTGCTTGGTTCTCCTATTGGTTCGATAACCTTGGTTTCATATTTGAGGGAAATACCTACCGCCGCTGTACTGCATCACCCTTCCTCTTTGGGGAAATACTGACGTAGCTTCAAGCGACATCAAAATGAATTTCTGGCGCCGTTGCCGGGGAGGATCTTCAACATATACCAGGTTCCTAATCACAAATCTCATCTCCTTGCAATTTACATTATTTACCATTTGCCTCTCGTTTTCCTCTCCCCCACTTCACAAAAATTTGTCGTTTTATTCGCTCATCTTTCTCGTTCGCCGTTTTCTCGCCATGTCCGATCTCAAAAGAGCTAAGGGTTTTCTCCCTAGTCTTAATGCTTTGGATAGCCCCTCTGTCCTCTCTAAGCTCATAAACAATGATGCTATCGGAGGATACCGTGGTTGTTAAGGAAAATCTTAACCATTGTGAAGAAGATGATCCCGGAATTTTTCGTTATTTACTTGATGAATCTTTGAAAGATGCTTGGGATAGGTTGTTGAGAGTTCGAGCTGGCTATGTGCCCCAATATCAGATTGAGATATACTTGAAAAGTTTTTATGATGGTTTACCTTCTTCGTTCAAGCAAGTCTTAGATTCATATTGGAAAACGGTTTTTTTTGAAGGGGATGCCGTTGATACTTATGAGAAGATGAAAGCCATATTTGGGCACCCCAAAGGAGAAAATGTTGAATCATCTACTCTTATGAGCTTTTATCAAAATGAAATAATTAAAGAGATGAAGGCTAGTTTGGATATGAATTTTTGCAACGTGCTTAATCTTTCTTCTGCTATCAATGGCCATGTGCTTTCACAAAATAGAAAATTAAATTCCATTGATAGAAAATTTTCCCTTTTCATTCCAAGGGACAAGGATGACAAAACTTAGATCCTTGCTTTATGCCTAGCTAAGGGCATAAAACTATAGCGCTTGTTGGGAGGCAACCCAATGAGTAAATTTTATTTTTGCTTTTTGCTTTCTGTTCTTGAGTGTTAGCACAATTATGCTACTGTTATGATTGTGTTTTTTTGTGTTTTAGTTAGTGTTTGTGCCAAGTAGACCAAGAGGATCTTCTTGGGTGATAGTTGTTTCATCTTGCTGAAAAAGACAGAAACTTTGCGCTCACGAAAAAAAGCTCATTTTTTTATCAGAAAGAGCTTTTTCCCTGATTCTTTTTGCAGAAGATTAATATACAAATTATCTAGGTCGTCCTAGTTTTTCAGAACTTTTGGAGTTCCAAAAGTATTCGAACAAATCAAATTGCTACAGACTGTTCGGTTTTGACAGATTCTGTTTTCTTTGTGTTGTGTGCTTATTTTGATGGCTCTATGGTTTTCTTTGATGAGTTTTTGCCATAGAGAAGTTGGAATGCAGTAGATATAATAAAAAAACAAAATAAGAATTGGTTTGATACAACAGTTATAGTAGTGGTTTATTTTTCTTACACTAACGGATCTCACGAAGGTTTTTGTTGAGTTTTGTGTGATTGAAGTTTTCAAGTTTTGGGTTATCTTACCATGGATGAAGGAAGGATGTAAGAGCCTAAGCTTAGGGATGCCCCGGCATCCCAAGATATTATCCAAAAATGAGCAACCAACTATTTCTTCCAACAACTATCGGTATTTTACTTGAAACTGTATTTTTATTCATCACATGATATGTGTTTTGCTTGGAGCGTCTTGTATGATAAGAGTCTTTGCTTGTTTTATTTTGTGTTTTAAGTCATCAATCCTTGCTGGACACACCTATTTGTGAGAGCCAAAATTATGTCATGACTTGTTAGAATTGCTGTCTATGCTTCACTTAATTTTTTATGAGCAATGGACCTGCTCTAGTGCTTCACTTATATCTTTTTGAGCACGGTGTGCTTAGTATTTTTGAAGAAATGCTCTCTTGCTTCACCTAGATTTATTTGAGAGTTAGTAAAATTTTGAAGAAATTCTCTCTTGCTTCACTTAAATTATTTTGAGAGAAAGAAGAAAAATTATGCTCATGATCTTCACTTATATTTGTTTGAGCTTATGAAAAGCAACACATGAAAATTAGTATCAAAGTGTTAGATATCCAAGAAGGATATAATAAAAACTTTCATGAAGATCATTGGACAAAATAAACTTGATTCTTAGTAATAGTTTTGAGATATGATGATGTGATATGTGAGTTATGTTGATGAGTATTATGCTTTAGTAAGAATATTGGTGTTAAGGTTTGTGATTCCCTATGCAAGTACGAAAGTCAATAGTCATGAAATGAAAATTATATCCTACTTGTGGTGCATTATTCGGTGTTATTTATGCCTAATGCTTGCTTATGAGATTATCCGTTTCTTGGTTGGTCGCTTCCCAATCTTTTGCTAGCCTTCACTTTGCACCAAGTATGACCTCTATTTGTGCATCCAAAAACCTTTAAACCAGTTTTGCCACATGAGTCCACTATATCTACCTATATGCGGTATTCTTTTGCCGTTCTAAGCAAATTTGCATGTGCCATCTCTAATTTTCAAAATAAACTTCTCTTTTGTGTGTTTGTTCCCTCGCGGAGCGGTGATGGGTGGCTAATATTTTCCATGCTGGATGTGTCATTCTCGTGATGAGTGTTTATTCACTTGTCATTGCACGAGAGTAAGGCAAAGGTCTTAGGGATGCCCAGTCCCAAAATGCAAAAATGAATTTACTTTATGTTGTCAAATAATAAATTCCTTGGAAAGTGTTGGTATGGAGGGCACCCGTGGATACGGTTAGCCATGGAAAGTAAAAGTATGGTGGAAAAAGGAATAAACTTTATTTTTTGTTTGGGAACCGCCTATGGCATATCTAGCATGGGAAGTGTTGGGAACTCTAAGTCGTTTTCGTTGGTGGGATGGATACACCTCCCAAAATGTTTTTATCTCTAAGTTTTTCGCTTTGAGCTCTAGCACCTCTACAAATCCCTACTTTCCTCTGCGAAGGGCCTTTCTTTTACTTTATGCAATTTTTATTTTGAATTTGAGCCTCCATCTTCTCTCATAAAAAGCACCAACTAGGAGGCAATATGATCATACTTAAGTATTGGGTGTAGCTAATATTTGAGTGTGTTTCATGAATGGATCAATGTTTGAGCATGCTGGGCTAGGGATAACTTATTTTAGCATTGATATTTTGAAAGACATGGTTGCTTGTTGATATGCTTGAGTATCTAAATTATTATGTCAAAACTAGACTATTGCTTTGAAAAATATAAAAGTCCAAATGCCCATGCTATAAAGAAAAGAAATATGATATGACATGTTAGGCAACATTCCACATCAAAAATTCTGTTTTTATCACTTACCTACTCGAGGACAAGCAGGAGTTAAGCCTGGGGATGCTGATATGTCCATGCTGTTATATTATCAATCTTGGATGTTTTATAATCATTTTATATCATTTTTTGGTACTAACCTATTGACATAGTGCCAAGTGCCAGTTGCTGTTTTTTTCCATGTTTTTTACATTGCAGAAAATAAATATCAAACGGAGTCCAAATGCCACGAAACTCCATGATGATTTTTTATGGACTAGAGGGAAGATGTTGGGCCCTGGTTGCACCTGGGGGGAGTCTCGAGGAGGGGACAACCCACCAGGGTGCGCCAGGAGGCCCAGGCGCGCCCTGGTGGGTTGTGCCCACCTCTGGTGCCCCCTGGACCGCCTCTTTGCTCTATAAATACCCCAATATTCCAGAAACCCTAAGGGAGTCGATGAAATATTCATCCAGCCGCCGTAGAGTCCAGAACCACCAGATCCAATCTAGACACCATCTTAGATGGGGTTCACCACCTCCATTGGTGCCTCTTCGATGATGCGTGAGTAGTTTTTTGTAGACCATTGGGTCCATAGTTAGTAGCTAGATGGCTTTCTCTCTCTTGCTGAATTCTCAATACAATGGTCTCTTGGAGATCATATGATGTAACTCTTTTGCGGTGTGTTTGTTGGGATCTCATGAACTTTGAGTTTATGCTCAGTTATATCTTTTTATATCCATGAAAGTTATTTGAGTTTATTTGATCCCTTATATGCATGATTGCTTGTAGCCTCGTATTTCTTCTCCGATATTTGGGTTTTGTTTGGCCAACTTGATCTATTTATCTTGCAATGGGAAGAGGTGCCCGGTAGTGGGTTCGATCTTACGGTGCTTGATCCCAGTGACAGAAAGGGAACTAACACGTATGTATTGTTGCTTCTAAGGATAAAACGATGGGGTCTATCTCTACATAGATATATTTTGTCTACATCATGTCAGCGTTCTTATTGCATTGCTACGTTTTTGCATGAACTTAATACACTAGATACATGCTGGATAGCGGTCGATGTGTGGAGTAATAGTAGTAGATGCAGGCAGGAGTCGGTCTACTAATCTTGGACATGATGCCTATAAGGATCATTGCCTGGATATCATCATAATTATTTGAAGTTCTATCAATTGCCCAATAGTAATCTCGAGAGAAGCCACTAGTGAAACCTATGGCCCCCGGGTCTTATTTCTCATATATTTGCCTTTGCGATCTACTTTTTCCTTGTATTTATTTTCAGATCTATTAAACCAAAAATCCAAAAATATCTTGCTGCACTTTATTTTATTTTCGATCTATTATTTCAATCTATCAAATTTATCTCCCGTCCGTGCACCGTTTCTGGCACCGTTACCCGAAAGGGATTGACAACCCCTTTAACATGTCGGGTTGTGAGGTGTTGTTATTTGTGTGCAGGGGCTGTTTACGTTGTGTTGCTTGGTTCTCCTACTAGTTCGATAACCTTTGTTTCATATATGAGGGAAATACCTACCGCCACTGTGCTGCATCATCCCTTCTTCTTTGGGGAAATACTGACGTAGCTTCAAGCGACATCAACCACTATATATATGTTACTCAAATGTTGTTACCCAAGTTCATAAATTTTCATGGAAAGTATTAGTATCGTACACAGTTCATTGAGTTTAAGCATGTGCCCGATGTCTAGAAGGCATTTGCATATTAATTGTCCATATTGCAAGTTCACACACATGTTAACATAAGGAAACGTATGTGTAACATACTAATCATCGCACACGCTCGCAGACGCATCGTGTGTGATAGTCCTAGCCACCGCAAGCAACTAGTTTGCATTTTTCAAAGTTGTTTGTACACACAGAATCGCACACAAACTAACTGTATTAACTGTCTGTGTTGTAATTTCTCATCGCAAACAGTTCATCCGAGTCGGCTGTTTGCCACGTATCACACACATCTTGTTTACACGACTCGTTTGTGTTCTTTTGGCTCATCGCAAACAGTTCATCCATGTGAACTGTATGCCGCATATCACACACATCTTGTTAAGTTGAACCGTTTCTGTTGTGTTCCCTAATCGAAAACAGTTCGTCCGAGTGAACCGTATGCCGTATATCACACACACATTGATATGGCTGCCCGTTTCTGTTGTTCTACCTTATCACAAACAGTTCGAATGGATTAGCCGTGTTCCCTGCATCGCACACACACATTGATATGGCTGCCCGTTTCTGTTGTTCTGCCTCATCGCAAACAGTTTGAATGGATTAACCGTGTGCCTTGCATCGCACACGCAACTAAAATCTGAACCGTGTTTGATGGCTCGGCCATCGCAAACGTTTTGCACCTTTTTGACGGATTTTTACACCACCATTTGCGATTAATGCATCGCACACACTTTTTGGCAAAGGGTCTCTGATCATAGTGTCGCGTTAGCTGTATCCTGCAGTAGTGCCATAGGCTTTTTAATAGTAGAATCCGCCAAGTGCAAATTTAAAGAACATTCTTCAATATCGGTAAGACCAAGCACATCACATAAAGATTTCGGAATTGTAGGAACACTAGCACCCAAATCACATAAAGCAAAACACTCATAATTTTTTATCTTGACTTTGATAGTAGGCTCCCATTCATCATGTAATTTTCTAGGGATTGAAATCTCTAATTCCAACTTTTCTTCCAAAGCTTTCATCATAGCATCAACAATATGTTTAGTAAAAGTTTTATTTTGTTCATAAGCATGGGGTGAATTTATCATGTATTCCAACAAATAAATACAATCAATCAAAGAGCAATTATCATAATTAAAGTCTTTGTAATCCAAAAGAGTGGGCACATCACTAGTTAAAGTTTTGACCTCTTCAAACCCACCTTTATCAATTTTCTCAACAAGATTTTTGCCCTCCGAATTATCGGGACGCCTTCTAGCTAAAGTTGATTCTTCTTAAGTCCCTTTATTATCAATCTTAATTTTACTAAACAAAGAATCAATAGAAGAAACACCAATAATTTTAAGGTCTTCATCATTTTTATGAAAGCAATCACTTGAATACGCCTTTTTCTAAAAATTCTCTTCTAGCTCTAAGCATAGCGGCTCTTTTCTTACTTTCATCCATAGAAACATATAAAGCTTTAATTGATTCTTCTACCTTAGGCACAACAATTTTATCTTGAGATTTTCCACATCATGAGAAATTCCATCAATGCTTCTAGACATATCATCAATCTTACTCAACTTTTCTTCTATCATAGTATTAAAATTCTTTTGAGCATTGATAGATTCTTTAATATTATTCTCAAGATCAGAGGTGTTCCTATTATTATTATAAGAAGGATTACCATAGGAATTACCATAATTATTAGAGGAATTTTCCAGAAAAGGTCTAGGATTAAAATTACCTCTATAAGCATTGTTATTAAAATTGTTTCGCGAAACAAAATTCATATCTACCGCATCACTATTTTGCTCAATCAAAGTAGACAAAGGCACATCATTAAGATCAATAGGAGCATTTTTATTAGCAACCAACTTCATAAGAGCATCAACTTTTTCACTCAAAGAATTTATTTCTTCTACCGAATTGACTTTTTGACTAGTAGGAGCTCTTCTGGTATGCCATTGTGAATAATTTGCCATAATATTATCAAGCAATTTAGTAGCTTCACCCAAAGTAATTTCCATAAAAGTACCCCCGCGGCGGAATCTAAAAGATTTCTAGAAACAAAATTCAATCCTGCATAAATTTTTTGTATGATCATCCAAAGATTTAAACCATGAGTAGGGCAATTTATTAGCATCAATTTCATTCTTTCCCAAGATTGCGCAACATGTTCATGCTCAGGTTGCTTAAAATTCATGATTTGCATCCTAAGGGAAATAATTTTTGCGAGATGGAAAATTCTTAGTAATAAAAGCATCCTTGCACTTATCCCAAGAATCGATACTATTGTGAGGCAAAGAAGAAAACCAAGTTTTTGCACAATCTCGCAAAGAAAACGGAAATAATTTCAACTTCACAATATCATTGTCCACATCTTTTTTCTTTTGAACATCGCATAATTCCACGAATGTGTTAAGATGGGACGCGGCATCCTCATTAGGAGTACCGGAAAATTGATCTTTCATAACGAGATTCAACAAAGCAGCATTAATATCACAAGACTCCGCACTAGTGGCAGTGGAGCAATCGGAGTGCTAATAAAATCATTGTTGTTGGTACTGGAGAAATCACACAACTTGGTGTTCTCTTGAGTCATTGTGACTACGCAACAAGATTGCACTCAAATCATATCTGACGAGAAAAACGACGAACGAAAAAGAGGGCGAATAAAACGGCAAATTTTTGTGAAGTGGGGGAGAGGAAAACAAGAGGCAAATGGCAAATAATGTAAATTGCAAGGAGATGAGATTTGTGATTAGGAACCTGGTAGATTTTGATGATGTCTCCCTGGCAACAGCGCCATAAATTCCTTTTGATGCGGCTTGAACTACGTCGGTATTTCCCCAAAGAGGAAGGGATGATGCACCACAACTACGGTAGGTATTTCCCTCAATGATGAGACCAAGGTTATTGAACCAGTAGGAGAACCACGCAACACCACGTAAACAGCTCCTGCACACAAAGAACAAATACTTGCAACCCGACGTAAGAGAGGGGTTGTCAATCCCTCATGGGTAAAAAGATAGGTAAAATTGTAGTAGATTGGATAAATAGATCTCGCGGGAACGCGAGATAAAATAAATAATAATAAATTGCAGCAAGGTATTTTTGGATTTTTGGATCAAAAGCTCTGAAAATAAAAGCAAATAAAAATAGATCGTGAAGGCAAATATAATAAAGAAGAGACCCCAGGGCCGTAGATTTCACTAGTGGCTTCTCTCGAGAAAAATAGCATACGGTGGGTAAACAAATTACTGTTGAGCAATTGATAGAACTTGAAATAATCATGACGATATCCAGGCAATGATCATTACATAGACATCATGTCCATGATTAGTAGACCCACTCCTGCTTGCATCTACTATTATTACTCCACACATCGACCGCTATCCAGCATGCATCTAGTGTATTAAGTTCATGGAGAAACGGAGTAATGCAATAAGAACGATGACACGATGTAGACAATATCTATTTATGTAGAAATAGACCCCATATTGTTATCCTTAATAGCAATGATACACACGTGTCGGTTCCCCTTCTGTCACTGGGATCAAGCACCGTAAGATCGAACCCATCACAAAGCACCTCTTCCCATGGCAAGAAAAATCGATCTAGTTGGCCTAACTAAACCAAAGATTCGAAGAAGAAATACGAGGCTATAATTAATCATGGATATAAGAGATCAAAGAAACTCAAATAACTTTCATGGATAAAAACATAGATCTGATCATAAACTCAAAGTTCATCGGATCCCAACAAACACACCACAAAAAGAGTTACATCAAATAGATCTCCAAGAGACCATTGTATTGAGAATCAAAAGAGAGAGAGGAAGCCATTTAGCTACTAACTACGGACCCGTAGGGCTACAATGAACTACTCATGCATCATCGGAGAGGCACCAATGAGGATGATGAACCCCTCCGTGATGGTGTCTAGATTGGATATGGTGGTTCTGGAACTTGCAATAACTGGAATTGATTTTCGTCGACTCCCCTAGGGTTTCCAGAATATTGGGGTATTTATATAGCAAAGAGGCGGTGCGGGAGGCCACCGAGGTGGGCACAACCCACCTAGGCGGGCCTGGGCCCCCAGGCGCACCCTGGTGGGTTGTGCTCTGCTCGGAGCCCCCCTCTGGTACTTCTTTGGACCAACATGTGCCTTCTGGTCCAGAAAAAATCTCCAAAAAGTTTCAAAGTGTTTGGACTCCGTCTGGTATTGATTTTCTGTGAAGTAAAAAACAAGCAAAAATAGCAACTGGCACTGGGAAATATGTCAATAGGTTAGTCCTAAAAATGATATGAAGTTGCTATAAAATGATTGTAAAACATCCAAGAATGATAATATAACAGCATGGAACAATCAAAAATTATAGATATGTTGGAGACGTATCAAACACTCTTACTTATCGAAAGGACTATTATAGATCCCCTATACTTGTGGGTCATCAAAGACTCTTTTCTGGCGCCGTTGCCGGCAATGCCTTTGGTATGGAAACATTTACATAGTGTGCTGAAATTTACTATAAGTTATTATAGAAAATAATCCTTTGAGGGGCTTGTTCGGGGTATCTTCACGTCGACCAGAAGAGCAAAGAGTTGCTCCTCAACCTACTGCACCTACTGAAAATATTTATTATGAAATTCCTTCGGGAATGATAGAGAAACTGCTAGCTAATCCTTATGTGGGAGATGGAACATTACATCCTGATATGCACCTAATCTATGTGGATGAAGTTGGTGGATTATTTAAGCTTGCAGGTTTGCCCGAGGATGTTGTCAAGAAGAAGGTCTTCCCTTTATCTTTGAAGGGAAAGACATTGACATGGTATAGGCTATGCTATGATATTGGGTCTTGGAACTACAACCGATTGAAATTGGAATTTCATCAGAAGTTTTATCCTATGCATCTGGTTCATCGTGATCAGAATTATATATATAATTTTTGGCCTCATGAAGGAGAAAGTATCTCAAGCTTGGGGGAGGCTTAAGTAAATGTTATATTCATGCCCGAATCATGAGCTCTCAAGAGAAATTATTACTCAAAAATTTTATGCTCGGCTTTCTCATAATGATCGATCCATGCTCGATACTTCTTGTACTGGTTCTTTTATGAAGAAGAATATTGAATTCAAATGGGATTTATTGGAAATAATTAAACGCAGATCTGAAGATTGAGAACTCGACAAAGGCAATGAGTCAGGTATAAACCTTAAGTTTGATTGTGTTAAATCTTTTATGGATACCGATGCTTTTCGTGATTTTAGCACTAAATATGGACTTAAATTCGAGATAGTAGCTTCTTGTTGTGAAGTTTTCGCTACTCATGTTGATCTCCCCAAGGAGAAGTG
This sequence comes from Triticum aestivum, assembly GCF_018294505.1. NCBI lineage: Eukaryota > Viridiplantae > Streptophyta > Magnoliopsida > Poales > Poaceae > Triticum > Triticum aestivum. Next base: position 345,226,526 of record NC_057796.1, read on the forward strand.
GTTTAAATATCATCCTCCCGTTGTAGTGAAAGTAGTAGAACCTATTTAGTTGAAGAAGAAACTATTACTTATAATGTTGATCCTATTGTTCCTACTGCTTATATTGAGAAACCACCTTTTCCTGTTAGAATAAAGGATCATGTTAAAGCTTCAACTGTGGTTCGTAAGAGTTATACTAGAACACCTACACCCCTTGAGCAAATTAAAGTTGAACCTAGTATAGCTATGGTTAAAGATCTCTTGGTTGATAATATTGATGGGCATGTTATTTATTTCTGTGGTGAAGCTGCTAGAATTGCTAAACCTGATATTAAAGATAAACATAGACCCGTTGTTGGCATGCCTATTGTTTCTGTTAAAATTGGAGATCATTGTTATCACAACTTATGTGATGTGGGTGCTAGTGTGAGTGCAATTCCTTATACCTTGTATCAAGAAATTATGAATGATATTGCACCTGCTAAGATAGAAGATATTGATGTTACTATTAAGCTTGCCAATAGAGATACTATATCACCAATTGGGATTGTTAGAGATGTTGAAGTCTTGTGTGGGAAAATAAAATACCCTACTGATTTTCTTGTTCTTGATTCCCCACAAGATGATTTTTGTCCCATTATATTTCATAGACCTTTCTTGAATACTATTAATGCTAAGATAGACTGTGAGAAAGAAGTTGTTATTGTAAGTTTTGGGGATATGTCTCACGATTTTAATTTCTCTAAATTTCTTAGACAACCCCATGACAAAGAATTGCCTAGTAAGGATTAAATTATTGGTCTTGCTTCTATTGTCGTTCCTCCTAGCGATCCTTCAGAACAATATTTGCTAGACCATGAAAATGATATGTTTATGAATGAAAGAAGGGAAATAGATGAAATATTCTTTAATCAAGGGCCTGTTCTGAAACACAATTTGCCTATTGAAATCCTTGGGGATCCTCCTCCACCCAAAGGTGATCCCATGTTTGAGCTTAAACAATTACCCGATACTCTGAAATATGCTTATCTTGATGAAACGAAGATATATCATGTTATTATTAGTGCTAACCTTTCAGAGCATGAAGAAAAGAAATTATTGAGAACTCTGAAGAAGCACCGTGCTGCTATTGGATATACTCTTGATGATCTTAAGGGCGTTAGTCCCACTCTATGTCAGCATAGAATTAATATGGAACCTGATGCTAAACCAGTTGTTGATCACCAACGAAGGTTGAATCCTAATATGAAGGAAGTGGTAAGAAATGAAATACTCAAGCTCCTGGAGGCAGGTATAATTTATCCTATTGCTGATAGTAGATGGGTAAGTCCCATTCATTGTGTCCCTAAGAAGGGAGGTATTACTTGAAAGTGCTAGTTATCGACTAGAGGGGGTGAATAGGCGATTTTTATGAAAGTCTTCAAAACATGGGAGTTTCGAAGACAAACGATAGAAATGAACCTATTAACATGTAGCAGAAGGTACACTACACTAGGCAGGCCATAGTCAGGTATTCAATGAAGTGAAAGCACGAAGACTAATAGCAGCTAGGTAGTAATGATCAGGATGGAAGATAGTGTGAAGCCAAACAACAATAGAAGTCACACAGTGAAGTCAAACAGGTAACACAAGCAGGCAATGACTTCACGAAGACAAACTGTAAATAAAGAGAGGGAGAAGATAGAACCAGTCGCTTGATGAGCACAAGGATTTGTTGGACCAGTTCCAATTGCTGTGACAACTGTACGTCTGGTTAGGGAGGCTGAGATTTAACTCAGAAGACCGTGTCTTCACCTTATTCCCCTTGAGCTAAGGACACCCAGTCCTCGCCCAATCACTCTGGTAAGTCTTCATGGTAGACTTCCAAACCTTCACAGACTTCGTTCACCGGCGATCCACAATGACTCTTGGATGCTCAGAACGCGACGCCTAACCAGCTGGAGGATTCACAATCCTCAAGTGTAACAAGTCTTCAGGTCACGCGGACAAAAAGACTTCGGTGATGCCTAACACTCTTTGGCTCTGGGTGTTTGGGCTTTGTCCTCGCAAGGATTTCTTTCTCTCAAAAGCTTCGGAGGTGGGTTGCTCTCAAACGACAAAAGCCGTGCACTAACTCTGAGCAGCCACCAATTTATGGTGTAGGGGGTGGGCTATTTATAGCCACTAGGCAACCCGACCTGATTTGTCTGAAATGACCCTGGGTCACTAAGGAACTGACACGTGTTCCAACGGTCAGATTTCAAACACACGCGGCAGCTTGACTTGGGCTACAAGTAAAGCTGACTCATCCAGCTCTAGATAAGATTTGCTCTCATTGTCTTTGCTCGAAGACATAGGATTTGGTTGAGCATCACTTCAGTCACTCTGACTTTGTTCACTTGGACCCCACTTAACAGTACGGTGGTTCCTATGACTCAACAAAGAAGAAAATGAAACTATGAAACAACTATGTCTTCGCGCTCCAAAGTCTTCATGCTATGTCTTCTCATGTCATAGTCTTCGATGTGAATATCTTCACATACCACCATTGTCTTCAATGTCTTCACACATTTTTAGGGGTCATCTCCGGTAGGTAAACCGAATCAATGAGGGACTACTACCTGTGTTATCCTGCAATTTACACAAACACATTAGTCCCTCAACCAAGTTTGTCGTCAATACTCCAAAACCAACTAGGGGTGGCACTAGATGCACCTACTATCTCCCCCTTTTTGGTGATTGATGACAAACTAGTTGAAGTTTTCGATGGGGATAAATGTATGTGAAATTGTAAAGGATTAAGGTATTGTGTTCATAAGTAGCAAAAAGGCTCCCCCTGAAGATGTGCATATAAGTAGTTTGCTTTTGGAATGCAAATGCACATGGCAGGTTGTACTTGTGGAGATCCTCTTCAACTTATGAAGGAAATTCATCATGCATGAAAAGATATAACGAAGATTATGACATGCATAATGAAAAATGGACGTCTGCAATATGACTTTGTGTGGGATTTATCATCGCATATGCGGAATTTATCATCGTATCACAAAATAGCAGAAAAAGTAGCAGACGGCCATCAAGTTTAAGTGTTACAACTCAAAGAACCAAATGTATCGAAAACGAGAGTTGTAAACACTTGGCAAAAGTATAGCAACCGCCCATATGGACCCGCTTGAAGACTATCAACTCATATGCTTCTCCCCCTTTTGTCAGTAAGGAGCAAAAAGGTTTGAAGACATAGAGCCTCTACTCGTTCCCATGAGGAGTAGGTGAAGCAGCAGGGTCGACGTTGAGGTTTGGTGGTGCAGAAGAACTTGGTGCAGTGTCGATACACGCCGAAGTTGGAGGTGGTGAAGTAGCATCATCTTGGTCATCAATGACTCTGGCATTAACAGTTGCAGCTGAGGAGGAATAGTCAGAGTCTTCAAGTGAGGGAGTCCTACGCAAGACAGCATTCCTGGGAGGAGTGGAATCAAACTTGAATCTTTCAGTGAAGCCATCGTCTTGAGGATCAGCTTCTGCACTGAGCAATGTCAGACTCTTCCATGACCTCCTACAGGTCTCATGTGTGACAAAAGCATTCTTGGTGGCAAGATTGCGAATGCGGTTGACATCCACCAAGAGGCTCTGCATCTGTCGCTTCAACCAGAAGTGATGCTTATCATGTTTTTGATGCAGGGCGACGAGAAGCTCTCGGTCATTGAGAACACGTGATCGCTTCCGAGGCCTTTGAGAAATAGTGCTTTCAGTGGCTTCAGTGTGGGCACGGTGAGGTGCACGTGTATTGCCAGCCAAAGGATAAACACGAGTGACGGCCTGAACTCCTTCAATGGGCTGTGTGAAGCTTTGGTGATCAACATTGTGAAGATAAACAAGCTCTTTGGCAGGCTCTGGGAAGATGGCTTCAATAGACATATCAACCTCTGGCAAGAATATCAGATGGTTGCGTGCAGAGGGCTGATAGTTGACAGCTGCATGAAGCTTGATAAGGCGCATAACCCATGGAGCGTAGAACTTCAGACCAAAGAGGTCAGAGCCAGATGCAGCCAATTGCCTGATGAAGAAGTCTTGAGCATTGAAGCTGATGCCATTGAAGATATAAAAGACCAATGTCTTCATTGCTCCTTCAAGCTTCGCTGCAGAAGAATGTCCTTTGACATGCCATAGAGTTCGCCTGATGATATGATAAATAGTGCGGGGCAGATACTCTAGGTCTTCAACAAAGAATTCTCTTGGGTATTCAGCGTCGCGTGGTAGTGGCTTCATCATGCTCAGAATTTGGCTCATGTTGGGCTCTGGCTTTTGAAAGATGCTCTCCAAAGCATTGCGGTGAAGCTGACAACCGGGCTCGAAGAGTTCACCTGGAGTGGGCAGGCCAGTTAGCTCAATGATATCAAGAGCTTTGGCTTCGTGATGGACATTGCCTGTCATCCACTCAAGGATCCATGTCTTCGGATCCCTGTTGAAGCCACGAATGTGGAGGGTAGCATAGAATTGCAGCAGAAGCTCTTCATTCCAATGCTCTTTATTAGTCACAAAGTTCAGAAGACCAGCATCACGGAAACAGTCAAGGGCTTCTTCTAAGCAGGGAAGTCCAGCAATAGCTTCACAGTCTAGACGCATATGTGGAAAGATGCGCCCTTGATCATAGAGAACACAGGAATAGTAACTGCACCGCTGATAGCTCCAGAACCGATCAGATGAAATTCTTGGCTTGGAGTAGGGGTTCTTGGCACTATCAAAGAAGGTATTGTGTGCAATGAAGCCATTTGCATTGAAAGATCCTGGTGAAGTTGCAGTACCTGGAAACCTTGGCAACCTTGGCTTAGGCTTCTGGACCTGAGGCCTGTGCTCTACATGATAGTCAAATTGCGGACCAGCAGCAGGTGGAGGAACCAGAATGGGCCATCTGACAGTAACCAGCTGACCACGATCGAATGCTTGCTCAATGGTGTGTGGCCTTGGAGGCGGTACAGGAGCAGTGGCATTGGCATTAACGTCAGGCTGCAGATTTGCTTCAGGTGCAGCATTGGCTTCAGGTGCAACAACTTCTGGCACCACATTAACTTCTGGCGCCACATCAGCTTCAGCCATGACAACATCATCGGCTTCAGTAGTATTGTTTGTGGCCGCCTCAATTGTTAACCTCCACTCGAGTAGCTGGAGGGTCGGACACGTTCTCCTCGAGAACAACTTCAGGGTTAGCTGGGGGTGTAGCAACACGTTCTTCTTCTTGTCTTGGTTCTTCTTGTTCATCGGCTGATGCAGCCGAAATGTCTTCAGCAGCATTGGCTTCAGACTCAGAGATGTTCACAGTTGGAGAGGCATCAGGAAATACTTGGCGAGATACTCATTGGTGCTCTTCTCCTTCTGGAACACTCGAAAGAGTGACTTGTGGCCTTGGTCCTTTGCGAAGCCTGCGAAACGCTGGCGACGCTTGTGGAGATGGAGTTGTCTGGGCCACAAAGCCTTCATCTTCAAGTACCGGAGTGGTGACTTGAGTTGGGGGAGTAGTTGGTGTTTCTTCTTCACAGGGGGAGTCTTGAGGGTGATCAGCCCATGAATCATCCTGAGCAATTGGTGTCAAAGGATGACCAATGCTGATGAGTTCGCTGTTCGTGAGAACAGGCGCTGATACCACGTTGTGCTCGATCTGAGGAAGGACTTCATCATCTTCTACATTGTCTTGGTGGCCAATGTCTTCAGGTGCGGTGGGGTCAACAGCTGGAATCTCTTCAGTTTCAGGAGCCTCTGTGGTAGCAGGCTCATGAACTATCAACCGACGCTCTTGGTGTGCAGACGCGGGACGAGCAACTGAGATTGGCTCGACGAAGAGGGGCTCTGTGGGAGCAGCCCGATCTTTCTTCTTGGTAGGTGGAGCTTCATCAGTGGTGTTCTTGGACTTGCGCTTTCTGGCTTTGGCTTTGGCTGTCCTTGTTTTCTTGAGATCTGAAGCCACTGTGGGGACCTTTGGCTTCACGCCTGTCATACTGGTGGGGAAGACAATGTGAGGTTCTTCCCGCCTGGATGCTTCAGCTTGGTCCACAGCAGGCTTCTTCTTCTTCTTGGCAGCCATCTTGGGGTCGATGCCAGGACGCCCAAGTGCCTTGCGCTTCTCATCTTCATTGTAAGCTTGAACACATTTGGCAGCAAGGAGTTTCATGCGCTCGCGTGAACCTTTAGCTTCATCACGTTTCTTGTGAAACGCCTCCTTGAGCTCATGCATCATTGGCTTGAAGTTTTGGACATCAGTCACACTGAGCTTGGCCATATGCTTCTTGAACTGAGCCTTTTCATAGTCAATTTTGTTCTTTAGCTCAACAATCCTTTGAGCTAGAGCCAGCTCAGGAGCAATGGCTCCATGAAATGAAACGCTGAGGCCAACAGGAAGCTGAAGATCATCAAAGCTGAGGTTTGGGCTATCAAACCATTCATCAATGAACTTGTTCAAGATGTCCACATCAAAAAGGGGAAGATCGTTGAAGATTTCTGCCTCTTGCTTGCTCTTTATCAGCAGCTCAAGAGCATCATCGCCAAGATCGTCGTCACTAGACAGATCAATGGCTTTGTTCTCATTCCTCAGAACGGCAGCTGGGGTCAGTGCTTGACCAGTAGTTTGCATGGGCTTCTTCTTCTTCACTGTCTTGGAGATGCGAGAGAGATCTTCAGAATGCACACTAGGTGCAGGAGGAGTAGTGGCCAGAGGCTTCGCACGCGAAGCTCTTGGTGCAGAGGAGGACTTTGAAGCCTTCGGTTTCTTCTGCTTCAGTGGTTTTGGTGGAGCAGGCGCTTCATCAGAGTCAGCGTCATCAGCTGAGTGCTCCACTTCTGCCCCTTGAACCATAATGTGAGTTATGAGACCTTCGAGGTTGTAGAAGGGCCCGACGATATTGGGTTCAGCATCGCGTGTGCCATCGGCACGAGGAGCAGAGGGACCGGGGTTGAAGTCTAATCCCAGCGACTTCTTGTTCTTCGCAGCAGAGTCCTTGGCAAACTTGTAGTTGCGCTTGAACAGATTGTCGTCACGACACCATAGCAGAGAAGATGGGTCAGCATTTTCTGGCTGTGGTCCGCGAACCATGCAAGGATAGAAGCCTTGATCAATGGCTTCAGTTCTGGACCTGGGTGGAAGATTTTTGTACAAGATATCTCCCAAGGGTCGCTTCATGGCATTCTTCTCAGCATACTCCTGGGTCACGAACCTGTATTTGAACCATTGCTCGGCCCAATATCTTCGAATCCATTGGATTCGTGTTTTGCGCTGATTGTAATCCTCTTCTGGATCTGTCTTGTACAGCTCATAGAGGTCTGGTGGCAAATCCTTCGATGTATTCCCACGGCGCTGTCTGCCGCCCTTCCTTGCGGACTTTTCTGTTGCCATGAAGTTCAGACTGGAAGGCTTCAAAACTTGCGAAGGCTTCCGTTTGCTGGTCGGACATGAACTAGCTTCGGGAGAATTGATGGGGTGCTGTAAGAGTTCTGCAAATGAATGCAGACTATGAGAACCAAGGGATTCTCCCACGGACATGTACCTATGACAGCATTAGAGATGCGAGGGAAGGGGAAGAGGTCATATGCATTCTCAGAAGATTTTGAAGATAAATCAGTTTAGAAGACATTGACCTCATAGCGCGAAGACATTCACTTATATGTTGAGAGTTGGTTCCAGATTTGTACGAATCCAAGAATAGGTACAAGTGAGGAATCTAACTATGTGTGAAGGATAAGTGAATATACTAGGCATATTATGAGATGCAGAACAGGATAGATCCAAATTTGTGGCCACAAAAACCACTTTTGGTGAAGAAAGATGAATCTATCGGATCAAAAAGGCAGTAAAAAGTGAGTTTAAATTACCACACGAAGAACTTCTAGACGGAGTAGAAGGAGGCCGAGTAGTTCGATCTTCTGTGCCCTAACTTGGCGACGGAGGACACCTACGGCGGCGGCGGAGAAGACGAGGTTCGCGGCTGGCGTGACGATGGCGTCGGTGAGGTCGCGGCAGCTAAGCGCTTTGTCGCCGGCGTCGTCGAGAGCTAGCGGTGGCGCTAGGGTTTTTTGAGGTGGAAGAAAGATTTTGACCGCGATGTGATGTGCATTTATAGGGAGAGGGACAGCACAACGCAATTACGCAGGTGCCCCTGGTGGTTCACATCTGAGGGACACGTGGCGAACATGCAACACATTGGAAGTTGTTACATGTTCCCACGCACGCCTGGACTGTCGGGTGGTCGTTCCGGCTTCTCCGGGTTTCAAGCAATTAGGACTGAGCATTTAAAATAGATTTAATGTTTGTCTCTGTATCTTCTGCTGACAAGGACGCAGAGAAGACATTCGACGATTTCAGTAGAATGCATATGATTTGTATAGATAGAATTTGAGGAAGAAGCATAGAAGAGGTTAGGGTCCGATCACATTCACTTAGTTCAAAAGATTCAAACGAGAAGACATAGCTATAAGTGAATGCTGTAGAGGACAGAACACAAATATATGTATATATCTGAGTGAGAATAAATCATCAAAGTGAAGATCATCATGAAGACAAATCAATGTTGAAGATAAATCAAATGCGAAGACTTAGCAAATGTAATGCCAAGAGAAAACACTCCAAATAAGAATTTGGTGGCGGCGTTACCCACCGTATAGGAAGTGTTTGACCCAGACACAACGCACAATTATCGTGGCGCTCTGAAGTCAAATTCCGCATTAATGTATTCACACTCAGAGTGTATGTCTTCATTGATTGAAGATATACATTACTTCGTGTGTTGCACATCTAAGTCATCAACATGCATAAGTGTTAGGATGTGTGCCTGATCACAGGACATTCGAGGATTCCAAGATATTTAGCTCACACCGCAACTTGCAAAACCTTTTCTCATCCAAGGGCTTTGTGAAGATATCTGCCAATTGCTCTTCAGTGTTGACGAGAATGATATCAATATCTTCCTTCATAACATGATCTCTGAGAAAGTGATGACGAATTTCAATGTGCTTTGTCTTCGAGTGCTGAACTGGGTTGTTGGCAATCTTGATGGCGCTTTCATTGTCGCAGTAGAGTGGTACTTGCTTAAGATGGATGCCATAGTCCTTGAGTGTTTGCTTCATCCATAGAAGCTGAGCGCAGCAAGATCCAGCGGCAATGTATTCAGATTCAGCAGTGGAGAGAGATACACAGTTCTGCTTCTTTGAAGACCAACAAACAAGTGATCGTTCCAGAAAGTGACATGTGCCTGATGTAGACTTGCGATCCACCTTATCACCAGCATAATCCGCATCCGAGAATCCAACTAGATCAAACTCTGAGCCCTTTGGATACCATAATCCTAGTGTTGGGGTGTAAGCCAAATATCGAAGAATTCACTTCACAGCTAAGTGATGCGATTCCTTTGGTGTCGCTTGGAATCGGGCACACATGCAAACACTAAGCATTATATCTGGCCTAGATGCACATAAATAAAGTGAAGAACCAATCATGGAGCGGTATGCCTTTTGATCGAACTCTTTACCATTGGCGTCAGGACCCAGATGACTTTTAGTTGGCATTGGCGTCGTGTAACCTTTGCAGTCTTGCATTCCAAACTTCTTCAGGCAGTCATTGAGGTATTTTTCTTGAGATATGAAGATGGCGTTGCTTTGTTGAGCTTGTATACCATATCAGGATGTTTTGGATCTTCAAAGCCAGGTGGTTGTGCAACATACACTTCTTCTTCAATCTTGCCATTGAGAAACGCGCTCTTCACATCCATTTGATACAGAAGGATGTTGTGATGATTTGCATAGGCTTGCAGTATGCGAATGGCTTCAAGATTAGCCACAGGAGCAAAAGTTTCATCGAAGTCAATCCCTTCAACTTGAGTGTATCCTTGGGCAACGAGACGAGCCTTGTTTCTGACAACTTGACCATGCTCATCTTGCTTGTTGCGATATATCCATTTGGTGCCTATTATGTTGTGCTTGCGAGGATCAGGATGCTTGGCTAGTTCCCACACATTGTTCAGCTTGAACTGTTGAAGCTCTTCTTGCATAGCTTGAATCCATTCAGGTTCCATGAAGGCTTCATCAACTTTCTTGGGTTCTGATATTGAGACAAATGCAAAGTGCCCACAGAAATTTGCTAGTTGTGTTGCTCTTGAACGGGTGAGTGGACCAGGTGCATTGATGCTATCAATTATCTTCTCAATTTGTACTTCATTTGCAACACGAGGATGAACTGGACGAAGATTTTGCTCTTGCTGATCATTGTCGTCATTAGGAGGATTGTCTTCAGGCTGAGCATTGTCTTCAGGTTGATTAGGTGCTGAAATGATAAGTTCATCTTTAGCCTGAGCTTCAGATGGTATGATTTCTCTAGTTCCCATAAGCTTGATGGATTCACTAGGTGGAACTTCATCTATCACATTTGGCAGTTTCTCTCTTTGCGAGCCGTTAGTTTCATCGAACCGCACATCTACAGTTTCAACCACTTTATAGTGAAAGAGGTTGAAGACTCTGTAGGAGTGCGAATCCTTTCCGTAACCAAGCATAAAACCTTAATGTGCTTTTGGTGCAAATTTTGAAGTGTGATGTGGATCCTTGATCCAGCACCTAGCACCAAATACTCTGAAGTAACTGACATTTGGCTTCTTACCAGTTAGGAGTTCATAGGATGTCTTCTTTAGAAGCTTGTGAAGATAAACACGGTTGATGACGTGACATGCAGTATCAATGGCTTCAGGCCAGAACTTTCTTGGAGTCTTGTATTCATCAAGCATCGTCCGAGCCATCTCAATGAGTGTTCTGTTATTGCATTCCACGATGCCATTCTGCTGAGGTGTATATGGAGCGGAGAACTCATGAGTGATGCCCAATGTATCCAGGTAAAGGTCGAGGCCGGTGTTCTTGAACTCTGTGCCGTTGTCACTTCTGATATGCTTGATCTTGACGCCATAGTTATTCATGGCACAGTTAGCGAAGCGTCTGAAGACATCCTGCACTTCAGTCTTGTAGAGAATTATATGCACCCACGTATATCTTGAATAATCATCAACAATGACGAAGCCATAGAGACAAGCAGTAGTAGTGAGAGTAGAGTAGTGAGTAGGGCCAAATAGGTCCATGTGTAGCAGCTCGAAGGGTTGAGATGTCATCATGATTGTCTTCGAGGGATGCTTGGCCCTTGTCATCTTTCCAGCTTCGCAGGCACCGCACATGTGATCCTTCTTGAACTTGACTCCCTCGATGCCTATGATGTGTTTCTTCTTTGCGAGAGTGTACAGGTTCCTCATGCCGGCATGCCCCAGCCTCCGATGCCACAGCCAGCACTCTGAAGATTTTGCTAGAAGACATACGGAAAGCTGCGGTCCTGCTGAGAAATCTACCATGTACAAATCATCTTTCTGTTACCGTTCAAAGACTAGAGACTTGTCAGATTCCATTAGTACAAGGCAATGATATTTTCCAAATGTCACAATCATGTTCAAGTCACAAAGCATTGAGACAGACATTAAGTTGAAACCAAGGGATTCAACAAGCATCACTTTATCCATGTGCTGATCCTTTGAGATTGCAACTCTACCTAGACCCAATACCTTGCTTTTACTAATGTCAGCAAATGTGATGTGACTCTTGTCAGATGGACATAAAGTTGAGTCCATGAGAAGACTTCGATCACCAGTCATATGATTAGTGCATCCGCTGTCCATAATCCATTCTGAAGACTTTGGTGTCATACCCTACAGTACAGTTAGGGGGATAGGCTTCACCAAGAGTATTGTGAAGCATAAACATTTGACGGACAAGAGAATTATCAAAGCTCAGATCAAGGTTAGGACTTATAGGATGTTTGGCAACTGATTCAGGAACAAAATACATAGTGAGACCATTTGGACATTTTCTCTTGCGCCCCACAAGATGTTTTAGGTCCCCAGCAATAGCATCGGACGCCTTTGATTTCCGGCTGGAGACCTTTCCCTGCAAAAGAAAGTTAATTCTTCTTAACCACCCACATCTTCAGGGGTGGCTTAGAAGCAATGAGTCTAAGTGCAGCATATGAGAACTTCGGCTTTGGAGCCCTAGAAAATAGCCTTGCAGGAGGAGAATAATACTCATATGAATAAGCAGAAAAGTTCTTGGTCTTATGAACATAGCGGTTTGAAGAAACACACTCATATTCATACATCTAAGTATGATTTCCCTGCAAAACATTGGCGTTAGGGTGACTCAGGTGAGTCGTGTGTCTGTATGAAGCCTTTGGACCATATGAAGCCTTTGGTCCGGGGTTTGTCTTCTTCCCTTATGGTGTCATGATGACATTCACATGAAGATTCTCAAGACAACTTTTGGGTACCCATATCTTCTTCAAAGGTGGCCCATTCCTGCGGTTAGTACCAATATACCTGGCAAACACTTCACCATTCTGATTCTTAAACAGTTTATAGTTTGCATCCAAGGAATCATCAATGATAATTGGGTTAGCACAAGTGAAGCCAGATAAGGTGGATGGATCCACTGAAGGTCCCTTTGCAGCAACCCATGTGGTTTTGGGGTACTGCTCAAGCTTCCAGTAGGAACCATCAACATTCATTTTCCTCTCGAACCCAACACCCTCTTTCCTAGGGTTTCGGTTCAGAATCTGCTTTTTGAGGACATCGCACAGCGTCTGATGCCCTTTGAGACTTTTGTACATCCCTGTTTCAAGCAGTGTCTTCAACCTAGCATTTTCATCAGCAATAGTGGTGGCATCCTCAGCAGAGGGGTTAGTTACCACATCAACAGTTGAAGATATTGCAACAGTAGCAGCAGTAGAGCATTCAGCAACAGAAGTAGCGTTATCGTGCTCAAGGCATTTTAGACATGGTGGTTCAAATCCTTCCTGAGCGGGATTGATCTATTGAGCGCGAAGTGACTCATTCTCTTTTTGAAGATCTTCATGAGCCGCTCTCAATTTCTCAAGTTCTTCCTTCCTTTGAAGATAATCGTAGGAAAGCTTTTCATGAGTTGTCGAGAGCGATTCATGACGACATTCAAGTTCCTCGTACTTAACATGAAGATTTTTTATGTCTTCAATTAAGGACTGAGATCGGGTCATTTCCGCGTCCAACAGGTCATCGCTTGTGTCTAACAGTTTTTGAATATGTTCCATAGCCTTCTGTTGTTCAGTTGCACTTTTAGCAACTGTTTTGTAGCTGGGTTTGGATTCACAATCAGAGTCATCTTCACTTGATGTTTGAAAGTAAGCATCGCGTGAGTTTACATTGGCACTGCGTGCCATGAAGCGGTAGGTGGGAGCGGAGTCGTCTGTCATTAGCATCAGCGTTGGTGATGGATCCATTGTCTTCAGTGTTGAAGATGGACTTGGCAACGTAGGCTGTAGCTAGGCCAGACTTGCAACGCCGGAGTCGGACTCCTCCTCAGACTCCACCTCCACCTCCTCAGAAGCAGACTCCTCCTCTGAATCCATTTCCTTGCCAACAAAAGCACGAGCCTTGCCAGATGAGCTCTTCTTATGTGATGAAGACTTGGACAAAGACTTGGAAGAAGACTTTGAGGATTTCTTCTTCTTCTTGTCATCAGAATCATATTCCTTGCTCTTCTTCTTCTTCTTCTTCTCATTGTCCCACTTGGGACACTCAGAGAGGTAGTGTCCAGGTTTCTTGCACTTGTGACATGTTCTCTTCTTATGGTCATGAGTGGAAGCTTCATCATTTCTTGAGCTGGATCGTGAAGACTTTCTGAAGCCTTTCTTCCTAGTGAACTTCTGGAACTTCTTCACAAGCATAGCAAGCTCCTTTCCAATATCTTCAGGATCACCAGAACTGCAGTCAGATTCTTCTTTAGATGAGGAAACATCCTTTGCCTTCAAAGCGCGAGTTTGGCCATAGTTGGGACCATAGATATCTCTTTTCTCAGATAGCTGAAACTCATGTGTGTTGAGCCTCTCAAGTATGTCAGACGGATCGAGTGTCTTGAAGTTAGGGCGTTCTTGTATCATCAGGGTAAGGGTGTCGAACGAGCTGTCAAGTGATCTCAGGAGTGTCTTGACGATTTCATGCTTGGTGATTTCAGTGGCGCCGAGAGCACGAAGCTCATTTGTGATGTCAGTGAGGCGATCAAACGTGAGCTGGACATCTCATTGTCGTTTCTCTTGAAGCGGTTGAAGAGGTTGCAAAGAACACTGATCCTTTGATCTCTCTGGGTTGAGACGCATTCGTTGACCTTGGAGAGCCAGTCCCAGACTAGCTTCGATGTTTCTAGAGCACTCACACGGCCATACTGTCCTTTGGTCAGATGACCACAGATGATGTTCTTGGCAGTAGAATCCAGTTGAATGAACTTCTTGACATCAGCAGTGGTGACACCTTCACCAGTCTTGGGAATGCCATTCTTGACGACATACCAGAGGTCGACATCAATGGCTTCAAGATGCATGCGCATCTTATTCTTCCAGTAGGGATATTCAGTTCCATCGAAGACAGGGCACACAACAGAGACTTTGATTATCCCTGCAGTCGACATAGTTAAAACCCCAGGTGGTTAAACCGAATCACACAGAACAAGGGAGTACCTTGCTCTAATACCAATTGAAAGTGCTAGTTATCGACTAGAGGGGGGGTGAATAGGCGATTTTTATGAAAGTCTTCAAAACATGGGAGTTTTGAAGACAAACGATAGAAATGAACCTATTAACATGCAATGGAAGGTAGACTACACTAGGCAGGCCATAGTCAAGTATTCAATGAAGTGAAAGCACGAAGACTAATAGCAGCTAGGTAGTAATGATCAGGATGGAAGATAGTGTGAAGCCAAACAACAATAGAAGTCACAAAGTGAAGTCAAACAGGTAACACAAGCAGGCAATGACTTCACGAAGACAAACAGTAAATAAAGAGAGGGAGAAGATAGAACCAGTCGCTTGATGAGGACAAGGATTTGTAGGACCAGTTCCAGTTGCTGTGACAACTGTACGTCTGGTTAGGGAGGCTGAGATTTAACTCAGAAGACCGTGTCTTCACCTTATTCCCCTTGAGCTAAGGACACCCAGTCCTCGCCCAATCACTCTGGTAAGTCTTCAAGGTAGACTTCCAAACCTTCACAGACTTCGTTCACCGGCGATCCACAATGACTCTTGGATGCTCAGAACGCGACGCCTAACCGGCTGGAGGATTCACAGTCCTCAAGTGTAACAAGTCTTCAGGTCACGCGGACAGAAAGACTTCAGTGATGCCTAACACTCTTTGGCTCTGGGTATTTGGGCTTTGTCCTCGCAAGGATTTCTCTCTCTCAAAAGCATCAGAGGTGGGTTGCTCTCAAACAACAAAAGCCATGCACTAACTCTGAGCAGCTACCAATTTATGGTGTAGGGCGTGGGCTATTTATAGCCACTAGGCAACCCGACTTGATTTGTCCGAAATGACCCTGGGTCACTAAGGAACTGACATGTGTTCCAACGGTCAGATTTCAAACACACGCGACAGCTTGACTTGGGCTACAAGTAAAGCTGACTCATCCAGCTCTAGATAAGATTTGCTCTCATTGTCTTCGCTCGAAGACATAGGATTTGGTTGAGCATCACTTCAGTCACTCTGACTTTGTTCACTTGGACCCCACTTAACAGTACGGTGGTTCCTATGACTCAACAAAGAAGAAAATGAAACTACGAAATAACTATGTCTTCGTGCTCCAAAGTCTTCATGCAATGTCTTCTCATGTCATAGTCTTCGATGTGAATATCTTCACATACCACCATTGTCTTCAATGGCTTCACACATTTTTAGGGGTCACCTCCGGTAGGTAAACCGAATCAATGAGGGATTACTACCCGTGTTATCCTGCAATTCTCACAAACACATTAGTCCCTCAACCAAGCTTGTCGTCAATACTCCAAAACCAACTAGGGGTGGCACTAGATGCACTTACATTACTGTTGTTTCTAATGATAAGAATGAATTGATTCCACAAATAATTGCTACAGGTTATAGAATGGTAATTGATTTTTGCAAATTAAATAAAGCTACTAGAAAAGATCATTACCCTCTACCTTTTATTGATCAAATGCTAGAAATATTGTCCAAACATACACATTTTTTTCTTTCTAGATGGTTATTCTGGTTCTTCTCAAATACCCGTGTCAAAAGATGATCAGGAAAAGGCCAATTTTACTTGCCCTATCAAAATTTATAGACGTATGCCTTTTGATTTATGCAATGCACCTGCTACCTTTCAAAGATGTATGACTGCTATATTCTCTAATTTTTGTGAAAAGAGTGTTGAGGTTTTCATGGATGATTTCTTCATTTACGGAACTTCTTTTGATGATTGCTTAAGAAACCTTGATCGAGTTTTGCAGAGATGTGAAGGAACTAATCTCGTCTTGAATTGGTAGAAGTGCCACTTTATGGTTGATGAAGGTATTGTCTTGGGGCATAAAATTCTGAAAGAGGTATTGAAGTTGATAAAGCTAAAGTAGATGCTATTGAAAAGATGTCGTGTCCTAAAGATATCAAAGGTATAAGAAGTTTACTTGGTCATGTTGGTTTCTATAGGAGGTTTGTTAAAGACTTCTCTAAAATTTCTAGGCCTCTCACTAATCTCTTGCAACAAGATGTTCATTTTGTTTTTGATG
Organism: Triticum aestivum; assembly: GCF_018294505.1. Classification (NCBI taxonomy): domain Eukaryota; kingdom Viridiplantae; phylum Streptophyta; class Magnoliopsida; order Poales; family Poaceae; genus Triticum; species Triticum aestivum. Next base: position 345,243,087 of record NC_057796.1, read on the forward strand.
ATGATTGTGTAGAAGCATTTGAAATACTTAAGAAAGCCTTGATTTTAGCACCTATAGTTCAACCACCTAATTAGAATTTACCCTTTGAAATTATGTGTGATTCTAGTGATTATGTTGTTGGTGCTGTTCTAGGGCAAAGAGTTGATAAGAAATTGAACATTATTCATTATTCTAGTAAAACTCTAGACAGTGCCCAAAGAAATTATGCTACTACTGAAAAAGAATTTTTAGCAGTTGTATTTGCTTGTGATAAGTTCTGATCTTATATTGTTGATTCCAAAGTAATTGTTCACACTGATCATGCTGCTATTAAATATCTTATGGAAAAGAAAGATGCTAAGCCTAGACTTATTAGATGGGTTCTCTTGCTACAAGAATTTGATTTGCATATTATTGATAGAAAGGGAGCTGAGAACCCCGATATAGACAACTTGTCTAGGTTAGAAAATGTCCTTGATGACCCACTACCTATTGATGATAGCTTTCCTGATGAGCAGTTAGCTGATTATGCTAATTATATTATTGCTAAATTTATACCACCTAGTTTCACATACCAGCAAAAGAAAAGTTTTTCTATGATTTGAGACATTACTTTTGGGATGACCCACACCTTTATAAAGAAGGAGTAGATGGTGTTATTAGACATTGTATACTTGAGCATGAACATGAACATATCCTACGCAAGTGCCACTCCGAGGCCCACGGAGGACACCACGCTGGGGATAGAACTGCACACAAGGTATTTCAATCTAGTTTTTATTGGCCTACTCTCTTCAAGAATGCTCGTAAGTTTGTGCCGTCTTGTGATGAATGCCAAAGAATTGGCAATATTAGTAGACGTCAGGAAATTCCTATGAATTATTCACTTGTTATTGAACCATTTGATGTTTGGGGCTTTGATTATGTGGGACCTTTTCCTTCCTCTAATGGGTATACACATATTTTAGTTGTTGCTGATTACGTTACTAAGTGGGTAGATGCTATTCCAATTAGTGGTGATGATCATAACTCTTCTATTAAGATGCTTAAAGAAGTTATTTTTCCGAGGTTTGGAGTCCCTAGATATTTGATGACTGATGGTGGTTCACATTTTATTCATGGTGATTTCCGTAAAATGCTTGCTAAATATGATGTCAACCATAGAATTGCATCTCCTTATCACCCCCAGTCTAGTGGTCAAGTAGAATTGAGCAATAGAGAGATTAAATTGATTTTGCAAAAGACTGTTAATAGATCTAGAAAGAATTGGTCTAAGAAACTTGATGATGCATTATGGGCTTGTAGAACTGCTTATAAGAATCCTATGGGTATGTCTCTGTATAAAATGGTTTATGGAAAAGCATGTCACTTACCTCTTGAACTAGAACATAAAGCTTATTGGGCTATTAAAGAGCTCAACTATGATTTCAAACTTGCCGGTGAAAAGAGGTTGTTTGACATTAGCTCACTTGATTAGTGGAGAACCCAAGCCTATGAGAATGCCAAGTTGTTCAAAGAAAAGGTTAAAAGATGGCATGACAAAATGATACAAAAGTGTGAGTTTAATGTAGGTGATCATGTTTTGCTATACAACTCTCGTTTAAGATATTTGGCAGGAAAGCTTCTCTCTAAATGGGAAGGTCCTTACATTATCGAGGAGGTCTATCGTTCTGGTGCATAAAAATCAACAACGCCGAAGGCACAAATCCGAAGGTGGTAAATGGTCAAAGAATCAAACATTATATCTCAGGTAATCCCATAAATGTTGAGACCAATATAATCAATACCGTAACACCGGAGGAGTACATAAGGGATACTTTCTAGAATGTTTCAGACTCCGAAAAGAAATAGGTATGTGGTACGGTAAGTAAACAGACTCCAAAACTGTTCTAATGGCAATTTTTCTCCGTTTTGGAATACTTCCTACGCCCCTGGGCGCGCCCCCTGCCTTGTGGCCACCTTCTGTGCCCTCTGGACTCCATTTTCTTGCACAATACTTCTTTTGGTTAGTAAAAATTCATTATATAATATCCTGAAGGTTTTGACCACCGTACCACGGCAAAATCCTCTGTTCTTGTTTCAAGCTGTTTTTCTGACAGATTTAGATCACCATGATGTCTCCAAGCGCCCCCAAGGACAAGTTTTTTGAGAAGGTCATCAACCCCTACCTTGCGGAGGTGTTGCGACACCCTCAAGCCATTGGGATGCGTGAGGGGGTGCTGCACATCCGCGATGTTGAAGGGCCGAAGAAGACCAGAAGCCTGGAGACAAGACTCAAAGCAATGGAGCAGCAAGTTTTCAAGTGCCAAGGGATGGTGGAACGTGGACTCGACGCCAACCACTTGATGCACCAACAATCACAAGATGGATGCTAAGGACATTGGGGAGGCCATCTTCAAGCTTCATGAGAAAATCGAGCATCTCCAATCCCAGATCTATGACCTGCAAAACCAAAACTGTGAGTATGAATACAGATTTAAAAGGATGAGTTTGGCTGCAGATTTGAGGTTCCCGGAGACTCGTTCATCTTTCTATGATGGTGACCCTATGCCTTGGAAGATGGATGACAAGCCTACCACATCAACAACTCCATCATCGCCACCTCCGAATAAAGAGACATAAATACATGGGTATGGGCATGTAACACCCCTGATGTAACTTTCCATATTTGTAACTCCAACTCTTGCCATTTGCGGCTATGTGTTATGATATTCCCTTCGTGGTCGGGTTTTGTTTTCAGTTTTGCATTTTGTTCATGTCATGCATCACATATCATGTCATCATGTGCATCTCATTTTGCATACGTGTTCGTCTCATGCATCCGAGCATTTTCCCCATTGTCCGTTTTGCAATCCGACACTCCCACCTCCTCCGGTGCCCCCCTCTTGTTTCTTTTCGTGAGCGGGTGTTAAACGTTCTCGGAATGGACCGAGGTTTGCCAAGTCGCCTTGGTATACCACCGGTAGACCACCTGTCAAGTTTCGTGCCATTTGGAGGTCGTTTGACGCTCCAACGGTTAACCGGGTAACCGCAAAGTCCTTTTGTGTGTTGCAGCAAAACCCCCCTCCAAACAGCCCAAAACCCCCCTAAGTCACCGCCATGCTCTAGGTCGTTCGATCACGATCGTGTGGGCGAAAACCGTGCTCCATTTGGAGTCTCCTAGCTCCCTCTAGCTATATATATGTGAGCCTCCCCGAAATTTCCGGATCCCCGAAACCCTAGCCTCTCCCTCCGCGCGCCGGACGTGTCCGCCCGGCGCCGGACGAAAGCCGCCGCCGCCCCGTCCACTCACAGTGCGACATGTGTCGCCCGACCCGCCGCCCGTACGCCCGCG
>NC_057796.1:345246855-345274202 GCF_018294505.1 Triticum aestivum
GATCCGCCCCGACCGCGCCGGAGCCGCCCGAGCCCGCCGGCGTGCCGCCGCGCCTCGCCCGCGCCCGTCGGCCTCCTCCTCTCCTCCGCCGTCCCGCGCCGGGGCCGGCCCCGAGCGCCGCCCTCTCCCTCCTCCCTCACCACGAGCAGCAGCTCCGGCGAGCTCGAGCTCGGACCGAGCCGGATCTCGATCTGGATTTGCCCTAGGTTGACTTTCTTCTCCCTCCCGAAATCTCCAAGTCCTAAAGATTTTACATATATGCTCCTGTTCATCGGATCATAACTCTCTGCATATAGCTCCGTTTCGTGCGTGTAATATATCGAAATGTTTGTTACGAGATGCTGTACATTTTGTTAGATTGGGTCATGTTTAATTGAGTTCATATTGATGCCCAAATATCTGATGCAAGAGTGCTAAGTAATGTTTACTGCTGTCTGTTAACAGAACTTGGAGTTTTGTTATTTTTGTTGCATTTAATCTGTGCATCTTATGAGTAGGAGCTCTACATGTGTTTTGATGTATGCCATGCCATCTTTACAGTGGTATATGCCATGTATTTTTGTGATCTCTGTGGTGACTAGCGCAAGCATGCAAACTAGGCTCCGTGATGTTTCTGTTTTCAGGGCCTTACTAATTTTACTAAGTCTGTGACTACTGTTATTTTGTTGCTATATATCCATGTGGCTATAGAGAGATCCATGCTTATTTTAGAGATCTTCAGTAAGGATGTTTTGTAGATATAGTTGTGCTCTATCCATTCATGCCTTTGTTTGCAATTATTGAGTGCCATAGCATGACTCAATCTTGCTTTTCTTTTGCTATAACATATTTCTGGCAGATTGTTAACATGATATTCAATTTTGCCAAGCTTGTTGTAGTTGATCCTTTCATGCTATGTACTTGCTCTTGCCATGGATAGCTTCTTAAACATGCCATCTTTCTTTAGGTATGCTTGTTTTGTCATGCATGTTTTCGTGATGAGTGCATCAAGCTCACAAAGATGCCCTCATAATGTCTGTTTCTGCCATGCTCTGTTTTCTGCCAAGTCTGAAACCTGTTAACGAAACTTGCTATGTTTACATGGTAGCCATCATATCTTCTTGTCCTTTTTGGCTCATGGTCAATAAGGGACTTTTGTCATATGCAATTAGGAGATAACTTCCATGTCTTGTTTTTCTATGTTACGTTCCTGTACCATGTTGATTTCGTGCTCTGAACATTGCTACCTGATGCTGTTTCAGCCATGTCCAGTAATTTCTGCAAGTCTGGGAACCTCATATCTTTTGCTCTTTTTCCATGCTTGTTTGAACCTGTTGTGGTGTGATCTAGCCGTAGCTCAGTGTTCATCTTTTGTCAAGCATCTCCTGTAGATTACTGCCATATGCTTTGTTGCTATGTTGGACTGCTGTAGCATAGTTTCTTGATGTATGCTAAGTGCTATCATGCTGTTAATCGCAGATTCGTGTCATTCTTGTTTTGCTTGCCATTTGCAAACCGTGCATCCGTTTCCGGTGATCTTTATATCGATTTCAACCCAAATCATCTCATGTTTCCAGTGGCATGCTTGGTTTGCCAAGTTACTGCCTCGTTCATCATTTTTCTTCCGGAGCACGCATATGCATCGCATATCATATCTTGCATATCATTTCATGTTTTGCATCATGTTGCTTGTGCATTTCTCGTGATTGATTGTGGTTAAGTTGCTTGTGTTCTTGTTTTGGGTAGAGCCGGGAGACGAGTTCGTGAACGAGGAACCTGTTGAGTACGCTTACGAGGATCAAGCTTTCGACAGCTCTGAGAACCTTGCAGGCAAGATGACCATACCCTCGAAATCACTTCTATCTTTGCTTTGCTAGTTGTTCGTTCTATTGCCATGCTGCACTACCTACCACTTGCTATATCATGCCTCCCATTTTCTCATGTCAGCCTCTAACCATCCTTTCCTAGCAAACCATTGTTTGGCTAAGTTACCGCTTTTGCTCAGCCCTTCTTATAGCGTTGCTAGTTGCAAGTGAAGTTGAAGTTTGTTCCATGTTGGAACATGGATATTTTGGAATATCACAATATCTCTTATTATATTAATGCATCTATATATTTGGTAAAGGGTGGAAGGCTCGGCCTTATGCCTGGTGTTTTTTCCACTCTTGCCGCCCTAGTTTCCGTCATACCGGTATTATGTTCCTTGAGTTTGCGTTCCTTACGCGGTCGGGTGATTTATGGGACCCCCTTGACAGTTCGCCTTGAATAAAAATCCTCCAGCAAGGCCCAACCTTGGTTTTACCATTTGCCACCTAAGCCTTTTCCCCTGGGTTTTCGCGAGCCCGAGGGTCATCTTTATTTTAACCCCCGGGCCAGTGCTCCTCCGAGTGTTGGTCTAAACTAGAGCACCGTGCGGGACCGTCCCTTGGCAACTTGGGTTACGTTGGTACCTGTACGCTTAGCTTATCCGGTGTGCCCTGAGAACGAGATATGTGCAGCTCCTATAAGGATTTGTCAGCACATCGGGTGGTCTTGCTGGTCTTGTTTTACCATTGTCGAAATGTCTTGTAAACCGGGATTCCGAGACTGATCGGGTCTTCCTGGGAGAAGGTTTATCCTTCGTTGACCGTGAGAGCTTATGATGGGCTAAGTTGGGACACCCCTGCAGGGTATTATCTTTCAAAAGCCGTGCCCGCGGTTATGAGGCAGATGGGAATTTGTTAATGTCCGGTTGTAGAGAACTTGTCACTTGACTTAATTAAAATACATCAACCGTGTGTGTAGCCGTGATGGTCTCTTCTCAGCGGAGTACGGGAAGTGAACACGGTTTGAGTTATGCATGAACGTAAGTAGTTTCAGGATCACTTCTTGATCATTTCTAGCTTCGCGACCGTTGCGTTGCTTCTCTTCTCGCTCTCATTTGCGTATGTTAGCCACCATATATGCTTAGTGCCTGCTGCAGCTCCACCTCATTACACCATCCTTTCCTATAAGCTTAAATAGTCTTGATCTCACGGGTGTGAGATTGCTGAGTCCTCGTGACTCACAGATTCTACCAAAACAGCTGCAGGTGTCGATGATGCCAGTGCAGATGATGCAATCGACCTCAAGTGGGAGTTCGACGAGGAACGTGGTCGTTACTATGTTTCTTTTCCTGATGATTAGTAGTGGAGCCCAGTTGGGACGATCGGGGATCTAGCATTTGGGGTTATCTTATTTTTCATTTGGATTTGACCGTGGTCGGTCTATGTGTGGATTTTGGATGATGTATGAATTATCTTTATGTATTGTGTGAAGTGGCGATTGTAAGCCAACTCTCGTTATCCCATTCTTGTTCATTACATGGGATTGTGTGAAGATAACCCTTCTTGCGACAGTACCACAATGCGGTTATGCCTCTAAGTCGTGCCTCGACACGTGGGAGATATAGCCGCATCGTGGGCGTTACAGGGCACTCCCCTTGGCAACTGCCAAGCTTGGGGGAGGTGCCCCGGTATCGTATAACCATCACACCTTTAACTTTATCATTTTTCTTTGTTCGATCCTTTTGGGTATTACCTTGATCTAGTAGAATAAAGTTTTAGTATGATCTGGCTTTGAGTTTTGCTTTATGTTCCCTCTATGTAATCGAGTCCGTGAGCTATATAATAAAGAGTAGTTTTGAGTTGAGGGCTTTCCTTTCTTGCTATGATCTTGGGGGAATAAAAGAAAAGACAGGAATAAAAGAAATAAAAAGATCATATATTGATCTTATGGAGAGTAACGACTTCACATATAAAGAGTATGATGAATAAAATTTGTTGAGAGTTGAGAGACATAGTTTTGGTCATTATTGCAATTAATAGGAAGTAATAAAGAAAGAGAGGCTTCACATATAAATATACTATCTTGGACATCTTTTGTAATTGTGAGCACTCGTTAAAATATGACATGCTAAAAAGTTGATGTTGGACAAGGAAGACAACATAATGGGTTATGTTTTCTTATATCCGAATAGAAGTTATATTGTCATGGATCCTCCAACTTGTTGAGCTTGCCTTTCCCTCTCATGCTAGCCAAAATTCTTTGCACCAAGTAGAGATACTACTTGTGCATCCAAACATCCCTAAACCCAATTTTGCCATGAGAGCCCACCATACCTACCTATGGATTGAGTAAGATCCTTCAAGTAAGTTGTCATCGGTGCAAGCAATAAAAATTGCTCTCTAAATATGTATGGTCTATTAGTGTGAAGAAAATAAGCTTTATAAGAACTTGTGATATGGAAGAAATAAAAGAGACAGACTGCATAATAAAGTTCTTTATCGCAAGCAGAAATATAAAGTGACGTTCTTTTGCATTAAGATTTTGTGCATCCAACCATAAAAGCGCATGACAACCTCTACTTCCCTCTGCGAAGGGCCTATCTTTTACATTAATCTCCTACCCTTATACAAGATTCATGGTGATCTTCACCTTTCCTATATATATCTGGATCTCTCCAACACATAGCGCTTGCCAAAAGAAAAGGTGTAAAAAGGAAAGGTGAAGATCACCATGACTCTTGTATAAGGGTAGGAGATAAAAGTAAAAGATAGGCCCTTCGCAGAGGGAAGTAGAGGTTTTCATGCGCTAATATTAGCAGAATAACTATTCTGATAACACTTCTGCACTGCACGCTCAACAGACGCGAACTGCATCGTCTTTACGTTGGGCACTGCAATGCTTCACGGGAGAACTGCTTCATTTTCTAGTGTTCCGCCCGCGTTTTCTGTGTGGAATCAGGTGTTGCAGGATGATTTAGTTTGTCTCTGCATCTCATTTGACCTTTATTCTTTCTAATCTACAGGAATATCTACTAGAGTGCTTGCAAATCGAGGGATTTGGCGGACGAGCTTTCTCTGTTCGTTTGTGTTCGCGTCAGATTCGACTTTTTGTGCTTGGATGTTGTCGGTGTTCTGGGAACGGGGGTCCCCAGACTTGCCTGCCTGCGGCCCACGGCGTGGCTAAGCCAGCAGGCCGTACGGCCCATCTTCATCAACAAGGCATCCAAGACCCTCGCGAGGGTCCAAGCCTCGCGAGGCGGATGACGCAAGACCTCCTCGGGAGTGGCCTAGCCAGGCAGGCTCACGAGGAGCGGAGATATCAAGGCGGGGCAAAACTTACGAGGCTCTCATGACGTGGGCCATGCCGAACGACACCAGGTGGGCGCCAGCGCGCGCAGCGTCCTTATTTCCTCTTTGGTGCTAAGGAGGCCAGCGCAGGCGAAGAGTACCGAGGCATCAGGCAAAGGTTGCTATATTGGTGCAACGAGACCGAAACCAGGAGGATGGCAAGATGGAGGTCATCGTGGAGCCCAAGACGGCGTCACCACCAGAGCTTTTCGCAGGCGAAGACCGCTTTTTTCAGGATAGCTTGTACTAGCTGTCCCCCTTCAAATTTGCCCGCTGTTGTTGGCTCCCTTCCCGCTCGATATTTGGGAAGAGGACCAGGGCCTATATAAGTAGAGCTAGCCATCATAGTAAGGGCATCTCATCTTAGCTCGATCCAACCCGATCGAGAGCCTACCCTAGCCACAAGAACACCTCAACCTCGGGAGGCTGTTCTTCCCTTGTACTGTTCATCATCAGCCCTAGAGGCAATCCATCACCACCACACTAGAGTAGGGTATTACACCACAACGGTGGCCCGAACCAGTATAAACCTCGTGTCTTTCTGTGTTGCGAGTTCATCGAGTTCGTCCGCGAGATCTTAGCGAGCTAGGGCGTAGATCGGTAGGAGGGAAAGACTTCGCATGCACCCCAGTGTTCGAACCTTAAGGGTTTGCCAGAACCCCACATCCGACATTTTGCGCGCCATGTAGGGGTGCGCCGTAGCCTCCCTCGCGTCCCGCGCTGTACACGCCCCGGGGGCTCCTCCCGGAGGGGGCTCCCATCCCACGCACAAGTGGAAGCACCATGCTCCGCGCTGGCTGACGACATTGCCGAGGAGCAGCTATGCCCGTGCACAAGCGGAAGCACTATGCTCTGCGCTGGTGATAAACAACTGAGGGCGGCTCCACGATTGTACCAACCTCAGGGAGCCCAGAGCTCAGCGTCCAGCCTCACCGCAATGCCTCCCCTCGGGAGAGCCACGCGAGGGGGCTGGGCACGGGGGCTGCGCTCGGCTCGCACCCGCTCGGGTCGTGCCCCAGCGCATGCCACCCAACCAGGTCTCCCGGACCTGGGTGTCGCGCACCCCTCCCGAGGCCTCGGCGAGGGCAGGTATGGAAATTGTTTGCACGTCAAGGGGGACTCCTGAGCATCGCGACTCAGGAGCCTAACTGGTCACGTAGCCCCTCACTCCTTGGTCCATCCTGGTCTACGGACGGCCCAATGGCGGTTGAGGTATGCGCGGGGCTGGGCTCTGCTGACGTAGAACATTAATCTATCCTCGCGAACTCTCCCTATAGGCTGTTTGCGCGTCAAGGGGGGCTCCTGAGCATCGCGACTCAGGAGCCTAACTGGTCACGTAGCCCCTCACTCCTTGGTTCGTCCTGGTCTCCGGTCGGCCCAATGGCGGTTGAGGTATGCGCGGGGCTGGGCTCTGCCGACGCAGAACGCAAAGCAAATAGGAAGGAAATTGCAAAATCTCAAAGCAAATATTACAAGCATATTGTCCTCACAGTACCAAATGAAAAGTCTAAACGCCTCCACGGGGCCTAATACATGTTCCAGGAACGAAACGGGAGAAACAGCCGCAGGTCACCCCTGGACGTCGCCATCGCCTGCGGAAGGCGCTTCCCCGTGGGCAACGATGTTCTCGCCATCACCACCCGCCGCAGGATCGGCGACGTCGCCGGCCAGAGGAGCGGAGACAAAGCCGCGGAACTTCTTCAGCAAGGCCTCCACCTGACCTTGCACGGCTGCGGCGGCGGCCTCACATTGATCTTCAGCAACAAGCTCTAGCAGCTCGTCAAGGCACGTGCTGGGGTCGCGAAGGTGCAGGTGGCTGAAGACGCGGGTCAACGTAGCTAAAGATAGGACGCGAGCTTCCGCCTCCGCCATGGGACCAACGCCATCAACGACTTCCTCCAGTGCCTCCACCAAGAGAGGAAGCAGCTGGGCGGGGCCGTCCTCGTCAGTGGCAAGCGACTTCTCCAGGCCATGCTCGTACAGCGTCTTCAGCGTCTGGCGAGATCTCTTCTCGAGATCGGCGAAGGCCACACGGTCTTTGGCCAGGACTCATGCCTTGGAATCGAGATCGGCCTCCCTCGCCGTCGCCTTCCGCTCCAGCTCTTCCAACCGGTTGCGCTCAGTGGCCTGCGTCCTCCCCAACTCCGCCAGCTCAGCATCACGGTTTTTTACGACGTCCTCCCGGGCCTTCATCTCCTCCTCCCTTGCTTGGCAGCAGCGTGCTTCTTCGGCATGCTTGTCGCGCAGACTCTGCAGCTCGTCCTCCAGCACCTGGCAGCAATCACGGGCGGCCTTGGCATCTTTCAGTGCCGCCTCGCGATCGGCTGCGGTGTTGGCAGCACTCTGCTTCTCCTTCTCAGAAGCCACAGCGGCCCGGCCCAGCGCCGCACGAATAGCCAAGTCGGATTGGAGCCAGCCTGAGGCCAGCTCCAGGCGCCCGGCCACAAGGCATGGGTACGCGCTCAGGAGATCCGCCTGCAGCTGGGTCATCTCCGAAAGAGCGCGTTCTAGAACAGCAGTAGGAGCAGAAAACCTGGGAGTGGAGGCGCGGCAGTGGGAGGAGGTGACTTCGTCACCAGGACCTGGGAGATCACGGGTTCCGGAGCAGCTGGGACCTCATCAGCCGCGCCAAGTGCCGGCACCTCCGGAGCCAGCGGGGCCATCGGGGCTGATTCCACATGGCGATGCTCCTCTTGGCCTCGCAAGGACGATCGGGCTGGGGAGATGCGGGCGCTGCCGCCACCTTTCTCCGCGGAGGGAGGCACGGCCGCCGTATCCTCTTTCCTCTTCTTCGCCGAAGACGTCGGCCTGATCAACCGAGGGCGAGCATCAGGAAATGGCGAGCACAAACAAGGACACGGCGAAGCTCAAGACACTTACCGATCCACTGTGATGTATTCCACTATCCGCTTGGGAAGCTTGAGGCTTGACAGCTTCGGGACCTGAGGAACAGGCGTTCGGGCTCCGGCGGCGCCAGGCGGAGCAGAGGTAGAGCCGGGGCCAGCCCCAGGAGGTGCTAGGGCGGAGGCGGCACCGCGGGCCACCAGCGACGACCAACCCCTCATCGGGACGAGGGGCTGCTCCCTCTCCCCTTGGTAGGCGTCGGCCTCGGCATCGTCAGGAAGGTCGCAGAGAATCTCAGCCTTGCTCAGAGGGGAAGTCTCCCCCACCTCTTCCAGAGTCTTCTCCGAGTCCACCCCCTCTCCCCCTCTCCGCGGGACTCACCAGAAGACACCTCCACCGGTTTCTGTGCCGCAGGAGCCCCCAAACGCGCCGGCGGCACCATCCCGCACGCATCAAAAGTAGGCCTGGAGGCGACGAATTCCTCCTAGTCCCTGCGTTGAAACAAGGGAACGAAGGCGCTAGGCGGGTACTCCTGGTTGTCCCCGACTATGAGGCGCAGGACGGCGTCCAATTCATCGCCAGGCAGGTACCCCGGCCTCAGGCGGGTCTTGTTTCCCTCTTCTTCAAGCTCCCACAGGGGGCACGCGCGCGCCTGGAGTGGGGCAACCCGCAGCATCAAGAACTCCCTCAGGAGCATCGCCCCCGTTACCTTGGCCGCCCATGCATTGCCCGGCTTCAAATCGGTCATCATCTGCCCCAACACTGGCGATGCCCGCTCATCGGCAAGCTCCGCCTTGGGCCACCCCCCGTTGGAAGGGGGCGCCGCCGTTGGCATGGCCAGGCGAGGGTCGGCGTGCTTGGCGTCCATCATGACCCATTTGGATCGAATGTTGTCGGCCCTCTTCCCGGTGCTCGAGATCGAGTTGGCCTTGCCGAATGCAACGAAATTAGCGCATCCAAAGATGTGCGTCTCGCTAACACGGAGGAAGAAGAAATGGCGCAGGAGCGCCACGGACGGCATAACGCCCAGGTACGCCTCACAGTAGTAAGCGAAGATGGACAGGAGGAGGACGGAGTTGGGATGGAGATGCAACGCCTGCAGACCGTAGTGGTCGAGGACTTCATAAAAGAAATCGGAGTAAGGAGGGACCAACCCAACGGCGAAGCTGCTCGAGAAGAAGGGGAAGAAGGTGCTCCCCTCAGGCTCCGGCTCGTCAGAGGTGAGCCGGAGCTCCGTCTTCCCCCACTCATTGCTCTCCCCCGCCGTCAGTAGGCGCACGGAGGCGAGGCTCTTCTCCATGACGGTGGGCGCTTCAAGAGTGGGCTCATACCAAGCCGGCGTCATGGGATGCAGATGCAGAGCAAAGTTGGAGCAGATCTGGAGCTAGCGGTGGCAAGGAACGAGAAAGGGGATCTGGAGCGAGGCCATGAGGAAGCAATGAAGGAAAGAACTGCCCGCGCCAGCCTTTTGTCAGATCAAGCAGTTGCCGAGGTAGCGTGGGGAAGCGAAGACGCCCACGTCCAATCGACCACCATGCATCAACCGAGGCCGCAGGCTTTTGGGGCCCGCGGTGCTCCGAACTTGACCCTTGGCTTCGCCGCGAAGCCAAGCCCGAGTGCTCCTTGGGCCCAGGGGCTACTTTTGGCGTTCTGGGAACGGGGGTCCCCAGACATGCCTGCCTGCGGCCCACGGCGTGGCTAAGACAGCAGGCCGTACGACCCATCTTCATCAACAAGGCATCCAAGACCCTCGCGAGGCGGACGATGCAAGACCTCCTCAGGAGTGGCCTAGCCAGGCAGGCTCACGAGGAGTGGAGATAGCAAGGCGGGGCAAATCTCACGAGGCTCTCGTGACGTGAGCCATGACGAACAACACCAGGCGGGCGCCAGCGCGCGCAGCATCCTTATTTCCTCTTTGGTGCTAAGGAGGCCAGCGCAGGCGAAGAGTACCGAGGCATCAGGCAAAGGTGTCTATATTGGTGCAACGAGACCGAGACCAGGAGGACGGCAAGACGGACGTCATCGTGGAGCCCAAGACGGCGTCACCACCAGAGCTTTTCGTAGGCGAAGACCGCTTTTGTCAGGATAGCCTGTACTAGCTGTCCCCCTTCAAATTTTCCCGCCGTTGTTGGCTCCCTTCCCGCTCGATATTTGGGAAGAGGACCAGGGCCTATATAAGTAGAGCTAGCCACCATAGTAGGGGCATCTCATCTTTGCTTGATCCAACCCGATCGAGAGCCTACCCTAGCCACAAGAACACTTCTACCTCAGGAGGCTGTTCTTCCCTTGTACTGTTCGTCATCAGCCCTAGAGGCAATCCACCACCACCACACTGGAGTAGGGTATTACACCACAACGGTGGCCCAAACCAGTATAAACCTCGTGTCTTTCTGTGTTGCGAGTTTGCCGAGTTCGTCCGCGAGATCTTAGCGAGCTAGGGCGTAGATCGGTAGGAGGGAAAGACTTCGCACGCACCCCAGTGTTCGAACCTTAAGGGTTTGCCGGAACCCCACATCCGACATTTGGCGCGCCAGGTAGGGGTGCGCCATAGCCTCCCTCACGTCGATCAGTCGCTCCGTCGTCTCCATGGCGGACGCTCACCGCGCTCGAGATGAGCGTCGGGCTGTCCTCACCGCCCGCGTCACTCAGACGGCTCCCATCGGCGGGCCACCTCGTCGTTCTCCGTCTCCCGCCACCAACGCTGCCACCGGCCCGGCGGGGAACGAGCAGCAGGCATCCTTGCTGCACCCTTCGGTGCGGCAGGACGGCCGCACCGCCACTCCATCACTGACCCCTGCCGGTTCTTCGTCTCATGTGCGTCGCGCTCCCATGGAGGAGCGGGCCGCGCTCCTCGCGGCGAACGAACTCCTGCGCTACCGCCCAGTCGATGACCTCTATGAGGAGTGGCTCAATCGTGTCGCCGAGCTCGTCTGCGCCGCAGGGGGCTCTCCGTTGCCGTTCCTCTCTCTACGTCCCCCTGAACTGACCATGGGCGACGAGGCTCATGGCGTGCCTCCACCACCTCTGCCTCAAGATGGTGCCTTGGCACCAAGGCGCGCGGCTCCGCGGCGTGAAGCACCGCGCCCAATGCCCGCGCGCGAAGAGAGAAGCTGCCAAGAAATCCCTCGGCCGCGAGAAGCTGCACCTGCGCTTCCCGTGCCGCCTCGTCAAGACCGTGCACCGCCCGCAGCAGCGCAGCGCGGACCTCGTCAAGACCAAGCTGCACCTCCGAAGTGGGCCCCGGCAACCACGGCCGGCTGCCGCGCCTTCACCCCAGAGCTGCGTAGCGTTGCCTGGCCAGGCAAGTTCAAGCCGGATCTGCCTCCTTGCTACGACGGCACCGCCGACCCCGCGGAGTTCCTGCAGCTCTATGAGCTGAGCATCGAAGTGGCCAACGATGACGAAAAAGTCATGGCGAACTGGTTTCCCATGGCTGTTAAGGATGGAACCCGCTCCTAGCTCCTGAACCTGCAGCACGACTCGATCTCCTTTTGGGACGAAATGCGCGACCGCTTCTTCGCCAACTTCCAGGGCACTCGCGACCGCTGGCCGGCCGCGGGTGACCTACGCCGCATCAAGCAACAACCAGGAGAGACCCTCCAGAAGTACATCCAACGCTTCAATAACACCCGCCTCAAGATCCACAAGGTCACGAACGAAGCCATCATATCCGCGTTCTCAGGCGGCGTTCGTGACGTCCAGATGAAGGAAGAGCTCGCCATCCACGAGGAGCTCTCCACCTCTCAGGAGTTGTTCAACCTGGCGACCAAGTGCGCAAGAGCTGAGGAGGGGCGCCTCTCTCTCCTTGAGCTGCCAACCGCGGGCGCAGAGGAGAAGAAAGCCAAGGCCAAGGGCGTGAAGCGCAAGGAGGCGGTTGTGCTCGCAGCGGAGCGTGACACCAAGCGGGGCAGGGATCAGCCCGAGTCTTCCAAGAACAGCCGACCATTCTGCGCCTTCCACAACCTGAACACCCACAACACCAGCGACTGTCAAGAGCTCAGAGCCATACGAGAAGGACGCTTTGGTCGACGCCCCGAGCGCAGCGACCGGGGCTACGGCCGCGGAGGAGGACGTGGGGGCAGACGCTGGGACGACCGTGGCCCGCGCCAGGAATGGCGCGACAGGCCTCGCGAGGACCGCTGGTAGGACCAACCTCACGAGGGCGCCTGGAGAGACCCGCCTCGTGAGGATTGCCCTCAGGGCAACACCGGTCTTCCCCCACTGCCGCCACCAAGAAGGAACGATGAGCACCACCAGGACGAGGGGGCTGGGGGCTTCCAGGAGCCGCGTGCGATCGCTTGCATCTTGGGCGGCGCCCAGGCCCCAGCCTCTCAACGCATCTTCGTTTTAATCGGTCCGTTCACTCTACAATTTGTTAATTTTTAGGAGTTAGTTTTCAATTGCTGTGAATTTGATTGTGTGGGCGGGTGAGCTTCGTCCGCTCCTCTGTTCTTGTTTATTTTTTGGATTTTGTGCCTCCATGCGTGTTTCAATCTTGTAATTACTGTTGCTATAGGTTTGAATTCATTGTATTGCGGGTATAATCGTCATCTTTTGAATTGCAATTTTTAAATGAAAGCTGGTGTTGTTCGTCTAGTTGCCGTGTCTTCCATGTAATTTTTTGCGGGGGTATTTTTCGATAGTTTAGTGGTTGGACAATTTTTAGGCGAGTTATGGAAGTGCGAGTGAATTGAAACCTCTGTTAGTCTACCACATGTCTGGATTTCTACTACTTTAATTTTATTTGTTGTAGTTGTGGCATACGTTGTAGTACACTGCATTTTCGTCTGTAGTGTACTTGGTTGTAGCTGCATTACAGTGGTTATGGCAGCTTATGAGATTTCTCTTTTCTTAAACTACATTCTTTGTTCTAGAGGACTGCATAATATGCACTTTCATACTACATCAGCAGTATGGTTAATGTTCTATTCTGCTATTAGAATGGATGGTCCATTATATGCTTGTGTTAGCTGAATAGTTATTATAACAATTTTTTTGAACTGCATACTATGAGAATTGTTTTTGAACATCATATGTTAACTGCAAAGTTTTGACCATTCGCATTTCATTGTTACTATTCAGAGGACTGCTTTTTTATTTTTAGGACCACACTATGTGTTTGAGAGAACTGCATTACTGCCAACAGCAACTTGTCTAAAAAGGATGATAAAATGATGCAGTTAAGGTTGCATACTTTAAATAGGCATTGTTCAAAGTGTCTGATGGACATAATTTTAAAAGCATACAGCATAAGCAAAGCATTAGAAATATGCCACTGATGGCTTGCTTCATATTAGATAGCCTAGAGTGCAAATATTGTAAATTTGAGGGAGTCTTCTTCTTTGTAGAAAAAACACCATGGCCACTTGTCCGACCTCAAAGCCATTCTGGGAGACAAAATCTTTCCAACCATTAGTTATGTTGATGCAGTCTTCAGAGTTGATGTGGTAGTCAGCTTGCATGTCTGCATACCCATTCTTGTGTTGTGTCTCCAAAGTAACCTTCCCTGAACTCGGAGCAGGAAATTTTATTGTGGATGGCAGTTTCTGCATTTTGGAATGGGTGGAAAAAGAATTTTATAAGTAGACAGCAAATGTTTTTCTTTATACTTAGGATGATCTGTTTATGTTGACTTAAATACTTACATATATATGACTACTATTTTCCAAAGTAGTTGCGATGTCTGAACAAACTTATATACGGAATTGACCTCTAGTTTTACTAGGATATATATTATACTGCAACATGCTTGTACTGCAAGGTCAGTTACGGTGTACTTCGCCAGCGTGTTAAGAGAACTGCAACGCTGATCTACTCACCCTCTTTTTTGTTCGTGTGCTGGGGTTCTGATCTAACTAGTGTCGATACCTGGTGTGGTACTGAAGAAAAATAGGTGGAAGCATCTAGTCTTAATAGCTAACAAATCTGAACAACAATACAAATTATGTTTTGTATTTGTTGACACTACTGAACAAATTGATTGAACTATATATTCAGATGTGCATTTGCAGCCTAGATTATGTCGAAAATTGTGAGGGGGAAAACATACCCAACTTTCCTGCAGATCTGCGGTTGTGAGGCGATGAAGAAATGGCACCCGAAACCCCCTGTTGGGTATCATCAGGCACCCGAGCATGCTGCGCCACTCGGTGTTGGTGAGCTCTAGACCTTCTGCGTACACGCATGTGTCCGCTACCGGCGCCATCCTTGCCAAACACCCGCACTTACAGTTCATGGCGGGTTCAGTGGAATTTGAGAGAAGAGCTGGGGATGGGATGAACCCTAGATCTACGATTTGAAGAAAAAGAGGAATGGGGGGAGGAGTTTTGTTAGTCTGGAGCACGAATGGATACGTTTTTATGCAACCAATTGAGCGACGGAAGTAATAAATGTTGTGGTTGGTGTTAGGTGGTGGATTGGTTCTGATTCAGTGTACGCGAATGCATTTGAGAAGCAACATGACTGCTTAATTGAAAAAAGTGAACTGCATTGTCATATCATGATGAACTGCGGAACACGTGGTTGGGCCCGTGTCTGTGGAGTGGTATGTGGGATTTTGTTTTTAATTTTCGGTGGCCTCACTTTTGTCTGTTGGGCCTGTGTTTGGGGAGTGAAGACGCATTGGGCCCAAGTCGGCCTGTGAGCACGGCTGGTTCCTGGTGCGTTGTGTGTGCGGCCTAATGTTTAGTCCCACCTCGCCCGCGGAAGGAGCGCCCGACCTGTTTATAAGCGCTGGCGAGGCAGCCGTATCGAACTCCTCAGGTTACTTATTTGGGCGCTTATACACGGCGCTCGCTGCTCTATGCTCTCTGACCTGTGGGCCCATGTGTGCCCGGCCCCGTGCATCATGGCTCAGAACGACTCGCCTGCTGTGGGCGTAGATCTACTACGAGACTGGCTGGGGCCGGTTGCACCTGGGTGGTCAATTTTTTTTAATATTTTCTCTCATGTATTTTTTTCCAATGTAGGGGCGTGCACTGCTTAGTAAATCATCCGTGCACTGCATTGATCAAGGTTCCGTACTGCATGTGCACGCATTCTGTACTACATGTACAGTTCTCATTTTGTTTTCGTGTTTTCGCTCTTATGTATTCTTTTTTCAAATGTAGGGGCGTGCACTGCTTTGTTGGGTATGTGTAAACCTCATTCGACAGAGTCTGTACTACATTTGTACACATTTTGCACTGCATGGGTCCTATTTGCACACTGCATCTTCGTCCGTTTTGTGCACTGCTCGAATCTAATGATACATAAGCAAACAACAGAAAACAAATTATCATAAGCATTCTGTATGACAAGTTTATCATCAACAAACTAAGTTCAACAGAAAGCAATCGAACATAATCAAAGTTCATCATTACAAGTGATTCTGCATGACAAGCAAACTAAGTTCAGCAAAAGCAAATGATCACAAGCAAACTAAGGATACATAAGCAAACAACATAAAGAAAATTTGATGATAATTCTAAAACGACGCTAGCAATGTTGGCTCTTGGCCGGCACCATCTTCTTCTTCACCAGTTAGCGTCTCCCCATCCCCAGCTGCTCCTGGCGCGCTTCTTGGGGGGCTCCTCCTTCTCAAGCTTTGCACGGCGAAGCCCGTCTTGGGTGATGGTGATGCGGTTCCATATCTCGTACGTTGCATAGGCGTCCTTTGCCGCGTACTCGATGTGCCTCATAGACAGAGGCAGGGTGGCCCGGCGCTTGTGTTCGTCGTCGGTGATCTTCTTCTTCATGTTGTTGTAGTAGTCGTCGACGAGCACGTCGGAGACGTCTCCGAGGGAGTCCAACTCCTTGGTTGCCTCGGGCACCCTCCACTCCTTCTGGATGTCGACGAAGTTGGCGACCTCCAGATTGACGCGCTCTAGCCTGGTTTTGTCGCCGTCGATGGAGAAGCCTCCAATGGTGTACCTGGGGTCGGCGAGGAAGTTGTCGAAGACGGTGCACCTTTCAGCGGCGCTTAGTTGGAAGAGCAGCACCGGCTGAGTCTTGCCGATGGTGAGTTGGCAGAGGGCGGGTTTCTGCGTCGCTTCAGGCTCGTTGTTGTACTCGAGATCAATGCCGACGATCTTGTGGCGCTGGAGGCTGAGGTGGTGCTCGTACTGCGCGAGGGAGATCACCATCTTCTAGTCGTTGGTGCGGATGACGTGAAACTTGGTGTTGCCGTGGGCCTCCACGCCCTTGTACTCGTCGCTGAACGCCATCGCCGGTAGTAGGGCTTGGTGTTATCTGTGGAGATCGATGTGATGGAGCGATTAGGTGGCAGCGCAATGATACTTGTGTGTGTTGTGGATGAGAAGGCCTTTGGCAGGGGTCTGAATTTAAGGGGAGGGCGCGGGGTGGGATGGCCGCATCGGATGAACTGCACGATCTCACTGACGATGCGATTGTGCTGATCGTGGGTTGGTCTTGCGTCTGTGATCGTGGGCTTGTGGCGATGGAACCGCTCGGATTGGGTGGTTGTATGCGAATGTGGTTTTATTTTATTTTTGATCAGTAACTTTTTTTAACCACCACTTTCTGTCCGAACGGGCATTTGTCACGTTTGTATGTAGCCTGCGTGTTAACGGAACTGCATTGGTTATTGTTGTGCACTTCATCGTCTACAAAAGAGAACTGCATTTTGTCTACAGGTGCGTACTTCACCGTTTTTTGCGTGTCCTTGCTGCAGCCTCTGAAAAGAGTACAATGTATTTCGCAATTTTACGAGTTCTTCGCTGTGTTTTAGACCGTGTATTTATTCATGTAGGTAATCCAGAACTGGATTGCTATACCTTACTGCTTCGTGTAACCAAATGCACTGCATTTTACTAGAGCTGCGTACTGCATCTATTTTTGCGTGTACTTACTGCAGTCCCTGGTACGGGAGGGGTAGGGGGTTGGGGGCCCCTTTTTTGTTGTTGTTGTGGCACCTATTTGAAGATAGACTTTTTCAGATGCGTTTTCTTAAGGCGCGCGTTGTTTTTTATTTTAACTTGTTTTACGAACTGCATGTATTTTATTTTGTTTTACCGTCTGAGCTTCAATGTTCTTCATAGAGAACTGCATCATGTGCGTTTTGATGTAGTCTATCTTATTTTATCTGGGCCATTTTTGGGCGGGCCCGTTTTATGTGACCCTTTGCCACACGCAGGCCTCCTACGTGTCCCTCCCAGGCGATCCCACCGCTCCACTGACAGGGAGAGAGACCGAGAACAATCCCCTCTCCTCTCTTGTAGTTTCTTCTGAGGTATCTCTCCCTAGAGCAAAACCGCCGTCGCCCGAGGAACCGCCACCCTCAAGAGAGTCCTTATTCCAGCATTTCGCGTCGCTGTCCGCTCCGCGAGTGCTTCCGCTGCGCTTCGGCAACCCTTTCCTCTCTGTTCCCGTCACCGCCCCTCCCCCCCCCCGACCGCCGCCGCCGGCGTTCATCCCCTTTTTTGTGGTACGTTTCCGCTTGGCCTCGGTCTTGATCGCCCCCTCGTCTAGTTTTGTGATTCTCGTAGTTGTTGTTGCTATTTTTGCTTGTGTAATTTTTCCGTAGGCAGGCAATTTTATCTCGATTTGAAGTCGATACTCGTGTGTGCTCTGTAGGCAGAGCAAGCTGGATCTAGGGTTTCGTCAGATTTCGCCGATTTTGTGGCTTATATCTGTCACTTCGTCCTTGTGCTGTAGGCAAATGCCATGTCTTCCCCGAGCAGAGTGGGAGGAGGAGTTCAGGGTATGTGGAGTGCTTATTTTTGCCTTTGTTTATTTTGTTTGATGTTTATCTAGTTTCCTAATTCATCCTGCATATTTGTTTATGCTCTGTTAGTTGTCAGCGTTCGTTTGCATTATTTTGTCATGTGATGTTTTGTAATTACCGTTTCTGGTTTTTTTGAATCCAGTAGGTGATTGCAGTGCTCATAATGATACACCAATTGGCTCTCGTTGTCCTAGTGGTAAGGATCACGGTGGCGAGGGAGGACATCAAGTGAATTCGCCGATTGAATCTTCTCCCATAAGTGTGGCCCCTCCTTCTGGTATGTGAATGCTTTGTTTATTTTGTGTATGTTGGTTACTTGATGTTGTACAAATTGGTGTTGCCTTGCTGTATCTAGTCCGACATTTTGTTGGGAACAAACATGAAGTTAGTGTATGCAGCACTGTATTTATTTGTATATGTGAACTCCACTATATGTATGTGTGAACTGCATTATTGTTTTATTCAAGTTTTTATACAATGCATTAATTTTTATTTTTAGCTTATGATTGGAGCATTGCATTTATATGTCTAAGTGTACTGCATTTTTTCTTTTTGTGCACTTTTTAACGGCCATAGTCAAACTTCATTTTGACGCAGTGTCTGTTTTCCATGCTGGGGCGCCTGGGTTTGAGGAGGTTACTCAATTGATTGACCATTATTTTGCAGAGGGTAATGTTGGTGTGAGCTACTACCAGAGATGTCCCGTCTTGTCTGAAACACAATCGCAGTCTGTTGATGGTACAGAGGAAGTTACACGGGATTGGATGGTCTCGGAACAGCTTCGTGAATATGAGTTGAAGAAAAGCAAGAAGTTGAGGTTTGAAAGTGACTCAAAAGAGTTTGCGGAGAAGGAAAAGCAGAGGAGAGCTGCAGATGGTGCCAAGGGTGCCAGATTTGCCAAGGTGAAACAACCTGCTTTGCAGAAGAAGAGGCTGGGTACTGTTGCCGAGGAAGGTGGTACACCTCGGCGGAGTCCACGTGTTGCTGGCATGAACAAGAATCTTGGCAAGAGAACTGCTGAAGCTGGTGGAAAGGATCCTCAGCGCAAGCGACTACATGTCACTGAAGGTCCCAACTCTAATGATGATGACTTTGTGCTTGCTAATTTTGTGAGGGATGTTCATACTGGTAGACACAAAGACTGTGGTTCATCTAAGAGTCTACCCAAGCGTGCCCATGATGATGTCGATGAAGATGTTGGTGCTGACTCCGGCGAGGAGGCGGATGTTGTTACAAGGGTTTGTTGAAGTGGACTGCATTTGTTTCTTTCATTGTTATTCTATCTGTGTTTTCTCTGTCTTTTTTTATGGCTAATCTTCTAATGTGGACTGCATTTCCCTCTACACAAAGGAGGAAGTCTAGTAAGAGCAATGCAACTAAAGATGATGCTGAGGGTGATGATTCTCGATTTAACAAGACCGTACGTTTGTCGCTTCCCACTGTTTGCAAGGCTGCTGCTTTGTTGAAAGAGGCACACTGTAGTCATGTTCGGGATGCTGGATTTGGTGTTGTCTTTGAACTGACAGTAAAGAAAAATGTGTCGCGCATTCTTATGTGCTATCTGATGGGAGTGATTGACCCTGCCACCATGATAATGGACTTTGGGAATGGCAAGGTTCTTCGAATCCATCGTGATGCAGTTCATCACATTTTTTATTTACCTATGGGACGTCACACTGCACCCATGCCAGCTGCCAGTGGCCATGATGACTCGTTGACTGCCCTCAAGGATGAGCTTGGCTTTGACCGTTCAAAAAGTATAGGTGTCAAGGACTTGCTTGAGAAGTTGAAGGTGTTGGTGGAGGAAGATGATCATGTGACTGTTGACCTTGCTGTGAAGGTGTTCTTCCTGATACTTTACCAGAATTTGCTGTGCCCCGGTCCTGCAGTTCGTTTGGGTAGAGTTGCCGCAATGGTAGAGAACATGGATTATGCGGCTATGGCGCATATGGACTTTTGCCAACTTGTTGTTGATGAGTTGCAGGCAGCTATGGTGAGGTGGCAAACAGAAGGCAGCAAGCAAAAATGTGCAGAGGGTTGTGCCATTGTTCCCCTGATTATGTATCTTGACTGCTTGAAGCTTCGCAAATTTTCAGTTATGCACACGTTGACGCCACGTGCGTCATACCTGACGACCAAGGACCTGATGAAGTTATACAATGAGGATGTGCTTGTGAAGGGAAAGATTTACTTGGAAACTTACAAATTTGGGAAGCTGCCGATTAGTGCATGTGAGTTTTTAATATCAGATTTTTTTTAAAAGGTGTAGCCATTATAAATCTGAACTTTTCTAGTACTCACATGTGTACTTCTCTTTGCCTATTGTCTTTTTTTGCAGTGGAAGGCGTCAGGTTATATTGTGTACAACCGTCCTGTTGCAGTTGTATGCAGCAGCTCTAATGCGGGGCCTAGCACTCATGCTAGATTTTATGAGCCTATCTGTAGCCAGCTTCCTGCCTGTGATGATGAGGTGCCGCGTACTCGTGGTTTCACGGCTCGACAGATGTTTGATAATAGAAGCTCTTCTAAACAGACATTTGTTGGCGGCAAAAAACATGAGGAGATTGATGAGCTTCTTCTGAAGGTTTTGAAGTTGACTGAAGATTTGCCAACCTCTGGTGACAGGTTGAGGACAGTTGCTGGTTCTTCCCTGTTGGGAATGGCCCACGAGATGAAGATATTGTTGCTGCTCACAATTTTGATTGTGGCGTGATTGAAAGCCTGAAGACTGCAGTGACGAATGTTCGGTCTTCGTATGCTCAGTTGAGACATTCACAGGAGGAAAAATGTGGTCGGTATGAGAAGGATGTTGGGCATATTTTGGATGAAATGAACCGTCAGGACGCTCGCGTTGGCGATGATAATGTATGTTCTAGGTTTTTTGTGGCTTTGAACCTCTTTTGTGTATTATGTGGAATGCTCCTGACTATTTTTGTTTTTTGTGATAGGCTGGAGTGGAATCTTCTCGTGTCCATGGATCTAGGGACGATGGAATTGGTCAGGTACAAGTACTTCTGCCATGTCTGTTCTGCCATGCGTCCCTCTTCTTGAACTTGCATTTGTTGCTTTCCATTTTATTGTATTTTTTGTGTACTTCACGGTTGTAAAGTGTGTACTGCTTGTGCATAGTTGAAGTATTTTTCTTTTTTGGTCGTTACCATCTTATTTTCGTTTTTGGTTTGTTCTATGCCCGTAGACTGGTGTTGTTGCTTGTGATGTGCACAAAGAGTCCTATGATGGCTCTGGCGAGGATGAGGTCTTGGCTGATGCATCGTCCCCTCTGGATGTTGTAGCTGATAAGGTATAGTTGTATTACTTTTTCTGTTAGTGGGTTGTAATGTAATTTTTTGTTGTTGTTATAAACTTGATGTACGCTGTTATGTTCACTCATATGCATTTTCATATACATATGTGAGCTGCAATAGTTTTAGATGTGTGAGCTTCAGTCTTTGACAGAAGTGAACTGCGGTTCTTTTCGCATGCGTGGTCCATAGTCTTTTACATACGTAAGCTTCAATATTTAACATAACTGAACTGCAGCATTTGACAAAGTGAACTGCAGTTCTTTTTTACGTATATGTGGGTTGCAGTTGTAGTTGTTTTGACACATGTGGGTTGCAGTTGTTTTGCATATGTGGACTGCAGTTGTTCTGCGTATGTTATCAGCAGTCTTTGACATAAGTGTCATGTGTGTTGTTGTGTTAATTATCCCCATGCTCATTTGTGTTATTGTGTGTTTTTTAAACTTTCCAAAGCCTGGAGAAGAAAACGTAGAAGTTCATGTTGATCTGAATCAGGGGGCTTGTGCTGTTGATGGTGGTGGCAGTGTTGATGCTTCTGCATCGGTTGCCGTTGACTGTGCAGACCCTTCTGTAGCTCAAGAATCCCATGATGCTGTTTCCCCTAGTCGGCATGAAGATTCTGATTTTGGCATTGAAAAGCCGCTGGAGAATGTCGTTCCTGCTTTTAGTGTTGCTGCTTCCCCTGTTTGTCTGGCGGCCAACGATGTTCCTGAAGTATCGAGACTGGAGCCTCATGTAGCGGAAGTATCTAAGGACGTTGCGGTTGACCAGACTGTTGTAAATCCAGAGAATTCTGATGTTGTTGCAGAAGGGCAGTCTAGTGAGGTTGTGGTGGATTCGTCGCAACCTAGCTAAGAAAATGTTTTGGCCAGCTCTGAAGAACAACAGCATGAAGACTCTGACACTAAAGGCAAGAGTTTTGTTTCGAACAGTGCAGTTGAAGTTTTTCTCATTCATTTTGTTTAATTACTATGGTAGTTGTATTAGATGTTTAATGATAAGTGAAACTTGATCTTTTGTTGATGATTTTCAAAATAGCTAGCAGAATTTCCTTATCTTAATATTTGAACTTCATTCTTTGGATAAGTGAACTTCATCTTTTTATTACAGATGACGAACTTCCTGTTGTGACACCGTCAAGCATTGATCCAACTCTTCCGAAAAGATACAATGAGTTGTACGCTGCTGTTACGAGGGTTCGGAAGGACAAGAAGAAGAAGTATGGTTTTTTAGAAATGGTTTTGTTCATATGTATTTTCTAATTTTGGTATTTTACCCTTTTTCTTTGTTGTTATTTTTTAGTATCTTATGTTTCAATATTTCATAAAAAATTCAGGGACATGATTGCTTTTAACACTGAGATGGCTGATATTACCATTGGCGAAGTTGCTCAATCTTTTTGGGATAAAGGGATGCTCACTACAAGCCTTGTAGATCTTCGGGTTTCTTTGCTGGTAGATAACTTTAAGGGACATCCGACAATGGTTGCCCCGCACCATATTTGTGTAAGAATGCAGAATTTTTTGTTTTATTTTTTGCTTTTCTTTTCTGATTTCGTGCGATGACCTGTTTGCTTCAGCACTATTTGATTTTTGGTTTTGTTTTGGCAGACAAATATTTGGAATGGTGGTACTGTAGGCAGGAGTGTTAAAATGATGTTCTCTTCAAAAGCCGAGGAGCGTGTTGATAAAAAGGATATGGTGAGTAACGTTTTTATGTGTCGAAAACAATATTTTGTGTGTTTGTTTTTGTAGCGTTCTGTTTCTTCTTCTTATAATAATTTTATTTATTTATCGTGCTTCGAACAGGTCCTTTTTGCAACTTTTGATCCGCCAGAGATGAGGGATGGCGTTGGTCATTATTGTGTAGTTGCGTTAAATGTGAAAGAATGGTGGGTTGAATTTCTTGACTCACTCAATAAACCTGGCAACCCTGATGCGATCAGGGTTTTTAGGAGGATGGTTAAAAATATCAAGCGTGCATGGAAAGAAGGTAGCTCAAGTTCTGATGAGCCGCTAAATCCTCCTACACTTGATGGATTTGTGTTGAAACATGTCATTGTCCGAATACAGCCAAATGGGTGTGTTCCGTACAGCCCCTCTCCACCATACTGCTCAAGTTTTTTAATTTCATTTTGTGAAACTGATGTTTTTTATTCTTTTATTGCAGGCATGATTGTGGATTCTATATGTTTCAATTCTTGCAGACTTGGGATGGTGTTCGAGTTGCTTAGTTTGGGGTGGAGCACATTGGCTACATCAGAAAGGCCATGCTCTATAGTTGGCTCACATCGAGAAAGTGTTGCCTTGATTTAACATCACTTTTAATTTTTGCAGATAAAGGTTGTTTTAGTGAACTTATTTATCCTCCCTTATTTATTTATTTTTCTACTCCTTGCTTCCGCTTCTTAGGGCTTTTTTTACTAGTTTGTTTAGTTAAGTGCGTGATTTAGAATGGATGTGTATATTTTTTGTTGTGTTAGTGAGCTGTATTTATTTTTGGGACAAGTGAGTTGCATTGTTCTTTATAAGTGGGCTGCATTGTTGTATATAAGTGGGCTGCATTGTTGTATACAATTGTTCTGCATTGCTGTAGACAAGTCGACTGCATTGATGTAGACAATTGGGTTGCATTCTATTCTTTAGTGAACTGCGTTTTTTTATATTAATGAGATGTATTACGTGTTTTATGGTTTTGTATTTTGTGCTGAGTGTTTCCATGTTTTTTCTAGGGACAATTGCATTTTGACCCCTAGTTGGATCCTACCCACGGGTTTTGCCCTTACTTTTCGAGCTTGCTTAGTCTTGCCCTTACTTTTTCCATCATGGTCCCTCGAATGCCCTTTGACCGTTTGACCAAAACTTTGAAAATTCATAACGAATTCATATGAACTCAGAAAAATGCAAATAAGATATCAAAATGTTCAGATAAACATTACCTTTATGTGCATATCATTTGCATTCAGGACAAAAGCACCCTTTAAACTACCTAAGGTAATTAATGTTATTAACATTATTAAAAATAAAAAGGTATAAACAATACTTTTTTCATGAATAAAAATTACATGCAAATGTAAGTGATGTTTTCTGAACATCCAGATATCTTATTTTCATTTTTCTGAGTTCATATCATCTTGTTATGAATGTTCTAACAACTTTGACCATTATTTGGAAACTTCATAACAAGTTGATACGAACTCAGAAAAATGCAAATAAGATATCAGGATGTTCAGAAAACATCACCTACATTTGCATGTAATTTTTATTCATGAAAAAAATATTGTTTATACCTTTTTATTTTTAATAATGTTAATAACATTAACTACCTCAGGTAGTTTAAACGATGCTTTTGTCCTGAATGCAAATGATATGCACATAAAGGTAATGTTTATGTGAACATTTTGATATCTTATTTGCAGTTTTCTGTGTTCATATGAATTAGTTATGAATTTTCAAAGTTTTGGTCAAACGGTCAAAGGGCATTCGAGGGACCTCGACGGAAAAGGTAAGGGCAAAACTGAGCAAGCTCAAAAAGTAAGGGCAAAACCCGTGGGTAGGAACCAACTAGGGGTAAAAATGCAATTGTCCCTTTTTTCTACATGTTTTTAGGTTTTGATGGGGGGCTTCATGAAGGTTGTATGTCACTGTTCGAGTCCCAGGGTTCTGAGGTGGTTATGGAGGATTGTGCCATTGAAATCTCTCTAGATAATTCTGGTTCTTTGGCTGGAGATGGTTTGGACATAGTTGAGGCGTCCGGACCTGATGGTGGAAGTGTTTCTCGACCTAGCTCTCCACGCGATGTATTTGCTGTTGATGATGATGATTTTGTTACGCCGTGTCCACGCGTCACTAGGACTAGGAGTGCAGCAATTAATCGTCCTCCTGTGGATGAGGTTGAAGTATTTTCAAACAAGAGGGCAGGTGAGAGGGCTTTTAAGTTGAGATGCTCTATAGAGAAATTGAAGCCTCCGAGGTTCAAATATATTGATGAGGCGAGGAAAATAAAGGATCTTGTTCTCAGCAAAGATTTTGTAACCAAATACCACGAGTAAGTTTTATGTGTGTGCCCTTAATCCTTTTTGTGTGTTTTGTTTTTAATTTTAATTTTATTGATCCCATCTGTGTATGTTTACTGCAGGAACGCGTTCTTTATGGTGAATAGTCCTTTTGGTCATGTTGATACTTACATTGTTGACTATATCTATAATACATTTGGCAAAGGAGCTTTAATGGATTCGTATCTCATGGATTTTGTCATCAAGTACTGGAAGCAAGACCCTGAATTGGGTTTAGTTTATCATTCTGGTGAACATGTGCTACTTTCACCTTTATTTATCACGGTAAACGTGTGCTGTCATTTTTTCTATTGTACTGGTTTTTTCATGTCCATGCCTGCATGCATGGTTTATTCTTTTTTTCATGTCCTATTTTTGTTCTTTTTTCTTTTCAGTATGTTCTTCAAATGGATACCTTTGTGACGAGAGATGATGAATTAAACCCTGTGTGCCAGTTGTGCATAGCCCGTTTGTTTTAGAAGATGCAGTTAAGCAGTTCAAGGTTTTTGTGAGAGACGACGTAAACCCGTTGGACGCAAAACTGGTAAGTCCATTGTTTTCCGTCATTTATTTTCTGGTTTGTTGCATTTCTTTTATATAGTTATTTTTGGGACAGTGGTCCTAGTGCTACGTCTCGAAAGAACTTTTCATTTCATTTTTTCGGATGTGAACAGATTATGATGCGGCGCTCCAAGGATGGTCATTATTCCTTATACACGATGAACCAGCATCGCCAGACGTTTGATATCCATGACACTAGGAACTACACTGGCCATCCTGATGTCACGACAAAGTGGCGCAGGACTGACTACCACTCAGATTGCACTAAAGTGGTATGTCATTTTTTCTTGCCAAGTGCAAAGATTTTTTGTGTTTCTCCTACTGCATTTTTTTATAAACTGCACATGCAATGTTAGCACACATAGAACCACACTTGTTTATGTAGTGCAATGCAACATATGCGTGACAGAACTGCATTTTCTCACACACCCCCTAATCTGTGTAAAAAAGGAGATAAAAGGAAATGACCTCACGTGCATTTAAAAGTGGGACTGTCTAGACGTTGAGAACAACTTTGTATTTTTTTGGTTCGTCTGAATAGTAATTTGATCTGTGATGTGTGTTATTTTTAGTTTGTGCTTCCTTTTTTTGCCAGATGAGGAGGATGACTCAGCTGCTGAAGGGGATTTATGGTGAAAAAATGTATAAATCTAAGAACCACCCTGACTGGGTTAAATTGGCAGAGAAGCACTCTTACCCGGTCGTGCCAGCGCAGGGAGCAAACGAGTGCAGAATCTATGTTTCGAGGTTGACACAGTTGTATGACGGCCAACGTCTAGTTGAGAAAATTATCAAATCCGACGTAACACCTTCCCTGTTTCTTCTTTTTCTTGTTACTTTTTTTATTATTTTAGTTTTTCACTTTTTGTTCTTTATGACAACCTTTTTTTTAATCACTGGTCTGCATTTTTTAATTTTTTCAGCCTGCTGTTGAAGATTGGAAGGCGGAGTACATGTTCCAGCTGCTGTTCAATCCTTCGAACATGTTGTACTATGAAGACATGCCGCTTGAGCTACGAGATCTGATGGCGGACCTCGGGCTTACTTCCCTGTCGCAATCGCAGACGCAGTAACAGTCATTTGGCATTGTTTCTACTGGGTAAAAGCCTGTCTTTGGACAAGAACTAGGTTTCATGTTGTGTACTGTGTGCTGTCTAAGGTAGATAATGTATGAAAAGACTTTTTTTTCTGTTGTTGTGTTTTCGTCTGCTTTTTGCAGCAGCATATATGGACGAATTTGTATGTGTATGTGTATGTGTATTTTATATAAATAGCTCATACCGTATATATATATATATATGTTTTTTTATTTTGTTGACGACTACGTTCTGTGTGAACTGGCATTTGTCATGCTTATATGTATCGTACGTGTCCCATAAACTGCATTGCATGTGATGCCGAACTTCTTCGTCCAACAAAAAGCACTGCATTTGTCTACAAGTTTGTGCTGCACCTGTTTTTTTGCTGCACTTGCCGCAGACCCTGTATTCATGTGTGTACCCGAAACTGCATTGCTTTATGATACCGCACTGCTTTGCCTAACCAAATGCACTGCTTTGCCTAACCAAATGCACTGCTTTGCCTAAAGATGCGTCCTGCCATTGGTTTTTTTATTGTTTGTACCGTAAGGTGGGGGGTTAGGGGCCCCCCATTTCTTTTAGTTGTCTATATATTTGTATTGCTCCTGTATTCCATTTACTTAGCGCATTGCGTGCGTTAGCGCGAGGCCG
>NC_057796.1:345275196-345392316 GCF_018294505.1 Triticum aestivum
TGCGTCCTATTGTTGGAAAAACAAAATGTCCGCACTGCGTCTGTCAACCAAGCGCACTGCATGCGTTAGCGCGATGCCGAGCAGGGGGTGGGGAGGGGGTCGTCACGACCCCCTCCACGACCCCCTCCCCACCCCCCTGCGAGGCCGAGCCTGGAGCGAGCCGGAGCAGGCGGCAACGCGGCATGCCGCGGCGCCGCATGCGTAGGTGAGTTCGTCACACCCTGTCACTTCCCTGTCACACCCCGTGCGTCCGTCAACCAAGACAGGGTGTGACGTGGGATTGTGCCATTGTAGCCAAGTGAAAATATTCGCCAAGTGGAGGAGGCGGTTTGACTCGGGCTAGCCGTGGTAGTGTTCTTCATTGGCTGGAAAAAATAATCGTCTAAGCGAACTGCAATGCTTTATTGACAACACATCTTCCATCCCATACCTGCAGAGCGGATTGCATTTTTTTAGGTGAGGGGGTACTGGAGTTACTTGCTAGTTGTGCGTCGTTGGGCTTTGTTTGTTTTGGGCTGTGAGAATTTGTTGGGTCCGTTGGGGTGTAAGACGCATTGGGCCCAAGTCGGCCTGTGAGCACGGCTGGTTCCCGGTGCGCTGTGTGTGCGCTCTAATATTTAGTCCCACCTCACCCGCGGACACCGCGCTCGACCTGTTTATAAGCACTGGCGAGGCATCTCTGTCGAACTCCTCAGTTTACTTGTTTGGGCGCTTATACACGGCGCTCGCTGCTCTATGCTCTCTGAACTGTGGGCCCATGTGTGCTCGGCCCCATGCATTGTGGCTCAGAACGACTCGCCTACTATGGGCACAGACCTATTACGGGACTGGCTGGGGCCTGGTTGCAGCTGGGTGGTCAATTTTTTTCCTAATCTGAAGCACTTTTTCTTTTGGAGTATATATATTTCGTGGTAGTACAAATGATGTCATTTGTACTGCTTGCACCAACGTTGAGTACTGCACTACGCGTACCAAGTCTGTGTGTTGTGCACTGCACGAAAGTTGCTGCAACCCCTCTCGTTCTACATTTATGCATGTACTGCACTTCATGTATACACTTTGTGAACTGCCTTATATTTGTTCTGTGAACTGTATTCATGTTTGTTTAGAATGGTCTGCGGATTATATTTCTTTTAGAAATATTAATATTAATGTTATTTTCTATAATTACTATTTGTGGACTGCATGTGGACTGCATGTGGACACATGTGTACTGCTTATTTTTACCATTGTGAACTGCATTAATCTTTCTTTTTTAGGTGTGAGTTGTAGTCAGATTACTTAATTTTTTTGTTTAACGTTGTTTTTGAATATGTTTTGTATGTGAATAGTATGTTTTTGTATCACTCATTAAATTTTTCAAAGTTGTTTGGATACTTGTTCTAACACAAACTAATTTCAACGAAAGCAATTGATCACAAGCAAACTGACGATACATAAGCAAACAACAGAAAGAAAATTTGATGATAATTCTAAAACGACATTGTTTTTACAAAAGAAATGTTCGATATGAAGCAACGAACATAATCAAAAGCTTGCATACATGAAACAAAGAACAACACAATGACTAAAGTAAAGTGAAACTAAACATAGCCCTGATTATTTCTAGTTGTTGTATTAGATTACAGCCTTGTTCTTCTTCTTCTTTGCTTCTTTGTCTCTTTTTGCCCTGTCCAGTCCCATTATGACATCGTAGTTGATTCTCCATGACTCATATGTTGCGAATGCATCTATTGCTGCATACTTGATAAGCTTTTCTGGCAGCGGGCAAAATCCCCACAGTGTATGGTCCTCCTTGCGGTTAATTTTTTTCTTCATGTCATGGTAGTGAATGTCTATCATCCTGCCGGCAACATCAGCCAAAGAGTCAAACTTCTTTTTATTGTATGGGTCTATCCATTCCACCTGAATATCAATGTAGTTATCGGAGTTGATCTCCAAACCAGATAGCTTCAGCTTGCTTTTCTCTCCTTCAATGGCGAATCCGATGAAGGTGTACTCACCATTCATGAGGAATTTGTCTAGTTCCATTGGCCTGCAAGATGTTTGTATAGAGTGAATATAGTTTATTTTCTTAGAACTACCAATGTTTTTTTGTTTTTTTCTGAGACTGAACTGCAATTTGAATATTTGAATCTGTTGCAGTGAGTAGTTGCTAATACTTTGTTCAACCTAACTAGTAAATCTGATAATAGACTGCATAAACAATGCATGTTTTGTATAGTAATGTTGCAGTTTTCTATTGTTCAGTCAAATAATTTGTATTTGGTAAAACAAAATAAAGCTGTGTGTATCGCTAGACCATATAATTCAAGAATTGAACACATGAGTGACATACATGGAGCCAGATGAAAACTGTCAATGAATTCATATGCCATGCTTTTTAAAAATGAGAACCAAAGTTTAAATATTGGCAATTGCAGTGAAGAAAATTTAAAATCAATATTGACAAGCAATAGTACAGATTGATAGTTATTATGACCTGTCTTTAGCTGCAGAGATGTGGTAGACAAGGCATTCTTTTTCTACACATAGCTGGAGCACTGCTGCCCGCTGTGGCTTCACGTAGTGCGTGTACTCGACATCAACGCCGACTAGTTTGACGAGCATTCTGCCGAGCTTCCTCCTGAGCGTGGAGAGCATCTTGTCCACGTCTTCACCCTTGCTTGTGCAAACGACGTGGAGCTTGTGGTTGCCATGGAGGACAACGTCGTGGAGCTCCCTGGTGTACCTGCGGCGTTGCTTGTACAGAGATGCATCCACCATGACTCTCCTCTGCTCTCTCGTGTTTGTTCTGGAGAGAGAGGTTAGTGAAAGGAAGTGTGGAGAAGAAGATGCAATGGGGTTTTGGGGGGGGGGACAAAGCTGTTGTGTTTTCTCCTCTGCTCTCCTCTTCTCTCCTTGACAGGATGTGGGAGAGGTGGAGCGGGGTGGTAGCATGGTGGGGCTGTGTTTTTAGTTACATGGAAACTGCAGAGAGGTACTTCTATGAGGAGGCTCTGTTAGTGCGCTGGAAATCCGGAACGTCGTCGCCTCTTTTTTCGTGACTAGTTCAGGTACGCACACAACTGTCAGAAAATGTGATGATTGTGTTTTGTGAATTTTCCTAGTAAATGCACTTCTTCGCTATCAGAACAGAACTGCGTATGTCCACATAGTGTACTGCATGGAAGTGAAATTTATTCTTCGTACACTGAATTATATCGGATTAGGATTCACACAGATGTACGCACATTTAGTTTTTTGATGGAGTTCTTTCTTTTTTTTCTCTTTTTTTGATGGTAATGCAGCTTTTGTGTGGATGGAGGGTAGTGTGGGTAGGGGTGTCAGACTGTTTTGCTTAAGTAACAGGGCTGCATTCTTCATTTTAGCCATATTGCATTGCAGTGTAAAGAGAACTGCATTTCAGAAAAAAGAATACTTCGTGCTTCCACGTGAAGAACTACATTGTTGTACGTCGTGGACTACATTTGTACGTTGACTTTGGGCTTCCCGCGTTTTATTTATTAATAGCGAACTGTAGTTTCTGGCAGTGCCCACGCACATTTTTGTTGTTGTTGTTCTTGTTGTTGTTATTCATTTAAAAAATGTTTCTCATTTTTATTTGATGTTTTATTTTTGAACTTATTGTTTTTTCTTAGTGGTCCTTGTTGGGCCTGTGTTCGGGGAGTGAAGACGCATTGGGCCCAAGTCGGCCTGTGAGCACGGCTGGTTCCCGGTGCGCTATGTGTGCGCTCTAATATTTAGTCCCACCTCGCCCGCGGAGGGTGCGCTCGACCTGTTTATAAGCGCTGGCGAGGCAGCGTTACGAACTCCTCTGGTTACTTATGTGGGCGCTTATACACGACGTTCGCTGCTCTATGCTCTCTGACCTGTGGGCCCATGTGTGCCCGGCCCCATGCATTGTTACTCAGAACGACTCGCCTTCTGTGGGCGCAGACCTACTACAAGATTGGCTTGGGCCGGCTGCACCTG
Organism: Triticum aestivum; assembly: GCF_018294505.1. Classification (NCBI taxonomy): domain Eukaryota; kingdom Viridiplantae; phylum Streptophyta; class Magnoliopsida; order Poales; family Poaceae; genus Triticum; species Triticum aestivum. Next base: position 345,279,172 of record NC_057796.1, read on the forward strand.
TGGTGGTCAATTTTTTTTCTTTGTATTTTCTCTCTTAAGTATTTTTCCAATGTAGGGGCGTGCACTGCTTAGTAAATCATCTGTGCACTGCATTGATCATGGTTCTGTACTGCATGTGCACGCATTCCGCACTAACATGTTTGCGCTACATTTTTGTGCACTACATGGGTATCATTTTTCTTTGTTGTTTTTCCTCTTACGTATCCTTTTTCTAGTGTACGGGTGTGCATTGCTGTGCTGCCTCTATGTGCACTGCATTCGTCATAGTCCTGTGTTGCATCCTTCTTTGTGCGAAAGTTCTGACTGCTTATGCCAACGCTGCGGACTACATGACTTACATTTAAGGACTGCATCAGGTGCACTAATTCTGCGTTGTGCACTGCGCGAAAGTGCTTCTCTTGTGCTTCATTTTGAGCATGTACTGCACTTCATGCACACATATAGTGAACTGCCTGGTAAGACTTTGGAGAACTGCACACATAAAATGGTTTGTGGATTATAATTTTTTAGAGAATTATTATTTAATGATCTGCGGTTAGTTCGTGGGAATTGCTGCAGTCAAAATACACCTTCTTTTTTGGGTCCTTTTTCTTTGGTAACATAAGCCTTTATTGATTGTCCTTCATTCTTGGTAACATAATTTTTGTTAACTCCCCTTTAATTTTTAGTTTTGACCTTTTTGCATTCCTCTTCTATAAATGTAGGCCAACTTCTACCCTTCCTTTGCAGTTCATTTCTCCTCTAGCCGCAACTTCTCTCCTTTCTCCAGCCTCTCTTTATTTTTTATTTTTCTAGGTTTTTGTTGCGATCGCTCCAGGCCCCTACGCGAATCTCTCCTGCTGCGGCCATGGTTGTGGTGTGCCGACGCACAGCGATTGCTCAGCTTGCTCGCAGGCCCGTCGTGCTCGTCGTGGGGGCAAGGTCTTGTGCCGAGCTGGGCGAGCGGATCAGCTTGCATATGGCACAGTATTCGCGGAAGGACTGGATATGGGCCACATCAATGTTTCTGCATTCTATTCCGCCCTGCTTCGCCGTGGCCTTGGCTGCACAAGTCCTTTTGTCCATCAGCTTACGCCAACAGATGTGGAGACTCACTACAAGATGGTACTTTTCGCTTGATCTGATTTTTTCTTTGTTTTTTATATTTTTTTGTATAATTCCATACTAGTCTGAACTTCTAGTTTTTTAGGAACGCACTTATTTTGTTTTATTGAAGTGTACTGCACTTTGTACTTATATCTTGTTTTAACTTTTTTGCTTGTGTGCATGGAGCTCGTGTTTTAGTTTGCATGGTTACAATATGTGAACTGCTTAGATACTAGATGAGCAGTAATAGTTTCCACAATTTCCCCCACTTGTACGGTGTGTATTACATGCAGGTAGTCTCAAGAACTTCATGATAGTTAGAAGCGTACTGCTTGTTTGAAGTTTCGTACTGCATATTAGATTGCGTTTAATCTGTACTGCTTGTTGGACTGTTGTACACTTCATCTAGCTCGTGTCTATACTGTGTGTAGGTTTTTACTGGTCTGTGCAAAGTATGAAAATTGTACTGCTAGTATCATCGCCAAACAGTTTTAATTTGTTTTGCAGAAAATTCCCCAACGAGCTGTTAGGTACCTCCGGCTCAAGAAGAAGGGAATTCTCCAAGTTGTTCTTGGTAATGGACACCTTAAACCAACCAAGTATCGTGTAGGCGTTGAGGGGCCGCTGTGTCTGCAGAAAGGGTGGAAGGAATTTGTCATTGATAGTGGCCTGAAGTATGAGCAAGTTGGTGTCCTCAACTTCTTTGAACTCGAGGATCGTACGGTTAGAATCATGTTTGACGTGATTGGTTAAGGTTATGAGGTTGATTTGTAATAAGTACTTTTGCGTGTTGAACGCTTCATCTTTTTGATGTGTTTTGTAATAAGTAATTTTGTGATCTGAACCGCTTCAGTTATTATTCTGAACTTCGTGCTGCCAGTGAGCTAACTGCATTTTTTACATGGTTTTTGGATCAAAATGTGTCAATGTTTACTCTAGACTGATATATATAGGTATACTCTATACACCATTTCTCTTTACATGGTTTAGTTGAAGAACTCATAGTCAGTGGGAAATTTGCGTTTACACAAAATTTAAACTAATACATAAGTCGTAGAGATAAGCAAACTGCTATGTATATGATTAATTTATTGAAGTTCATCTATTTGGTCGTTAACCTGCTGCTTCTCCGCGGTGACTGGAGCGTGTCTAATGTCGCACTTTCTTTTGTTTTCCGTGGCGGTGTTGCTGGTTCTTGTCTCTGCACCGTTGTGTTTGTAGCCCCTCGCGTGCTGGTTGATGGCGGCTTTTGTTTTTCAGCGCTGTGAAATGCATCCTTCTTTTGTCCCCGCGTGCTGGTTGATAGCGGCTTTCGTTTTCCAGTGTTGTGAGTTGCATCCTTCTTTCCTCCCCGCGTGCTGGTTGATTGCAGCTTTTGTTTTTCAATGCTCTGGACTGCATCCTTCTTTGCTCCCCGCGTGCTGGTTGATGGCGGCTTTCGTTTTCCAGCGTTGTGAACTGCATCCTTTCGTGCTCCTACCTTGTCTTTTGAAAGTGGTGTCATTCTCGGTTGTTTCTGTACAGCAGCATTCCCTTGTGGTGGTCTTGTTGGCATTGTTTCTTCATGTTCTTCGTCCTCTTCACTCTCTTCTTCCTCTTCCTCCTCTTCATCATCTGTTTCTTCATAAGCCACTCCTTCTTCAGTTTCTTCATGTTCTTCGTCCTCTTCACTCTCTTATTCTTCCTCCTCTTCTTCATCTGCTTCTTCATAAGCCATTTCTTCTTCAGTTGTGTCACCATCTTCTTCTTTGATTTCATCTTCTTTGTCTTCCTCATTTTCTGATCTTGTTCTTTTGGGGCAGGTTCTTGAATTGTGTCTCTTCCTCTTTTCGCAGATGCTACAACGTCTCGGTTTCGTCCATTTCTTAGTGTTGTGAGTGGAATTTCTGTTTGGTTGTGCATCGCCATGTCCTCGTTTTTCTTGTTCATGTATTTTTGTACATGTCCTGGAATTGTGGGCGCTAATTTCATTACAAGTCTTGCACCTTCTTATTCCTAGCTAGTGGGTGACCATCACTATCCAGCTCAGGCTGTGGCTTACTGTTTTTGTCATCATTTTTCTCCTTGCATGCAACCTTTTTCTGGGTTGCGTCGCCCCCTTTCTTCCTGACTCTTGTGTTTGAAACAGGAGGTGGAAGAATTGTTTCTTTTTTGATAGCACCAGTTGCGTTGTGTTCGGTATTTTTTACTTTCTCGGCATTATTGTCATGCTGGGATTTCTCTGCTTGCTTTAGTTTTGCTGCTTCTTCTTCTTCTTTGTTGAGCACATCAACTTCCTCGATCAGTGCCCTCATACCAGACAACGCTCTATGGCACCCAGCGTCTGACCTTGTCGCTCTGTTTGCAAGGTCCATTGCTGTTTCTGTCAGCAATTTTCTACGGCAAAAAAACGAGCTTCCATATGGTGCTGTTTGTTCGTAGTCTCTCCTATCAAACATTGCATTTGATCTTGTGTTACGGGTGTATCTTTTCATGATGTACACCACGGGAATCTTGAGTACTCTCAAATGAGAAAGCATGCATAACACATGGACGCAAAATAGCCCTGTAGACAACACATGATTTCTTTGTTTTGTAAGAGAACTGCACGAAATTAAAAACACATATTTTTTCGTTATTTTTTCATTTTAAAGAAGTGAACTTCATTTGGTTTTGTGAATTACTCATGCATGTGGAATTTTAAAGTTCAGTAAGTGAGCTTTCGTGCATGACTATCAGAAACTATATTTTTTTTGCTAGGAGTCGCACATGTGCGTGTCTAGAGTTTGCACTCACATTGAAAGACACCTTTCTTTTCATCGGCGACCACTTGGAAATTATGCCTTGCCCAGTCAAATGCATCCGATCTGTTGTAGTGGTGTACGAGATACTTTGTCGGGTTCTCAGGGCACCGTTCTGCTCTGAATGTAGTGCTACGGTAGAGTGTTTTTTGGAAATCTGCAAACACTGCCCTTGTATACACTTTTGATAGCTGAACTTCGAACCCAAATTGTGTTGTTGTCTTTACCTCTGACTGCATGATTACAAATGCACTGTTACGAACCAGAGAAATGAGAAATTGTTTGTTTTTGTAGTTATATTTTAGCAGTTTTTGATTGACATTTTGTTTACCTCATTTCTTGCTGTCTCTGCATGCTCGACTGCCTTCCTGGTCTGAATGCACTTGTCCACCTGCTGAGCAAACAGATGGAGATCATGCTTCTCTTTGACAAAGTTTTTCTTCAGTATGTGGTTCATGCTCTCGCTTCTCTGCGTGGAAGTCATCCGAGCACAGAAAATTTCCTTATAGTAAGCCGAGATCAACTCATGCCTGTCATCCCACAGCGAATTCATCACTTCGTCGTTTTGCAAGTTGTATCTCTGAATGAGGTCCTTCCATGCTCGTTCAAATTCTGACGGCATTAGTGGGTGGTTCAGCACCGCATTGAGGTCATACTTGAGCTTCTCGTGCACCTTATACATCAAGGCGAGGTGGTCTTTGTACTTCTTCATGATATGCTACCGACACAACTTATGCAGTGTATGTGGGAGGATAGTTTTTAATGCTGCCTTCATCGAAGAACACTGGCCTGAGAAGGCACAAATAGTGTTTTTTTATTAAGTTGTTTGTGTGTGTGTGTAAGATGGATGGAAGAAATATAAGTGTACCAAACAAACGTAAGTATGCAGGTGTTGTTTTTTTGTACCTGTGAGGATGCAGATTGGCGGCTAGTTGTTCATACACCTCAGAAATGTTTTGAAAACCCACTCGAATGATGGTATTGTTTCATCTCGCACGAGGGCAACAGCAAATATGGTGCTCTGTAGATGATGGTTCACTCCCACGAAGACTCCCAGCGGCATGTGGAATTTGTTAGTTTTATACGTTGTCGGTGGGAACGATACCTATGGGGTCACTGGGATCCCTTCTACGGTCGGCGGGCGCGGGGTTGTGTGAAGAGCAGGTTTAGGACCTAGCACAAAGATCGTTTACCCAGGTTCGGGCCACGAGGATGTGTAAAACCCTAGTCCTGCTTTGGTGTGTATTTCAGAGTGTTCTTGAGCTCTCGAACTAGCTACGGTGGCTGCATAGTTCCAAAGAGCCGAATCCTTCTCCTGGTCGCCTCGGGCTTCCTTTTATAGGAAAAAGGGTCTGCCACAGTGGTACATAGGAGTTGGAAAGGTGTACAGCGCGCGAGCTTATCGCCCGGCGTTACGGGACAAAGCTCATTAAATGCGCTACTTAGGTGTCCATTAGCTTTATCGAGGACGGGAATGAGGCCCGTCCTGTCCATCGCCGCTCTGCCTCGCTTCGACACGCGCCCAGGCCAGCGGTGCGTGCGGTGCCATGTAGGCAGGCAGGCAGCTGAGGTGGCGCGGTGGCAGGGCCTTCACGAAGATCTGCATGCCACCACGCAGGTGCTTGCTGAGTTGGTGTAGAGGCCACCCGTCGCCACGCAGGTGCCTGCCCAGCTGGTTGAGCTAGCAGCTGCTTGGGGACGGCGGTGGAGCCTTGGCTGGTGCGGGCCTAGCAGTGGCCCCGCTGATGCCCTCGGCAAGGGTCTTGCCAGGGGCCCAGCAAGGGTCTTGCCGTGGCATTGCGATCGTCCCCTACAAGGCGCTTGCCGGGGGTCTTGTGGATTTCCTCGGCTAGGATCCTGCTGAGGGTCGTCGTCTTCTGATCCTCATCTGATCTCACATGTTTATGATCTTGACGAAGATCTGCATGCCACCATAGAGGTGCCTCCCAAGCCTTGGTTCCAATGTAGTTGTTGACGGTGTTTGGAACCCTTGGGCTCAAGGGTGGCTCGCTCTGCTGGCATCGGACAAGTTGCCCCGGCAAGGCTCTTGCCGGGGCCGCGGAGGCTGCCCCAGCAAGGCTCTTGCCGGGGGAGTCCACCCCGCTCTCTTGCTCTTTTGTGTTCCTAGTCTTGGCGTTGCCTTGGTTGTCTTGTGCTTCGACTTCTCTCCGACTTCCCTCCTCTTCCCTGCTAAGTGTGGCTGCGGCACGCGGCTCTGACTGCCCGTGCACAAGTAAAGGGGTCAAAAGGAGAGCCCCTACTTTTGTACACTGACAGGATCCCCCGGGTCTGGGCCACACAAAAGCGCGACGCGTTGTTGGGCGAGGCCCAGAACGGTGCGCGGGCAGCCGGGGCAGATTTTACCGCAGTAACTGTTTCGTCCACTGCGCTTCCCCACGACCCGCGTTGAATGCATGACATGGAGGATCGTGCTTGACGTGGGGGTCATGCGTGGGGCGGTTCCCGCACGCATGCGTCACATCGCAGTTAATGGGAAAAGAGGCGGCCCGCGCCTTCCCCGTAAAAAGGAATAACTGCGGGCGCGCTGCTCATTTACCCCTACATCTTCTTCAATCTCAGAACAGCCGTCCCCTTCTCCTTCCTTCCCAAGCTTTCGCCTTTGCTCGCCGCCGCCGCATCTTCGTTGTCTTCTGTCCCTTGCTTCCCGCAGCCGCCATGGCACCCAAGACCAGCAGAGGACACCGGGACGAACGAGCCGCCGGAGAGCGAGTTGGTGGCGCGGCGGACGCAGCTCGCCTACTTCCCCTCGAAGGTCGACGTGTTCGAGCTCCGGAACTGCTTCAGGCCCCTATGGGGGTGCAAGACGGGGGGGAGACGACGGGGCATCCAGCCACGCGCGTCATCCCCACCAATTGCACCGAGGCCGCCCTGAATCAGTACCCGTTCTTCGTCGATTACTTTTCTTGCGGCCTTTGCCCCCCTTTCTCCGATTTCTTCAACGATATAATGCACACATTTGGCTTCCACCTTCTGGATTTTACTCCAAACACCGTGGCGTGCATGGCTCTTTTCGCCCATCTGTGTGAGGGCTTCGCCGGAGTTCTTCCCAACACGGCGCTCTTCTGCCATTATTTTTACCCCCGCATCCAGAAGGGAGGCGCCATTTCTGGTTGCGTCACCTGGATCCCAATGTCCAAAGGGACGTACCCGGAGGGCGCCCAGAAGGAGAGGTGGGAAGAATGGCGGGGCCGGTTGTGCTGGATTGAGGAGGACGATCCACAGGAGTTCTGCCGGGTCCGCCAGGCGCCGCCAGTTTGCAGGAACGACTGGGGCAACGTTGACACCCAGGATGACAATCTCGAGATCGCCACCACCAGGATTCACCGCCTCACCATTGCCGGGCTTACCCTGGAGATGATTGGGGCGGATTTCCTCCGCCGCCGAATCGCTCCTCTGCACAACAAGGGGAGGCCGCCCTGGATTTTCCAGAACGCGACCGACATCATGAGGCTTCGCCCTGGCCTCAATCACAACTTCACGGTGACGGGGCACGCTCACTTCTGCCAGCGGATCTTTCAACTCGACGTGAACCGCGAGGGCTGGGCCGAGAGGTCCGGCAAGGCCGCGAAGGCCGGCAAGGTCGTCAAGGGGCCCTTGTTTGGGTTGCCGGTGGGGGTAGTCCCGCTGAGCAACAACTCGCGCCAGACCGACATCATCGCCATGATGCCGGACTGCAACACGCACGGTCCCGTCCAGAACTGGGCCGCGCCGCCGGACGAGCAGGTGCAGGAGTTCTTCGATGGCTTGGCGGAGGTGTATGTCCGCAACGAGCCACTGCTCATCCATGACACCACTCAGGCAGAGCTGGACTACATCACCACCAGGGCGGTGGAGGTGGAGCTCGCCAGGCAAGCCGACAGCACTGGTGGCATGGAGGACGAGGCCGCGGCGGCCGCGGAGGAGAAGGAGCTTGCCCAGTGGGCGGAGTCTGCTGGGGAGGCCAGCATCGCCGGCATAGGGGCCCCTCTTGTCGAAGATGTGGTCGACGAGTCGTCGTCGGAGGAGGCCGAGGCTGTCGACCCTCCGGCAACGGGGAGAGGGCGAGTCCTGCGGCGGGCCACCTCTGGCGAGCCGGTTCGGCCCGGCAGGGTCGTGCAGCCCCGGCAAGCCCAGGAGGCGTCCACGCCCCAAACAAGTGCCGCGGCTGCGAAGAAATCGGTGAAGGCCGCGGTGGCGAAGGAGAAAGCATATGCCTCTTCTTCCTCCAAGCGCGTCCAGTCTCCGCCTTCCTCCCCTCCTCCGGCAGACGTCGACCCGGAGTTCACCTTTGACTTCGGGTCCCTCGGCCCAAGGAGGAAGAGGAAAGCAGCAGAAGAGGAGATGGAGGACGAGTAAGTATCTTGTCCCTTTCTGTACTCTCCGTCCCCTCAGACCGTGCCACTTATCTTGATTCGTCTTCATCTTTGCAGGGATGCGGAGACACTGGCCCAGAGGGTGAAGAGGGCCAGGGCTTCGGCGAGCGGCCAGCCCCGGCAGGGATATTCGGTACACCGCTGGTGGTGTTGAGCAGCCCGGACAACAGCCCCCGGCGTAAGTTCACCACTAACCCCTCGTCGACGTGTGTTGGGGCCACGATCTCTTGGTGCTGACCTTGCCGTGGTTGCAGGAGGTGGACAGCAGCAGGAGGAGCCACAGAGGGCTACCCCCAACACGTCGCCCCGAGGGGCGTCCCCGGCAAGGGCGCCAAGCACCAAGCCCATGTACACGGAGGAGGAGGAGGGGAACCCGGGCACTGGTGGCTTAGCCTCGGCGCCAAATGTTGGCGGGGAGGGGACCTCTGCTTCCCAGCCCGGCACGGGTAAGTCAATCGCCTTCCGTCCCTGTTCTTTTTCTGTTCTTTCTAAATCTTGGTCTTAGCTTCGCCTCATCCCCTTCTTAGTATCTAGATCCTCCGTCGGTGGACCAGGAGGACATAGACACCGTCATCAAGGATGTCGCCAAGGCCGCCGAGGCAGAGGCCGAGAAGATCGCCGCCGAGGACGCCGCCAAGGGCGCTGCTGAGGACGCCGCCAAGGGGCCTGCCGCGGAGCCCGGCAAGGCTGCTGCCGAGGAGGCCGGCAAGGCCACTGCTGAGGAGGAGGTAGTTGATAACCAGCCTTCCTCCTCCGCTGCCTCTGGCTCCGGCAGGTATCTGAGGGTGAGCGACGACCTTTTCGCCCACCTCCCAGGGTCGTCGAGCTCCAGGGCGCCCATCGAGGGAGAGGTGTTCGACGAAGAGGTGCTTGCCGCCGGCGGGCTCGAGGTTGTCGACGAGCCGAGCGCTGGTGGCGACGGTTCTCGGGAGGAGCGGCTTCTCCAGGCCATGGGCGCCAGCCTCCGGAAGCTCCAAGCGCTCCACCGCGCCCGCCTGGACAAGGCGAAGTCCAGGATGGCAACGATGGACAAGGCGGAGGCAGACCTCAAGGGACGCGTCGCCGAGGCGCAAACTTGGTTCCGCCAGGCTTGCGAGGAGCTGAAGGCCGCCCAGTGCGAGCTGGCCAAGCACGAGGTGGAGCTCACCATGAAGCGGGCCGACATCGAGAGGGTCCGGGAGACGGCGGAGAACTTGGCCGCCGCAGCCGGGGCCGCTCGAACCCAGCACCAGGCCGCGCTGATCTCCCGGGAGGAGGACCTTGCCATGCGTGAGGAGAAGCTTGCTGCAACGCTCCACGGCAAGGATGAGGAGGTGGAGAAGCTCATCGTGTAGCAGACCCAGGAGCTGGAGCAGAGGCACAAAGAGGCACTCGATGCCCAGGCTCTGGTTCACGCCGACGGGGTGAAGGAGCTAGAGGTGGAGCGGGACAAGCTGAAGGGCCAGGCCCTGAAGCTGTCCAAGGAGAAGGACACGCTCAACGGCGCCCTGATGGAGGCGCAGGGCGCGGCCGTCAGCAGGGCCGGGCAGCTTTCCGAGGCCAACAACTCCATCAAAGACCTCAAGCTGAAGCTGGAGGGTCTCGAGGGGATGTTGTTGGAGGCCCAGGCCCGGGAGGAGACCCTGGCCAATGATCTGGAGGCCGAGAAGCAGCAGGGGAAGAACGAAGCCGCCAACCACAGGGATTTTGTGGATGGGGAGAATCGCTGGATCGGCCGCCTCGAAGACGCCGCCGGGAGGATCACCATGCGGCTGGCCTCCATGGGGATGCCAAATGTGAGGTACGCTCCAGATCGCAGCATGACTCCCAACGCCAGGTTGACCCTATTCTTCGAGGGTGTTCTTGGAGCCCTGGAGCATTTCCGCTCCACTAGGGCGACTTTCCTGGCCAATGAGGCCCCGAGGCTTTGCCGGGGTGCCATGACCAAGGTTCTCACCAAGGTGGCATACTGGAATCCCAACCTCGACTTCGACGCTGCGCTGGAGAGCTTGCCGGAGGATGTGGACCTCGCGCCGCTCAGGGAGCGTATCGAGCCCGTCATCAGCGGCATCGATGGAATCCAGAGGGTAGAGGGCTAGCGCCGGGACTAGGCACCCCGCTTCTTATCGTCGCTGCAGGTTCATGACCAAGACAATTTCTATCTTTAGTTAGACCGCAGCAACAAGTGATGTAATATAAATGTGCAGTACTTTTGAATCAGCGCATGTTATTTTCCTATTCAATCTCTCTCTCTGTATGTCCACCCTACGTTAATCGGGTAGGCTTGCCGACGCGTAACCCAGGGCACGGTGCCTCGAGGACGGATCCTCGATAGCCTGCCGGGTGTGCTTGCTGCCAGGCAAACCACCTTACCACTCTCAACGCGGCCGCTCGAACTGTCGAGCTTGACTCGAGTCAGAATCGAGAGCGTTGCCAATTGCGGAAGGCTACCGTGCCGTTCTCGACGCGGCCGCTTAAGCTGTTGAGCGGACTCGAAACAAAGTATGGGTGTTGCGGATAGCGGAATGGCCCCATTGCGTGCAGGTTTTCCATACAAAGAAGGAGATCTCCGAGGGGAATAACCTTATATAAAAAGGGAAAATTTAAAGTTCGGCATGACTTAGCTTTCCTGTCGCCGCACAGGCACCCTTCGCGCTCGCAGGCGGCGTCGTTCTCTTGACCGTCTTCTTATTTGGAAGCCATGGCGATGAAGAACTGCTAGGCTAACTACTAGACCAGATTCTCACAACTGCGCCCCCTACCTGGCATGCCAAAGATGTCGGTGGGAACGACACCTATGGGGTCACTGGGATCCCTTCTACGGTCGGCGGGCGCGGGGATGTGAGAAGAGCAGATTTAGGAGCTAGCACAAAGATCGTTTACCCAGGTTCGGGCCACGAGGATGCGTAAAACCTAGTCCTGCTTTGGTGTGTATTTCAGAGTGTTCTTGAGCTCTCGAACTAGCTACGGTGGCTGCATAGTTCCAAAGAGCCGAATCCTTCTCCTGGTCGCCTCGGGCCTCCTTTTATAGGAAAAAGGGGTTGCCACAGTGGTACACAGGAGGTGGAAAGGTGTATAGCACGCGAGCTTATCGCCCGGCGTTTTGGGACAAAGCGCATTAAATGTGCTACTTAGGTGTCCATTAGCTTTATCGGGGACGGGAACGAGGCCCATCCCATCCATCGCCGCTCGGCCTCGCTTCGACAGGCGCCCAGGCCAGCGGTGCGTCCGGTGCCATGTAGGCAGGCAGGCAGCTGAGGTGGCACGGTGGCAGGGCCTTCTCAAAGATCTGCATGCCACCACGCAGGTGCTTGCTGAGTTGGTGTAGAGGCCGCCCGTCGCCATGCAGGTGCCTGCCCAGCTGGTTGAGCTAGAAGCTGCTTGGGGACGGCGGTGGAGCCTTGGCTGGTGCGGGCCTGGCAATGGCCCCGCTGATGCCCTCGGCAAGGGTCGTGCCGGAGGCCCGACAAGGGTCTTACCGTGGCATTGCGGTCATCACCGGCAAGGCGCTTGCCGGGGGTCTTGTGGATTTCCTCGGCTAGGATCCTGCCGAGGGTCGTCGTCTTCTGATCCTCATCTGATCTCACATGTTTATGATCTTGATGAAGATCTGCATGCCACCACAGAGGTGCCTCCCGAGCCTTGGTTCCAATGTAGTTGTTGACGGCGTTTGGAACCCTTGGGCTCAAGGGTGGCTCGCTCTGCTGGCATCAGACAAGTTGCCCCGGCAAGGCTCTTGCCGGGGCCGCGGAGGCTGCCCCGGCAAGGGTCTTGCTGGGGGAGTCCACCCCGCTCTCTTGCTCTTTTGTGTTCCTGGTCTTGGCGTTGCCTTGGTTGTCTTGTGCTTCGGCTTCTCTCCGGCTTCCCTCCTCTGCCGTGCTAAGTGTGGCCGTGGCACGCGGCTCTGACTGCCCATGCACAAGTAAAGGGGTCAAAAGGAGAACCCCTACTTTTGTACACTGACATACGTCGTGTCAAATGTAACGCAATCTCCAAAATCTTCGTACGATCCTTTGCAACTTGTGTTGGCCCAAAAGACGTTTCTTACACGGTTATCTGCATCAACGTCATAATCATAGAAGAACTCTGGGTTTATCTTCTGCATCTTCTCAAAGAAATCCAGAAGTTTCTTGACGTCATCTTGGGACTCTTCTCTGGCAAACTTTTGTTTCCTGCATTTTCAAACGCAATGCAAACTCATCTCATCAAACAGGAAATAATTACCGACAGAATGCTCAAGTGATATGCTCTGTGATGTGCTTACTTGTTTACCCAGTCTCGGCTAGTATGTCCCATGTACTGCAGACCACCGGACATACGCGACAACGTTGACATCATCTGAGCCTGTGTGTGGTTGTCCAGTTGCATGTCTTTCACTAACTGGTCTATCAAAGGATCGTCTTTTTTGTGCGATCGCATGTGCAAAAGCATCCCGGGGCTTTCCAGCACCTTGTGATTGTGGTTGAGTTCAACCATTTCTATCACAAATTTGCCACCCTTCCTCTTTTTGACTCTAATCTTTGCCTTGCAGTCAATCCTTTTTGATGTCTTCTGACCTTTCCGGTGATAATCTGACACAGTCTGCTTGTGCATCCCTTCTCTTGAGCAGACAATGTAGGCATTTGTCCTGTGTTCTGCCCTCTTGCATACACCAAACCCTGCACATCTTGCATAATTGTTGTGAAAGTCCCATGCCTTGTCGTACGTGGTGAACTTCATTCCAGCGGTAGGTATGAGGTTCAGCGGCATGTTTTTATCCTGCATTAAGTGCGACGCTCTATGAGATAATTTGTTCTGTTCTGTTTTTTAAATACGAGGAGTGCATACGAGTTTAATAAAGCATTGCAATGTTCCTAAGTTTTCAAAAGAATCCAATGTATTAGATGCTAGGTCAAACCTCACAAGAAATATCAGTGTGCACTGCAATGTTATCTGAATGGACTGCAACTATTTTTTTCAGAACATAAACTTACATGTGTGTAGAGTCATCCACCCGATGGTGTTTGCAGCTCGACGGGTTGTATTGGACATGGCGGGGTTATAGCAGATCTGTGTAGGTGAGGATCTCGCGGCGGCAATAGTGAGGAGGATTTGTACCTGCTGTTGACTTTTGACCGAGGCACTGTTCGTGGTCGCAGTTTCGAAGTTGATGCAGCAGGTCTGCTTGGAGCTCTGTTTTTTGATGTAGCAGGTGGACGCTGAGCTCTGTTTTGGGGTGCAGCAGGTGGATGTGGTGGTAATCCAGTGTTGTGACGATGTCTCAGTGGCTTGGTTTGAAAATTTTGGAGCGGTGGCGCATCATCATAGTCATAATCATCATCTGCTGCAACATCGTGTTCAACTGCATCATCATTGTCTGTTCGGAAATGCTGTCCAAACGTAGTGAACTCGTGCTTATACTCTGGGTTGAGAACTGTTATTGGCTCATCTTCATCATCCCATCGGTGAGTGCCCTCACAGACGAATGTGACATCATCATCATCTTCGACTACCTCTTCTTCCTGGAAAAAATCCTCTTCCAGAGAGTACTGCACCCTGTTTGTTGTCGTGAAGAATCCTTGAGGAATCTCAGGGGTAACCCAGCTAGTATCTCAAGCTTACTCTTCTGAAAGTTGTTGTTCTCAGTGTTGTCAATTATGCGTGGCATTTTGTATCTGCTGAACGTCATTTCCTACACACAAATTGACCGAGTTGCATTGTTAGATTAAATGAACTGAATCATGCGAACTGCAATGTGTTTGAAAGGGTACTGTGAAGTATTGCACGCTGATTGCATCACCCCACAAGGTGAACTGAAGCAACCGCACTGCATCGTTATCCGTAATGAACCTATACAAGCGTACTGCATAACCGAGCAAGTGCACTGCATTTTCCCCCACAACGAACCGAAGCAACCGCACTGCATCGTTTTTGTAGGCGTACTGAACTGCTTGTCCTGCTTTGTCTGGAATAACTAAACTAAGATGGTTGAGGAAGTGTATTGCTTACCTCATGTTGCAGTGATTTCTTGCGTTTGCAGGAGGAAGTTCCCTTCTCGTCCGTCTGCACAACTTTTGCGTTCGCCCGTGCAGTCCACTTGCCCTTCAGAAGTTCATGAGCGGTCTGGACGTTGCTCAAGATGAACGGAGACAGAGGATTTTCTCTGAAGGTCGTTGCAGACTTAATCCAACAAGTTGTCGTGGATAAAGGAACCTTGCGCACAGTCCTCCTTGCTCGAATTGGTTTGATGTCGAGGCAGCACCAATCCACATCTGATGAAGTACAAGTAATTGAAGCCTCGGAGGAGTTCGGCGGTGACACTACCGAGCTGCTGCCGCGGAAGAAGGACGATATGCGTGCGGGGGAGGCGTTGCTCGGTTGCTGCCGCTGAAGAGGCAACGGGCGGCGGAGCTGCTTGGCCGCTGCCGCGGAAGAAGGCCTGGAGGGGAGGGGCGGCGTCGCCGCCGGCCGCCGCCGCGGAAGAAGGTAGGGAGGGGAGGGGTGGCGCAGCTCCCAGGCCGCCGCCGCGGGAGAAAGCGGGGACGGGAGGGGCGACATCGCTCCCAGGCCGCTGCCGCGGAAGAAGGCGGTGAGGGAAGGGGTGGCGGCGCTCCCGGGCCGCTGCCACGGTAGAAGGCGGGGAGGGCTGGAGCGCCGGCGCTCCCAGGCCGCTGCCGCGGTAGATTGTCATTGGCATTGCAAGGCGGGTTCCTTCTCCAAATACTCCAACAGAGTCTTCGGACATAATGACTGTGTCCGGCTCTGCAAAACGAGCACCACGCACAACCGCATAGAGTATAATATTTCACGAGTCCAATCCGCTGACAAATTTTTGTAACGTGATACCACGTCATCACCCGGTTATTATTTCGAACCGTTTCTCGGCCTGCCGCTTCGAGATGCGGTCTCACTGGCACGTCTTGTCAAAGCAGAGATCGTGTCCCCTTATTGCGGGATTCTCATCAATACGGGCGTGTGTCGGAGTAAATGGCCACGGGTAGCCTAACCGACTACCCATGGTTCTTCAAAAATTATCAGGCCGATTGAGCCTTCAAGCGTTCGAAGCATTGGGCAACTTCCCCTGGCCAACTACCCCAGGGGCCGACTCTCCAAAGGCGACCCGGCCTTGGTAACCTCCCCCAAGATAGTTGCGAGATGGCCGACTCCAGGAAGTCGGCGCCAAGAGGACCGACTTCCAAGAGCCAGCCATGAAGCGCGCTGACTCCACAAAGCCGGCCGAGACCGCACCCACCAGAACTACACCCACATAACGGTGACAAGACGGGGTGTGGCCACAGTGCGGCCCACTACCCCCGAAGCCCGAGGCAGGCATGGCCACAGGACGCCGTACAGGCCGGCCATCTCCCGTTCGGCTCGGCACTGTAGCCATGCTGGCCTCAGCGTCATCCACGACAGGCGTCAGTACGGCCCACGGGTGGCGGGCCCCTTTAGCCAGAGAGAGGCGCGAAGGCGGCCCGGCCTCCCCCAGTCGGCTAAGGGCGCAGCCGGCCCCCAGAAGCCGGCTACCCCCCTCCCTTGAAGCATGTGCCACATTAAGGAGACAAGATGAGGTAAGGCTACAGTGAGAGCCCTCGAGGCGGCACACTGTAGCCACGCTCACCTCGACAAAGCCCTCGTCATCAGGGATGAGGCTACAGTAAGCAGCCGCCGACAAGACCCCTAGGCAGTGGGGCCGGCCTGTCGACCAAGAGGCCGGCAGCCGGCGGGACCCACCAGTCGGCGGGCCCCAACGGCCGGCGGAGAAGCCGGCGAGCACAGACACTGACGATTGGGACCCGCGCCCAGCCGGATTACAATTATACCCCCGGGGGGTAGGCCTATATAAACCCCCCGGGGCACCAAAGGGTTGGCTTCTTAGAGTTACACACACACCATATAGAGAGGGAAGCGAGAGCTAGCCTTGCTCTTCTTCTCCCTTGAACCCGACAGCTCAAGGAGCATTTGTAGCTACTCGTTCTGATCTAGTGATCATGCGGAGACCCCGCAGAGCAGGACTAGGGGTGTTATCTCCACGGAGAGCCCCGAACCTGGGTAAGATTCGCCGGCGTGCATGTCTACGCCTCATCCCGTTTCCAGGCACCGGCGACGTCTTACTGGCTCCCACCATGATAAGCCACCCGTTGGCATATGTCGCACCTACCACCCGACATTTGGCGCCCACTGTGGGGCCAGGTGCACTGTCGTCCGGAGACCTGTTATGGACGGGAACCCTTTTCCTCCCCCGCGAGCGCAGCCAGCCTGCTGCGCCCGATGGCGTTTGCCTCGACGTGCTGCAAGGCATCGACGACGCCTGCGCGGCGAGCTGCCTCGCCGATCTTCTCGGCGAGACTCGCATCTCCGACGAGCCTGCGTCCGACGCGGGCACGGACTACCCTGAGAGGCGCCTCGTCAGCCTCCTCGACCAGCTTCACGTCTCCAGCGAGCCTGCTGCAGACTTGGAGTCGATCGGCTCCACCGACCCGGTGCTCGTCGATTCCGACACGGCATCGCTCGACGCCTACCCCTCCGACGTGGTGGTCTTCGACGATCCTCTCCCTCGAGCTGACAGTGGCAGCAGCGCTGTCACTGAAGTGTTGGTCATCAGCCACGTCGCCAACTCGGGCGAGAACGCCCACGACGCCCTGCAAGCGGCGATGCACGACCTATCCGTCCCCATCCCGGCCGACGCCGACGCCGAGACCCTGGAGGCACGCCGCCTCGCCCTCGTCGCGGAAGGCCAGAAGATAGCCTCCATAAGACGCCTCACCGAGGCCCACCAGCGCGAAGTCGACCGCGCCGCCTTCGGTACGCCGCCGCCTAGCGGGCCGAGCCGAGCCGGCTTCGTCCAGAAGCGCTGCGCGGCTATCGCCAGCATGCTGGGGGCAGATCGCCCCATCTACGCCACCCCGCTCGATAATCTACGAGCCGCCCAGGCGGCCGCTGAAGAGCTAAATGGGCTGGAAGCCGATGAGCTCCCCTACATGACAAGGCGGATCTAGCAACTGATCGACGCGGCTGCAGAACGGCATGAAGCCGGCGCCCGCGCTGATAGTCATCCCCCGCGCCGGGAGCACGCCGCGACGTCCCGCTCACCGACTGCGAGCGGCGCCCGCCAGAGGAAAGACAAGGAGCCGGCTGCTAGCCGCAGCTGGACTCGTATCACCATCGAGCGCGACGCGGAAGGCCGCCCTCGAGCGGTGGAGCGCCAAGGAAATCCGCCTCCTCCCCCACCTCGAAGGGAGAGACGTCTCACCCCGCCGCCCGTCACGCACCCGACTCTTGGTGACCGACTAGGCCGCCGCGAGGGAGTCGGCGAGAACGACGCCCGCCACTGGATTGACCGCCCAGCTCGATCCCTGGCGTTAGAAGAAGAAGACGATGTCGGCCCGCCATGCTTTGGCCCCAGCATCCGTGACGAGCCCTTCCCCAAAGGGTTCTCGCTCCCCAGAGACACACCCAAGTACAACGGCTCTGTGAAGCCGGGAGATTGGCTCATCGACTATTCTACTGCGGTCAGCATAGCCAACGGCAACCGACGCGTAGCCGTGAAATACGTCCCCCTCATGCTGCAAGGCACGGCGCGCACCTGGCTCAACAGCCTCAAGCCCTACAGCATCAATAGCTGGCTGGACTTCACTGAAGTCTTCGCCCGCAACTTCACCAGCACGTACAAGCGGCCTCCCAAGCCACACCAGCTCTCCCTATGCGTCCAAGGGCCCAACGAGTCGACCCGCGACTACCTCACATGGTGGGCCGAGCTCCGCAACTCATGCGAGGGGGTACACGAGGTTCAGGCCATCGAGTACTTCACCGCCGGGTGCCGAGAGGGCACCCTCCTCAAGCACCGACTCCTCTGCGACGAGCCAGCTACCCTCGACGAACTGCTGATCATCGCAGACAAGTACGCCACGACCGACTCCTCGATGAAGACCGAGCTAAGAGTGGACGCCTCTGGGAAGGTGCTCGCTCCGGCTCCAAAGACGCCGGCTGGCGACTCCAATCGGCGCCCTTACCAGAACGATCACAAGCGCAAGGCCCCCGTGCCGCCTTCCACCAGTCGGCAGGTGGCCACAGTTGAAGATGAGCAGCCCGAAGAGCAGCCCGCTCCCAAGAAGAAGGGTGGCAGGCCGGCTTGGCAGCCGGCTTTCTCTTACGAGCAGACTCTCGACGCCCCCTGCAAGTTCCACAGCGGCGCGAAGCCGTCCAACCACACGACCCGAAAATGCCACTGGCTCACGCGAATCTCCAAGGGCGAAGGGTTGGTGCCGCCTCCGCCTCCCGGCCCGCCGCCTCCAGCCCCCCAGCAGCCGGCGGCTCGGCCGGCAGTCGGAGCCATTCAAGATGAGTTCCCTGAAGAGCACGCCGCCTACGTCGTCTTCACAAGCCAAGCCGAAGACAAGCGCAGTCGGCGCTGTCAGCATCAAGAGGTCAACGCGGTCGCCTCTAGCGCCCCCGAGTTCATGCACTGGTCCGAGAAGCCCATCAACTAGAGCCAGGCCGACCACCCAGAGGTGATGCCATCCCCTGGCTCCTATGCACTAGTCTTGGATGTCACCCTCGCGACGGAGAGGCGAGCTGCCCGATTCTCCCGCGTCCTGATAGATGCCGGAAGCAGTATCAATATACTGTACCGCGATACCATGGAGAAGCTGAGCATCAAGGCAAAGCAGCTTATGCCAAGCCGGACCGTGTTCCATGGCATCGTCCGCGGCTTGTCTTGTTCCCCGATCGGCAAGATCAAGATGGATGTTCTCTTCGGAGACAAGGATCATTTTCGCCGAGAAGCGATCTGGTTTGAGGTAGTGGATCTGGAGAGCCCCTACCATGCTTTGCTTGGCCGACCTGCTCTGGCCAAGTTCATGGCTGTGCCCCACTATGCCTACCTGAAGATGAAGATGCCGAGCTCGAAGGGGATCATCACCGTAGCCGGCGACTACAAGAAGTCCATCGAGTGCGCCATGGCCAGCAGCCGGCTGGCCGAGTCCCTCGTAGTGGTAGAAGAGAAGAAGATGCTGGAGCGGGTTGTGGCCATGGCCGGCAAGCAGCCGGCCCTGTCCCCCAATCCCAAAGATTGTGATGCACAAGGCTCCTTCCAGCCGGCCGAGGAGACGAAGAAGATACCTCTGGACCCGGAGAATCCAGAAAGGTTTGCTGTCATTGGGGCAAACCTGGACAGTAAATAGGAAGGCGAGCTCGTCGACTTCCTCCGTGAGAATCGAGACATTTTTGCATGGTCCCCAAAGGACATGCCGGGTGTCCCGAATGATTTCGTCGAGCACAAATTGCACGTCCAAGCCGACGCGAAGCCGGTCAAGCAGCCCCTTCGCCGACTGTCAGAAGAGAAGTGAAGAATCGTAGGAGAAGAGATAGCCCGACTCCTCGCCGCCGGCTTTATTATGTAAGTATTTTTTCCAGAGTGGCTTGCCAACCCAGTTTTGGTGTTGAAGAAGAACAACAAGTGGTGCATGTGTATAGACTACACCAGCCTCAACAAGGCCTGCCCCAAGGATCTGTTTGCTTTACCACGGATTGACCAAGTGATAGACTCCACAGCCGGATGCGAGCTGTTGAGTTTTTTGGATGCCTACTCAGGGTACCATCAGATCAAGTTGGACCCAGCAGACCGCCTGAAGACTGCCTTCATCACGACATTCGGAGCTTTCTGTTACCTGACTATGACATTCGGCTTAAGGAATGCCGGTGCCACTTTTCAGCGTTGCATGCAGAAATGCCTCCTCAAGCAACTCGGCAGAAATGCCCACGTCTACGTAGACGACATTGTGGTGAAGACAGAGAAGCGTGGCACCCTGCTGGGAGACCTCAAAGAAACATTCGCCAACTTGCGCCGATTTCAAATCTAGCTCAACCCCGAGAAGTGCGTGTTCGGAGTACCAGCCGGCTAGCTGCTAGGCTTTCTGGTCTCCGAACGCGGCATCGAGTGCAACCCTGTGAAGATCAAGGCCATCGAGAGGATGGAGATTCCCACCAAATTGCGAGATGTGCAGAAGTTCACCGGGTGCTTGGCCTCCCTAAACCGCTTTATCAGCCGGCTAGGAGAGAAGGCTCTCCCCCTGTACCGACTCACGAAGAAGTCCACTCACTTCGAGTGGAATGACCAAGCCGACCAAGCCTTCCATGAGCTGAAGAAGATGCTGACCACCCCACTTGTCTTGGCAGCACCGACTGAGAAGGAGCCCATGCTCCTCTACATTGCCGCGACCAGCCGAGTGGTCAGTACAGTTGTAGTGGTCCAGCGCCCGGAAGAAGGCCGAGCCCAGCTAGTCCAAAGGCCGGTGTATTATCTAAGCGAAGTACTATCCAGTTCAAAGCAAAACTACCCGCACTACCAGAAGATGTGCTATGGGGTGTACTTCGCCGCCAAGAAGCTGAAGCCCTACTTCCAAGAGCATCCCATCACGGTTGTGTGCACCGCCCCGCTTGCCGAGTTCATAGGCAGCCGGGACGCTTCCGGCCGGGTGGCTAAATGGGCCATTGCATTGGCACCATACACAATCTTCTACCAGCCCCGCACCGCCATCAAGTCCCAAGCATTGGCCGACTTCCTCGTGGACTGGGCCGAGACCCAGTACCTACCGCCGGCTCCCGACTCTATCCATTGGCGGATGCACTTCGACGGGTCCAAGATGCGCACCGACTTGGGAGTAGGCATCGTCCTCACCTCTCCCAAAGGCGACAAACTCAGATACACGCTGCAAATCCACTTCGCCGCCTCCAACAACGTGGCCGAGTACGAGGCGCTCATACATGGGCTCCGGCTAGCCAAAGAGCTCGGCATACGCCGGATCCTGTGTTATGGCGACTCAGACTTGGTGGTCCAGCAGTCGTCTGGCGACTGGGACGCCAAGGACGCCAACATGGCGAGCTATCGATTCCTCGTCCAGCAAATCAGTGGGTACTTCAAAGGGTGCGAGATCCTTCACGTGACAAGGGCCGACAACGACCAAGCATATGCCCAGGCATGGATCGGCTCCACCCGACAGGCTATACCGACCGGCGTCTCCCTCCAGCGCCTCCTCAAGCCGTCCATCAAGCCATCTCCAGAGTCGGACTCTATCTTCGTACCGCCTGTCCCCAATGCAGTCGGATCCGACTGGAGGAACCCCGCAGGCGGCACGAGGACTTCGGCAACTGGCCCGGGGACTGCCGTAGTCGCACCCGGCCCGGGGACTTCAGAACCCGGCCCGGGGACTGCAGCAGTCGGCTCGGGGACTGCAGCAACACCAGAAGCGGTGGCCGACTCCAATTTCATGCCACCCGACCCACCCACTCGAGTCATGGTGGCTGCACTAATAGAAGAAGAAGTCACAGCTCCATCTTGGGCCCAGCCCATCCTCAGATTCCTAGTCAGCAGAGAGCTGCCGACTGATGAGATCTCAGCAAGACTAGTGCAACGACGAGCCGGAGCATATGCAATAATCAACAGAGAGCTTGTCAAGCGCAGCGTCACTGGAGTCTTCCAGCGCTGTGTCAAGCCAGAAAAAGGAGTGGCAATCCTCAAGGATATCCACCAAGGCGAATGCGGCCACCACGCAGCCTCAAGATCACTTGTGGCCAAAGCTTTTTGCCATGGTTTCTTTTGGCCGACTGCTTTGGAAAATGCCAAAGAGATAGTCAAGAGCTGCAGAGGATGCCAAGTCTTCAGTTCCAAGCAACACCTGCCGGCTTCAGCACTCAAGAACATCCCCCTCACCTGGCCCTTTGCCGTCTGGGGACTGGACATGGTGGGTCCTTTCAAGACAGCCCGCGGCGGCTTGACACATCTGCTTGTCGCCGTGGACAAGTTCACAAAGTGGATCGAAGAGAAGCCAATCAAGAAGCTGAACGGGCTGACTGCCGTAACATTCATCACCGACATCACTACTCGGTACGGCGTACCGCACATCATCATCATCGACTACGGCACAAACTTTGCCAAAGAAGCACTGGCACGTTTCTGCGCGACGCAGGGTATCCGACTGGACTTAGCGTCCGTTGCCCACCCGCAGTCGAACGCCCAGGTCGAGCGAGCAAATGGACTCATCCTCTCCGGCATCAAGCCCCGACTGGTCGTACCACTGGAGCGATCGGCCGGCTGCTGGCTCGATGAGCTGCCGGCTGTCCTCGGGAGTCTGCGTACTACCCCCAACAAGTCAACTGGCTTCACTCCGTTCTTCCTTGTATATGGTGCCGAGGCTGTCATCCCAACCGACATCGAGTTCGACTCGCCTCGGGTCACCATGTACACGGAGGCGGAGGCAAAGGAAGCAAGAGAAGACGGTGTCGACCTACTAGAAGAAGGCCGGCTGTTAGCACTCAGCCGGTCCGCCATCTACCAGCAAGGGTTACGCCGTTACCACAACCGCAAGGTCAAGCCAAGATCCTTCCAAGAGGGCGACCTTGTGCTTCGGCTGATCCAGCGAACAGCCGGCCAGCACAAGCTCTCGGCCCCTTGGGAAGGCCCCTTCGTCATCAGCAAGGCACTAGGCAACGACTCCTACTACCTGATCGACGCGCAAAAACCAAGAGCACGCAAGAGGGACGACTCCGGCAAGGAGTCAGAGCAACCATGGAACGTGAACCTCCTGAGAAGATTTTACAGTTGAAAGCAGTATGTATCATGCTCCCCTTTTGTATTAAGTACGAAACAACAGGCCCCCCGAAAAGTACTCGGGGACTGCCTTCAGTTATCCATGAGTGACTAGTGTCATATCCATGAATGTATTATTACATTTTGATTTCTGGTCTGGCACCGGGTTCGACTAGTCGGCCCGGGGACTGGCCGCCTTAAGCTATGTTAAAAGTTCTACCTGAAGTCAGACAAGTAGTGTGCCGGCTCCCGAGTCCTCTCTTCTTGAAAGTCGCAGCTCGAAGAACCGACTGTCCGACTAGCAAGAGCCAAGGCAGAAAGGATGCCCACACGAAAAACGGCTAAGGACTCATGAACTTATATAGCGAAAGGACGGCCTCCAACCACGCCTGCCGGCTGTCAGAACAGCCGGCTGGCCGGCTTCCCAAACACTTAGCTATAATCCAACAAAGCTAGAGTACTTGCCCTCCCAATTGGCCAAGCACTTCTCCAGCCACAGATTGCAGAGCAACTGTCTGACTGGGGAGGCGGCAACCAAGGGAGGGCGGCAAAGGAAACAACAGAAGGATGAAAAGCAAAGAACGAGGAAAAGCCAAACGCATGCATAGTCATATATACATATAAAGCCCCCAACAGGCCGGCAATCGACATAGTTCGAATACACCCCCAGTGGGTGGAATTGTGTAAACTTAATAGAATATTGTTCCAAAAGTGACAAGACAGGAAAACAAAAGATAGCAGACTAGACTAAAGGCGCGGTGCGGGAGCCGGGTTGGTCGGTGGAGACGGCGTCACCGGCTGAAGGAGTGGCTGGCTGGCGGGTCTCGGCTTGGTCACCACCGGTGGCAGGCGACGCACCCGCGCGTGACGTGGTGCTGGAGGCGCGATCAGGCTGCGGATGGCCGGCCGCTCCACCATCCGGCCCGGCGTCTTCACCCTCCTCCTCATCCTCTTCACCCTCGTTGCTGGAGTTGATCTCCTACGCCGAGTCTTCACCATCTGCTGGGTTCAGCCCGAACCACTCCTCCGGCTGGGCAACACTGTTGTCATCCACCTCAGGGGCGAAGGCGCTGGTGTCGGTGTAGTCGGTGATCGCCGAAGCCCGCCGGATGATAGCCGGCCGTGCCGGCTCCAGCTCCGTGTCGGCTTGCTGCCGCCAGGTAGCCAGCTGGTCCAGACTCAGGCCGGGATACCAGGCCTTGACGAACTCCAGCGCCCGCCTGGCGCCGGACCGAGCCGCCGAAGCCTTCCAGGCTTCAAAGCGGCCGACTGCCACCTCCAGCCAGTCGGCAGTCCGACTGGGGGTGCGGGGAACCACTTCGCCGGGCCAGAGGGCAGCCAACACTTGCGCCCCGGCACGCTGAAGCCGACGGAGTAGTCGGTGAGCCGGCTGGAGACGGGCCTGGATCACCAAGAGCTGCTCCTCCAGCGAACGGCCAGCGTTTGGTGCAATCTCGGCGCCACCCTGCCTTCGTGCTTCGCGGCGGGCCTCGGTGATCTTGTTGGCGGCGGTAGAGTAGCCAGGGAAGTACTCTGTGCAAGAGAGAAAGAGAAAGCAGAGAAAACATCAAGTCAGAAAACAAGCCAAAAGCGGTAGGCGGCAAGAAAGGACAAAGAAGCATGCGGCTTAACGTCAACCAAATCTTCGATCTGGCCATAGCCATTGATCAGCGTCTGCTTTGCTTCGGCCCAGCCAGCCGCCTCTGTCTCGTACTCAGCCTGGAGGGCGGCTTCGCTGTCCTGCACCGCCTTCAGAGCCGCCTTGTGGCTCTCTTCCTGGTCGGCCAACCTCTTGGCCAGGCGGTCACGTTCCTGCACCAAGGCGGCAAACTCGGCCTCCTTGGCACGAAGGGCAGCCTGAGACTCTCCCAGCTGTGCCCTCAGGCTGGCGTTGGCTGCTGCAAGGACGGCAGAAAAAGAAGAAGCAATAAGAGTAAGTCGTCAAGGAAGATCCGACCCGACTGCTCAGCAGTCGGCCCGAATCTTGGGGACTACACCCAGTGGGTGCGCTGACGCGCCCCCAGATGAGATAAAGGACGAAGCACTTACCCCGGCTCTCAGTTAGGTCGGCGGTCTTCTGGGTCAGCTCCCGAGCCTGGGAGTTGAAGGCAGCCGCGCGAATATTGTGGTAGTCCTGCAAGACAGGCAAAAGAACGATGTAAGAGCAAGAATGGCAAAACTAGATCCACCAAGAAGTTCCAAGCCGCCTGCTCAGCAGCCGACTCGGAACTCAGGGACTACACCCAGTGGGTGCGCTGACGCGCCCCCACGGAAGAGATCAAGGTCAAAAGAAGCAAGATAAGAAGACTAACCCGGATGGCCGCCCGCGTCGCAAGGAACTCGTCGTTCTATCGCCTCAGCACTGTAGCCTGGGCCTGGAGCCGAGTCCAGACGTCCTGCGCGGCGACATTCATCAAGGCCGTCCCTCCGCCCGGCGTCCACCCCGAGGTGGCACTGGCCGCCTCCACATCCTGGGCCGACGAGCTGGAGCCCGCGGTCGGCTGCGGCTCCGACGCAGCCTTCTGCGGCTCTGACGCGGCCTTCCCCGCGCGCCGGCACGACGGCATTCGGACCACCAGCTCAGTCCTCGCGGTCGGCTCGCCCCCCACCGACTGCGCAGGCGGCAGATCAGGCCGGCCGCCTTGAGCCGCACCAGTCGGCGGGGTCGGTACCGTCGCCCTCTCCAGGATGACGACGTCGTCATCCTTCTCCAGCCCCTGCTGGTCACCGCCGGTTTCGTCTGGCGGGGGGACCGGGGCCCCAGGCGCCGCGACGCGCAGTGGGGTGACCAGCAAGGCCCCCTCCGCCATCGCCGCAGCCGCAGCCTCTGCTTGGGCCTTGGCTGCGGCGTCAGCGCGCGCCTTCGCCGCCTCCTCCTCCTCCTGCGCCGCCTTGGCGGCGGCCGCCCTCAACGCCTCCGCCTCCCGCGCCTCTCGCTCCTCTCACACCTCCCGCGCGTTCCACTCCGTCGCCGCCTGAAGATCGGCTCGGGGGTCCACGCGGCGAGTAGTGCTCCCGGATCCTCCCGGCGACCCAACGACGGAGGCGGCAGCAGCCCGCTCGAGCGACAATGGAGCTCTAGTTGTTTGGAGAAAAAGACAAGGATTCAGGAGCTATCAGAGAAAAGAAAAAAGAGTACACGAAGGAGTATGTACTTACGTCGACACCGTCTGCGGTTGCTTCACCGCCTTGCAGAAGCGGGCCACCTTCGTGGCCGCCTCCTCCCGCCTAGTCGCCGCTGCCCTGCCTCGGGGCTTCTTCGGCCGACTGCCGAACAAGCCCGGCGCGGCGCGACGCTTTTTCCCGCCGCCCCGAGCAGGCGGCGCGGTGGAGGAACCCGCGCCGTGGCTAGACGCCGGCTGGTAGCGCGGGACGACTTCAGCCTCGTCATCGTCCGGCCAGTCGTCGAAGCTGACTCCAAACCCGGAGCCGCCTGCCTCGCCGCCGGCTTGGCCACCGCCCGCCTCGGTGTTGTCGTCCATAGCGGCCGCCCCCAAGTCGGGGTCCTCCAGGTCGTGCTCTGTCCGGTCGGGGACGAATCGGCGCTCCGCGTCCGACCCGCCTGCAGGCCGAAGAAGAGGGCTCTGTCGAGGCAAGCCGACTAGTCAGAGTCGGCCAAAAGGAACTCGGCAATAAAACTGAGAACAGAAAAAAGAGAAGAAGAGGGCATACCGTGGGCGGCGGATGAGCTCGGCAATATGGCTCCTTGCCGAACTGCCACTCTGCAGAGAGTTTGCAGTTCGCAAGGTAGTTCACCATATGGGCCACCTCGTCGTGCGGCATGTCTTTGGTGCACATCCGACTCGGATCGAGCTGGCCGCTCATCTGACAGATCAGATGAGGGCGGCTCTGGAGCGGGAGCACCCGGCGCGTGACGAAGGCGGCCAGCAGGTCAGGCCCCGACAAGCCCTCCGACTGGATCATCACCCGCAGTCGGGCGACAGCTGCGGCTCCAGCCGGCGTCAGGGTAATGGCCCGATAGGACCACTGGGGCCGCCTGCCCGCCGGTGGGCCGGCTACGTAAGCCGGCAGATTGACGTAGTAGCCCTGCGGGGCGACGTTCTTCACGTAGAAGTATGACTTTTGCCATAGCTTCACCGACTGGATCAGCGTGATGACGGGGAAGGGGTTGTCGGCAGCCACCCTCCCCATCGCAATGAAGGCACCACTCTGAGCCGGCACGCCTTGCATGCGCGTGCCCAGCTTGGACTGGAAGAATTCCCCCCAGAGCTCGAGGGTAGGGAGGACGCCGAGGTAGCCTTCGCACAAGGTGACGAAGGCGGACAGCAGCACCACCGTGTTCGAAGTGAGGTGGTGCGGCTGGAGTTGGTAGAACTCGAGCCAAGAGCGGAAGAAGGCGCTCACGGACAGGCCGATGCCGCGCAAGAAATGCGAGCGGAAGACTACCCGCTCGCCTTCCTGCGGCTCTGGTGTAATCTCCTTCGCCGGCGCGAGACGGACCTCCACCTTGTCCACGCCGGGCAGCCACCGCGTCTTGCGGAGGAATTCGACGTGATCCTCATGGACGTTGGAGCCGTCCCAATCCCCGCTATACTGCATCGTGGCGTGGGGCTGGCGAGAACGAACGCGGCGGCGGAGGATCGAGTGGTGGAACAGCGCGGCGGCGAGGCGCTGTTGCAAGAAAGGGCAGGAGGAAGAAGATGGTGGAAAGAGGAGGGGCGTGCGAGAGCCTGCCGCTCTCCCCCTCCCCCTACTTATAGCTTCGCACGGTGAAGCCGGGGAGGCAGGGCGTGGGGTGAGACGTGGGATTAATTGCACCCACTCCCCCCACGCCTCGCGATTATTACGCCCTAAAAGCATGCCGAAACCGCCGCAGGAAGACGTGCGGGCGGCTTCGGGCCACAAAGAATCCACGCCTGGGCCCGGGCGTGGGCGTGGCGGGCCCCTGACCTGTGGTGATGTCCCGTCGCGCGCGTGGGCTGGCAGGCTTTTTTTCCACGTGGTTCGCAGGCGGCAAGTGGCCGGCCCGTGGCCCGGTGCTCGCTCAGGGAGGTTCCCGTCCGCCGACTCCAAAGTTTTTCACCAAGATGGCGCACCCGACCAAAGTCGGTTCTCAGCTGCCAGCTCGTCAAGAGAGGAAGCTGACCGAGCTTCTCGGCTCCCACCCAACCTCGAAGCTCAATCAGCTTCGGGGACTACTGTCGGAGTAAATGGCCACGGGTAGCCTAACCGACTACCCATGGTTCTTCAAAAATTATCAGGCCGAGTGAGCCTTCAAGCGTTCGAAGCATTGGGCCAACTTCCCCTGGCCGACTACCCCAGGGGCCGACTCTCCAAAGGCGACCCGGCCTTGGTAACCTCCCCCAAGATAGTTGCGAGATGGCCGACTCCAGGAAGCCGGCACCAAGAGGACCGACTTCCAAGAGCCAGCCATGAAGCGCACCGACTCCACAAAGCCGGCCGAGACCGCACCCACCAGAACTACACCCACATAACGGTGACAAGACGGGGTGTGGCCACAGTGCGGCCCACTACCCCCGAAGCCCGAGGCAGGCATGGCCACAGGACGCCGTACGGGCCGGCCATCTCCCGTTCGGCTCGGCACTGTAGCCATGCTGGCCTCAGCGTCATCCACGACAGGCGCCAGTACGGCCCACGGGCGGCGGGCCCCTTTAGCCAGAGAGAGGCGCGAAGGCGGCCCGGCCTCCCCCAGTCGGCTAAGGGCGCAGCCGGCCCCCAGAAGCTGGCTACCCCCCTCCCTCGAAGCATGTGCCACATTAAGGAGACAAGACGAGGTAAGGCTACAGTGAGAGCCCTCGAGGCGGCACACTGTAGCCACGCTCACCTCGACAAAGCCCTCGTCATCAGGGATGAGGCTACAGTAAGCAACCGTCGACAAGACCCCTAGGCAGTGGGGCCGGCCTGTCGACCAAGAGGCCGGCAGCCGGCGGGACCCACCAGTCGGCGGGCCCCAACGGCCGGCGGAGAAGCCGGCGAGCACAGACACTGACGACTGGGACCCGCGCCCAGCCGGATTACAATTATACCCTCGGGGGGTAGGCCTATATAAACCCCCCGGGGCACCCATGCAAAGGGTTGGTTTCTTAGAGTTACACACACACCATATAGAGAGGGAAGCGAGAGCTAGCCTTGCTCTTCTTCGCCCTTGAACCCGACAGCTCAAGGAGCATTTGTAGCTACTCGTTCTGATCTAGTGATCATGTGGAGACCCCGTAGAGCAGGACTAAGGGTGTTATCTCCACGGAGAGCCCTGAACCTGGGTAAGATTCGCCGGCGTGCATGTCTTCGCCTCATCCCGTTTCCAGGCACCGGCGACGTCTTACTGGCTCCCACCATGATAAGCCACCCGTTGGCATATGTCGCACCTACCACCCGACAGCGTGGGTAATCCAACCATGCCGTTTGCATAGCCCTTGGGAACAAGCGAGTTTTAAGGCGAGTGGGGAGGCGCTTGATATTCACTGCCTTTATAAGGAGATAAGGATTCCCTTCTTTCACCCACACCTTCTCTCTCTCTCTTTCTGCCCTCCCATTCTCGAGCTCCAGCGCCCAAGTCCTCATCTTTTCCGCCTCAAGAAAGCACTCGACCATGTCCGGATATGGAGCGCAAGGCAAGTGGATGGCCTCCTCCGTCAAGGAGAAGGACATCGCCAAGCTTCGGGAGGCCGGGTACCTAGCGAAAGAAATCGCCCATCGGCTTCCGGCCAAGGGGCAAATCGTCCCCACACCGAAACCCAATGAAAGGGTGGTGTTCATCCCCCATTTCGTCTGCGGGTAAGGGTTTCCTCTCCACCCTGTCGTCCGCGGACTCATGTTCTATTACGGGCTGGATTTCCATGATCTAGCCCCAAACTCCTTCCTCAACATCTCGGCATTCATTGTCGTGTGCGAGGCCTTTCTCTGCATTCCACCCCACTTCAGACTGTGGCTTAAGATCTTCAACGTGAAGCCGAAGGTGGTGGATGGCTAACACGCAGAGTGCGGAGGTGCCATGGTGAGCAAGATGCCCAATGTCACATGGCCCAAAGGTACTTTTGTGGATACCGTCAAAGAGTGGCAGAAACTGTGGTTCTATATCATAGAGCTTCGCGACGCCACCTGGGCCGCGGCCCCCGAATTCAAATCTGGAGCTCCAATGCGGCTCACCTCCTGGCTAGAGAAGGGCATGAATTGGACTTTGTCGAATGAGCTGACAGCGCTGCAAACACGCATCCAGAGCAAGGTGGACAAGAACATCAAGCTCGTCAATGTGATCCAGGTTGTCACGACCGGTTTTTCAATAAAATATTTATTGAGAGACCAATCCCTTTTACGGACCAGTAAAGAAGAATTCCTTCTCACTGGTAGACAATATCTTGGTCACAGAAGAAAAATACCAGGAGTACTGAATATAATACAAGGTTGAGTGGAGACTGCTCAACAATTTATTACATGCACGCCGAAAAGACATAACGGCGGATAGGGTGGCATAACTACTAACTTGCGATAACAACGGTGGTGGAAATATCACCGCGAAGTGGGTGATATGACTCCTGAAAACTACAGCTCTTCGAGCGTCGGAGTGAAGCTCGAGGAGGTTTATTGCGGGTGGCGGAAGCGTATATAATACAAGTGACCAAAATCCAGGATCGCACAGGACTGACTGGGATTCCTCTAGGCGTCGGACTCACTATCGAACTCTTCATCCAAGAGATCGCCTTCGTCAACATCTGGCCAAATCAACAAGCCAGGTGAGTACTATGAAAGTACTCGCAAGACAGTTCGGACATAAGATATAACAAATGTAAACATGAAGCATAAGAACAGAATAACAAGTGCGTTCAGACATAGAGACAATAATGCATGGGGAAAAATAACAGAGAAGTCGGGTGGTAGTCCTCCCGAAATCTCAAAATAAATACTGGGTGCCAAATGAGGGTCTGAATGACTCCTCGAGAGGAAACTGCAAGAATAATAATACCGGTGCCAAACGAGGGTCTGAATGACTCCTCGAGAGGAAACTGCAAGAATAATAATGCCGCAGTCGGGCGTCGGGGCGACACCACATAAAGGGCTTATAACAGAAAATAAAGGCAGTACGTGCCACAGTCGGACGTCTGAGCGACATCACATAAAGGGCTTATATTGAAAGTAAGAGACAAACATGCCACAGTCGGACGTCTGAGCGACGTCACATAAAGGGCTTATATTCATAACTTAGTAGCTCATGAATTTTAAAACATATCAAGAGAGTAATCAGGCATGAGATAAACGACAGGGTTAGTCCATCCACAGGAATAACGTTCAGCCAAGTTTACTACCCATGCTCGCTTACCGGAAAGAAGAATAAACCATGAGGGCTTGACATAGATATGGATACACTGATCACGATACTTGACCATGAATACGATGACTCGGAAGGATTTGACTCTGCAGAGTTTGTACTTTAACCACAGCCAACGGATTTCAGTAGTCACGGGGACTAGTTCCGTTTACGGTGTTTTGGAAGAAACACATCTAACCAGTACACACCCATTCAACATTTCCGAAGCCAGGAATCACCCTCGGCAACGTTCAAGAAAAACCTTGAGACGGGGAGGCTACAACCTCGCGTAGCATGGGATCAAATTTCTATACGCACGCTCTAAGGGGTGCCCCCCTCTCGGTCCCAACCGGAAACACCCATGCCCCCTCACCGGATGACTGGCTTTAATCTAGGGCCATGGAACCATCATCCCGGCCCCTCTGTTTGGTGTGTACACGGAAAGAGGTTACCAACTTACTAAACCGCATTCTGGCAGAAAACCAGTGGTAGCACGGAAGGGGGAAGAACGATAACGTGACTCCGTCCACGTTAACGTCGGAATTTGTCGGATGACGCAAGGCTGGTATGCTACAACAGTACCACCTTGCTGCCCTTCATGTCACCACATGATTAGGCCATCTCTCACCAGAGGTCATCGCAACTTTGGAACATGCGGGTAGTTGCCTCACAAGCAACGAGGTACTCACCGACACTCATATGCCACGCACAACCTCTCACGCAAACATGCAAAACACCTATCATATCAAAGGTTCAAACATGCTTGCCTGGTTCGGAGAAGTCGGAGTCTAGCTCGGGGAAGTTCGCGGCTCCGTCACCTCTTCCGGAACCTACGGTATAGCGAAGAAGCATACTAACGTGAAAACCAACGCGTGCATAAAAGTTGTTCCAAAAAAATTTCAAATAAATCCCATAAAAACTAGACAAAATTATAAGACTGTCAGAAAAAGAATCACTCAAAAATCACTTTTTATTAAAAAGTTCTAAAGGTTTCTGTCCAGGGACTCATCTGTAATGAAACAGAAAAGTTCCAGGGGCTTAACTGAGAAAACAGAAAACGCTTCGAAAAGAAACGCGCCAGCTCAAAGGGAAAACGTATTTGCCCGAAGGCGCCAACAGAAAACGTTTCGAGGGAGAAGAGAATAGAGGCTGACAGGGGGTCCACATGTCAGGTTTAAAAAGTTCGCCGGTGCCCGAAGACTGCGGCGGTCGCCGGCGTCGAACCACGGCGAGACAGGGAGATCAGAGTGTACCAAGAGATTCAGCGTGTCCTTCCGCGTCGGTGGGTGGTGGACTCGACCGACGGAGAGCACCACGTCGACGGCGACACTTTCTCCGGCGGACGGCGGCTCGGGTGAGGGTGGAGAACTCCGGTGGTGTGCTGCAAACTTCGAATTGAAGCGCGGGTCAGAAGGAGGGATGCACTAGAGAGCTACTGGCAAGAGATGGGAGGTAGAGGTGCACGCACGGGAGCGAATCGAGCTAGATCCCGTGGCGGGTCGCGGCGGCCGGAGTTGAGGAAGGAGACTCCCTCAGGGCTCTTCTAGTGGCTAGGCAGGGTCTTGGTGGAGTGCAGAGGTGGTGTGGGTTCGAGTTGAAGCTCGGGGCCTCTATTTATAGGCGGATCGAGGGGGTGGCCGTGAACGGGGTTGCTCCGGCGAGCAATTACGGCGAGGCAGTTGCTTGGCCGGGAGATTAGGTGGCCAGGCAGCATCAGTGAGATGTACTGGTGTCGTTCCCCCGCTAATCCCGGTCGGTCTTGGCGTAATGGCGCCGGTCCACGGTGGGGTGGCCGCACGGGCACGACGGCGGCAGAGAGCGCGCTCCGCGCCCAGCGGTTCACGACGAGGGTGGCAGCGCGCACTGGGGAGTGGGTGGCCACGCGGCGATCTCCGGTGGCTTGGGCGGCGCTGAGTGGCGCCGTCTGCGCTGCGCCTCTCTCTGGCGGCCGCAAAGCCGCCGCTGGCGTCGGTCACGGGGCGGCGCACCTCCTCCAGCTCGTCGCCGACGCCCGCAAGCATCCAGGCGCTCGTGCGGTGCAGAGGACAAGGGGGAGGGGACAGGAAACACGGCGACGCCGAGGCACTGGCGAGATCGACTACGGACACTGAAGAAACGACAGCAACACTGAACTGTTCTCTGAATTTGACTGAACCTGATTTTGACAATGCTCTGCAGGTGTTCGACAGAATGATTTGGCAAGGAGAAAAAAATTTCTGGAGCTGGGACTTGGTGAGGTGACCTCTCAATGCACCCAGAGGTTGCCTGATTTTTCTCAGAATTTTTGGAGAAGGATTTGAATGAATTTCATCAAATTTGGCAAATCTAGTCCAAACTTGCAGCAAGTATAGTTTGAAAATTTTGAACTGAAGACCAGTGGATCTTCATGGATCTTGGTTGAGGGTTCAAAGGACTAGGAAGGTAAATTGGTTTGGGGGCAAAAATCAAAACAGAAATGGTAGCTCCCTTGTAAATCTCCAAGGGCTAGAATAGAAGACAGAAATTGTTTTGATAAGATTTAAATGGAAAATAATCATATGGGGAGGTTCAACTTGTTGGATTTGATGCAAATCATGATCCCAAGATGAGGGAAGGTTTAGGAGAGTGGATTTGCACTAAGGCCATGGCAAGAGAGATTTGTTGAAAGGAGCAAGACACCAATCCAAAAGCCCTAGGGCATTTTCAAAGAAATTTCCAAAAGGCATTTTTCCCAAGTGAAAAGCATTTTTGGTTTGAGTCCAAACAAAAGAAAGAACCTCCAAGACCAACATCAAGTCTTGGGTGAATCCAAATAAAACTCTTGCCATAAAAATATTTTGAAAGGGAGTGTTCTTTTGAAGGAAAAATTTAAATCACCTCCCTCAAGTCAAATAATTTTTTTTGAAAAATCCAAATGAAATTTTGGGTGTCACACAGGTGATGCTAGTTCGTCGGATCCTTCCATGCCAGAGCCAGACTTGCCATTTATGGGAGTTCAATCCGGCCAAGCGCCAGACCTTGCAACAGTTCTTCGGAACTATGCACGAAGATATCTGGAAGGTGCTCTTCAAGGGCAACGAGACGCCGCCGGAGACCACCGAGGACCGCGGGCACAACCTGGCCCATCCTGCCAGTGCGGTAAGTCTTTCGCGTTTCAAGGTGTATCCTTTACTTGCTTATTCAAGGAAGATACCTAAACCTCACTATTTATTTTTCCAGGGCTGGACAAAGAAGGCAGAGCGGATTCGGTGTCTGGCTCTGCTGCCTGAGGAACCCGCAATTCTACTTCTGACAAAGATGCTGGTTCCGGCGCCCTACCAGGCGCCGGACAAGAAGGCTAAGAAGAAGGCCAAGGGGGTCCGGAGTGGCCCCCGCCGCAAAGGAGCTTCGGGCATGACGTCTGAAGACAACAAGACTCACTCCTCCGCCGCCGAAGACGACGACAAGGAGGAGGAAGAAAGCAGCTCTCCCCCTAAGGGGGGGAAGGAAGAAGAGGGTGGCCTGGACAAATCTGGAGGCAGAGGCGTCCAAGAGGGGGAAGGGCTCCCTCGCGGATAACTCCGCGTTGGACGTTGACACCAGCCCAGAGCCGCGCCCCCGAAACAAGCCCCTGGCCGCATCGTGAGTACTAAAAACCCGCACGCGTCCATATATCCAGCCTCTCTACTTTATAGTCTTAACATGTTGAATTATGCAATTGCAGTCCGGCCCACGACAGCTCCCTGTGATCCTCATCAGGGGGTTCGCTGGATTCAACGGCGATGGCTAGCGAGTCACCACCGACGGCTTACTCCCCCAAGGCCAAGGGCGACGCCGAGGTGCTGTCTTGAAGGACCTTCCAAGGCTAGGGAGAGGTTTAGGAGGCTGTCAGGGTGGCGCCAGAGGGTGACCCCTCGGCCGTCGGACACCTGGGGGAGAAAACCCCCATGGAGACTGGCGATGGGGGCCATATCCAATTCGGCCCCCAGCCGGATACCATCCCGGAGACCTACACGGCTCCGAAATCAAGCGAGCAGCCTCCTCCGAAAGGAGGAGGTGCGCCTATTCTGCCAGTGACCTCTGTCCTTCCAGAGGCACCGGATAATCTGCTGGAAGTGCTACGAGGCGCTTCCATTATGGAGGAACACCGTATCCTTACGGGTATGGTGGTTGAGAAGGTTCAGTCCGTTAAGAGCGGACTGACCGAAGCCTGCACCAGCCTGCTGACAGGCTTTGAGGTAAGTGACGCAAAAATAAAGTCATAGTATAGACAGTAGCCCTGAGACACTGTCCGTTGTTTGAAAAGAAAAGCCGGACAGAGGATCAAGTAATTTTCGCAGGAAACTAACTAAATATGGCTTATGTGAATAAGCAGGCGTCGTTGTTGGCCGCAACGTCTCATGTTGCTGAGGTCTTCGGACTAAAGCAGAGTCTGGAGCGGGCCGAAGAAGAGCTCGGCCGTGTAAAAAAGAAACTGGAGGACAAGCAAGGTATGTGAGGACCTTGTGTATATCCATAAAAGGATGAATGACTTGTGCTGACCATAGTGCCATGATAATTGTAGGAGCGGATACTGAAGTGGAAACCCTCAAGAAAGCGCTGGCTAAGGCCAAAAAGAAAACGGCAAAGGAGCGAGCCGCCCGTGAAAAACACGAGGCCAGGGTTTGTGAGGTCCAGCAGGAGCTCCAGGACGCCGTCAAGAAGTGCGAGTCCTTGGAGCGCGATATTGTAGATCAAGAGACCGAACTCACCAAGGCTCGCCAGAGCACCCAAGAGGTCCGGGTTGAAGCCCAGGGCGCCCTCCAGGAAGTCCAGGAGGCCAAGAAAATCGTGGCGGGTAAGGCTTTTATTATGCAAAGCAAGTATGTGAAGAAGAGGTATCTCTTACTAACCCGGATTTGGAGTTATCCAGGGGCGTTTGCGGATCTGCCGCACAGCGTTTCTGATGCTGCTGAATTCTACCGAGCCGAAGAGGGGAGCTCAACGGAGAAGTTGTTCTGGTTGCAATACCTTGCGCCAGAACATCCGGTGCCCTTTAGCGATCAGCTAAAACAGCTGGTCGAACTGCATAGGGTGGCCGAACTGGCCATGAAGGACTTAATAATCCGAATGTGGCCTGCCGAGGCCATACCTAGCAGCTACTTCAGTCTCGTGAAGCGGCTATTCAATGCCTGTCCTCGGCTTGACGCCATCAAGCAGTCGGTCTATATCGAAGGTGCGCGGATGGCCTTCGCCCGTGTCAAAGTGCAGTGGGCGAAGATGAATGCCGTCAAGCTCGCGACCGAGGGACTGCCCGAGGACAAGGAGCACCGCACGCCCGAGCGATATTTTAGTGATGTCCTGGAGGGATCTCGCCTTGTAGCAGAGCAATGTGCCAAAGATGTAATCTTTGAATGAATACATTTATGTTATCTCGCCCTGTATTATGAAACAAGTTCGGCTATGTAATATAATGCTTGTTAATATTTTACCTCCTGTTCGTTCGTGTGTATGAAATTTTGAGAGTTGCCCTGTCGTCGGCTTCAAGCCCCCACGTAGGTAGTACGGGGGTGTTCGGGATGGAATCTAAACACTCTTGATCCAATTGTTTGGTCCTTGAAGGAGGTGTTTAGCGCAACGAACCAGGCAATCAGACTATGTGGCTTTATCACCCTCACTTAGCCATAAGAGTTTGACAATGAAAATTTAGGCGCAGCCCCTAGTATCCGAACTAGGGTGTTGTAAACACCTGATCGGGTAAGATCCGATTCATCGCGTAATGTGGAAAAAATCGCTAAAGATTTGAGACCTCCGAAGAGCTGACCGGCTCTCGCCGCATCATGACAGTCAGTTTTCGGCTTTCTCTACTGAGGTGGTCATCCGGATAAACTGGGACACAATCATAGTAGTTCTCCCTTTACTACCCTAGCCGATATAGCGGAACGTAAGGTAGTAAGCACAGGAGCCGGGCAACCCAACTATTGACCAAAGACATGATTCAGAGCCAATGCATATAATGCTAAATTCGGGGTGCCGAACTATACTGTAAAAAGTGTTCGGACTTTGTTGCCCTATTATGGGTCGCAATGGAGCCCCTGGCATATTTAAAGCGTACAAAAATGTATGGGTGCAATTTGATAAGAATATCAAAAGAAAGGAAAAGGGGGTAGTAAGCTGGTGCCACAGAAGTTGGACCGCAAACTGTTTCCATTATAGTTTGATTAATACGTCAAAGCGTATTAGTACAAGTAGTGCAATAAGCAACAGGGCTATTTAACATGCCACAACCAAGGGAGAGCTGCGTGCGGGTCCTGAAAACAGGTAGAGTGATCGTTAAAGAGACCACCTAGAAATTCCCTTATACGTCAATGCTTCTTGCCATCTTGGTGTATCTATCCTGTCGAGAGGACCGATGATTAGGTTGTCAGAAAAAGCCTATGGAAAAGAAACCTGAAAAGGATAAAAAAGAAAAAGTGAAAGTATGTGTGTCCAGGGAGGGGTCGAGCCGTATTATGGATCACAATTTGGTTAAGCCTCCGTCTATGTCCATGGTATTTTGAGTCCGTAGTTATGTACGCGTGGTACGAACACCGCCGCTTGTTCTGGACTGGGACGGAGGCCGAATTGCTAGTCGAGCTCTTGACGACCTGGGCTGTTCTGCTGCAGAGTAGTCCGGACTTGTTTGACAGTGTCCGGGAGCTCGGCCGCCGAATTAAGATTCTGCTTGAGAAGGCCGCTCTGTACTTCTGCTGCTAAAGCAGCGGTGTGCTCCTCGGTACGGAGGGAGCGTTCCGTGTTTCCATTGACTATTATGACGCCGCGTGGTCCGGGCATCTTGAGCTTGAGATAAGCGTAGTGTGGCACTGCGTTGAGTCGAGCAAATGCGGTTCGCCAAGCAGTGCGTGATAGCCACTGCGAAAGGGGACGATATCGAAGATTAACTCTTTGCTTCAGAAGTTGTCCGGGGATCCGAAGACAACCTCTAGTGTGATTGAGCCTGTACAGCGGGCCTCTACACCTGGTATGACTCCCTTAAAGGTAGTCTTTGTGGGCTTAATTCTTGAGGGATTATTGCCCATTTTGCACGCTGTATCCTGATAGAGTAGGTTCAGGCTGCTACCACCGTCCATGAGGACTCGCGTGAGGTGGAATCCATCAATGATTGGGTCGAGGACCAGTGCGGCTGAACCGCCATGACGGATACTGGTCGGATGGTCCCTGTGATCGAAGGTAATCGGGCAGGAAGACCATGGGTTGAACTTTGGGGCGACTGGCTCCATCGCGTAGACGTCCCTGAGCGCGCACTTGTGCTCCCTCTTGGGGATGTGGGTGGCGTATATCATGTTCACCGTTTTGACCTGAGGGGGAAACTTCTTCTGTCCCCCTGTGTTCGGTGGACGGGGCTCCTCGTCATCGTCCTCGCTTTGCGACCCCTTCTCCTTGTTCTCGGCATTTAACTTGCCGGCATGTTTAAAAACCCAACAGTCTCTGTTGGTATGATTGGCTGGTTTGTCGGGGGTGCCGTGTATCTAGCATGGGCGATCGAGTATGCGGTCCAAGCTGGATGAGCCTGAATTGTTCCTCTTGAATGGCTTCTTCCGCTGGTCGGACTTGGAGCCACTGAATTCGGCGTTGACCGCCGTGTCGTCGGTATTATCACCGTTGTTTCGACGCTTGTGTCTGTTGTGTCGGGGCTTGCCGTTGCTATTTCTGGCCTCCGTAGTGCCAGGTTCGCTTGCATTATTATTGCTACGGGCTAGCCAGCTGTCTTCACCTGCGCAAAAGTGGGTCATGAGTGTCGTAAGGGCTGCCATAGACTTCGGCTTTTCTTGGCCGAGGTGTCGGGCGAGCCATTCGTCCAGGATGTTGTGTTTAAAGGCCGCCAGGGCTTCGGCATCCGGACAGTCGGTGATCTGGTTCTTTTTGGTTAAGAACCTAGTCCAGAGTTTCCTGGCTGATTCTCCGGGCTGTTGAATTATGTGACTTAAGTCGTCGGCATCCGGAGGTCGAACATATGTGCCTTGGAAGTTGTCAAGGAAGGCCTCTTCCAAGTCCTCCCAGCTGCCGATGGAGTTTTCAGGCAGACTATTTAACCAGTGTCGGGCTGGTCCTTTGAGTTTTAGTGGGAGGTATTTGATGGCATGGAGATCATCGTCGCGGGCCATATGAATGTGTACAAGAAAATCCTCGATCCATACCGCGGGTTCTGTTGTCCCATCATATGATTCGATGTTTACGGGTTTAAACCCTTTTGGGAATTCGTGCTCCATTACCTCGTCAATGAAGCAAAGGGGGTGTGCGGCGCCTCTATATCGGGCCACGTCACGATGTAGCTCGGATGGAGTCCGTCTGCGGTTCTCAGCCCGGGTGTGAGTATGATTATTGCGTCCGGCTAGGTAGCCGTTGTCGCGTGTCGGGGCACGTCCCCGTGATCCATAAATCGATCTGTTCTGACCTGCTCTACCGTTGAAGTCCTACCGCAGGTCGTATGTATGTCCCCGTGCTGTTTTATCTCTGCCTTTACGGTGAGGTGGGGCGGGTTGGTGTTCAGCTTGAGTTGCCGCTTTATCCCGACCACGTGGTGGTCGGTCAGCCGCATTTCGTGATGATGGTACGGGCTCCAGCGCCTCATCATCGAACTGAGGTAGCAATTTGCGCTTTGGGTAACTTTTGGCTGGGCGCTTGAGCCCGTATTCCTCGGCTGCCAGGACATCAGTCCATGTATCGTTGAGCAGATCATGATCAGCTTGAACCTGCTGCTGCTTCTTTTTTAGGCTCCTTAAAGTGGCTATTAGCCGGCGCTTAAAGCGCTCCTGTTCGAGAGGTTCCTCAGGCACGATAAAATCCTCGTTGCCGAGGCTCACCTCATCCTCGAAGAGCGGAAGATAATTACTGTCCTCCGAGTCTTCGTGTATGGCCTGTTCATTAGGGCTAACTTGCCCGTCTTCCCGTTCGTCCTGTTCGGAAGTTGCCTCAACGGGGTCTTCATTGTCTTCGGCATCGTCCGGAGTATTGTTTTCTCTTGTGCCGGTATCGCTGTCTTTTCCACAACGTGACTTAGAGCGGCGCCGCTGACGTTGGCGTTTTGGCTGTATCTCAGGAGGTTTATCCTTGACTGGATCCTTCTCATTGTCTCCATTGTTCTCTTTAGGTGTGTCCACCATGTATACGTCATACGAGGAAGTGGCCGTCCAACGTCCGGTAAACGGCGGATTTTGGGCCTCCTCTTCTCCGGCATTGTCGTCCATACCGTCGATGTCTTCGGAGCCGTAATCGAGCATGTCGGTTAGGTCCTCGACAGTGGCTATGAAGTGGGCGGGGGTGGGAAGCGAAATTCTCCATCATCAGCCTCCAGTTCGAACCGGATATAATTCGGCTGTGAGTCCCCCACTAAGGAGAGTGTTTTTAATGAGTTTAGCACGTCACCTAAAGGCGAGTGCCGGAAGATG
The DNA here is from genome assembly GCF_018294505.1 of Triticum aestivum. NCBI lineage: Eukaryota > Viridiplantae > Streptophyta > Magnoliopsida > Poales > Poaceae > Triticum > Triticum aestivum. Next base: position 345,319,626 of record NC_057796.1, read on the forward strand.
TCCGCGGAGCTGAATTCGACTGTCGATGCCTGACGAAGCTCGACGTGCGCGGATGCACATGGTTCGGGACCTGTAGCCAGAAACGAGTCTGAGGTTCCGGTGACACAGATCTCACTCGAGGTTGGGTCTGTGTGCGGCTCCGACGCTGCTGAGTCTGCGGGTTCCGTGGCGGGGTTGAGCCTCCCGTCCTCAGATGGCGCGATCTGCTCCGGATCTAGGGCCAGAGCAGTTACACGCGCTATTGCCTGGGTATGGTCGGATGACAGATTTAAGTCATGTGCATCGTGGTGACAGGGAGCGGCTGCCGTGGTCTCAAATCCGTCAAAGATCAAGTCTTCGCGGATATCCGCGACGTAGTTCAAGCTTCCAAATCTGACCTGATGGCCAGGGGCGTAGCTGTCGATCTGCTCTAGATGGCCAAGCGAGTTGACCCGCGGTGCGAAGCCGCCGAATTTGAAGATCTGGCCGGGGAGGAAGACTTCTCCCTGGACAACATTGTTGTAGATGATTGACGGGGCCATCGAACCTCTTGACGACGACGCAGCGGAACTCTCAATGAAAGCACCAATGTCGGTGTCAAAACTGGCGGATCTCGGGTAGGGGGTCCCGAACTGTGTGTCTAAGGTCGATGGTAACAGGAGACGAGGGACACGATGTTTACCCAGGTTCGGGCCCTCTCTATGGAGGTAATACCCTACTTCTTGCTTGATTGATCTTGATGAATAGGAGTATTACAAGAGTTGATCTACCTCGAGATCGTAATGGCTAAAACCCTAAAAGTCTAGCCTGTATGACTATGATTATGATCCTTCCTACGGACTAAGCCCTCCGATTTGTATAGACACCGGAGGGGACTAGGGTTGTACAAAGTCGGTTACAGAGAAAGGAATCTTCATATCAGGATGCCAAGCTTGCCTCCCACGCCAAGGAGAGTCCTATCCGGACACGGGAGAGAGTCTTCGGTCTTGTATCTTCACAGCCCATCAGTCCGGCCCACATACCATAGTCCGGATGCCCGAGGACCCCTTAATCCAGGACTCCCTCAGCGGCGCTCCCAGGCCGCTGCCGCGGTAGAAGGTGGGGAGGGGAGGGGCGGCGGCGCTCTGTTAGGGGATGTGCAGAATTAGGTGGGTGTAATTAGAATAAGACTCTTAAGGGGTGTTATCATAATAAACCCACCCTATATATATAGGGTGGGTCTATTCTAATAACACCCTTAAGAGTCTTATTCTGCTAACACTAATTCTTATTCTGCTAACACCCTAACCCACATGACCGGACGCGAAATAAAAAAAAGCAGGTCAACCCCACCACCCCCCACTCCTCCCACATCTGCCTCATACCCACCCACCGTCTCCATCCTCCTCCACCATCGCACCAACCTCCCTCCGTTCCTCCACCACCGCACCACCACCACCTTCCCCGCCGCCACAGCCACGCACATCCCGGCCACCTTCTTCTTCCTCCCCCGCCAACCACCGCATGCTCATCCCCAACCCCCACGTCCGACCCCCAATCCCCATGAACTTCGTCTCCGGCGAGACCTCCACCACCGGATCTGGCCGCCACGGCCACCGGTGCAGCCACAAGCCGACGGATCCGGTCGCGACCCACCACCTCCCGCGCGTGGTTGCCGGATGGGAGGGCCGGCGAGTTCCATGCCGCCCCAGCCCCTCTTCGCATCACCACGACCCCCCTCCTATCAACTTCTTCTACGCGCCGGAGCCACCCTGCCCAACGCGCCACCCCGAGCTCTCCCCTTCCCACCTCCTGATCCGGCCATCCCGGGCTCGGATCACACCAGATGACGGTTCGGAGCCGGCAAGGCCTCCCGCGAGCCGCATGCTCTCCCTCCCCCACATGAGGCCGCCTGCCTCCTCTAACTACCTCTCCATCGCGGCGACGGTGAGATCCACGCATGCCCCCCCTCGGCCTTCCTCTTCCCTGGCGAAATCCGAGCACGACGCCTCCAGCCGTGACCATCGCGCCGGCGACCTGGAGGATCCAAGTCAAGATCCCTCACTCCGGCGACCTACCAGAGGATCACAGAACGGCGGCTGCAGCCGTGCGATTCTCAGGGCCTCCACCGCAGCCCTTCCTCTATCCCCTACCAGAGCCAGAGTGAGCGATCCCAGCGCCACCAGAGCCATCGATGTTGCATCCCGGCTCCCCAACCCCTGCCGCCCAACCTCCAATCATGACACCCTGATCCGCCCCTGCGCGGCGACCCGATCTGCCACTCGTTGCCGATCCATGGCATCCCTGGCCATCCCACTACTGCTCCGGCCCTGATCGTCTTCGCCAGCAACCAACACATCCACCGGATCCAGCCACGCTTCTTCGTCCTCGATGCTGAGGAGCCACAGTAGAGAAACCATGGTTGCAGTAGGGACGGGTCGCCGGGTCTTCCTCCCCTTCTTCGTCTTCAAGGCCGGCTCGAGATGCTGGGCACCACCGCCTGTGCTTGGATCCTGTCGAGCATGGTGACGATGGCTGCCAGATCTGTTGGCGTGGTCGTGGAATCTGCGGCATGGTCGTGCAGTCCGTGGTATGCGCGTCGCTGTGTTGGCGTGGGCATGCAGTGCATCGCGTGTAGTGCGACACAGGCGTGTGTGCAGTCGGCAGGTGCGTGTCTGCAATCTATGGGCGGTGACGTGCAATGCGGTTTGTCTTTCTTGGTTACTTCTTCTCCCCACCCTCCCTTTCTAGAGCTGCAGCTCACATGTATGTTTGCAGCTCGCTTGCATGTGTCGCGGCGCGTAGGTATGGGAGTAGAGCAACTGATGGTGGTGCGGCAAAGAGGGTTGTTAATGCCATCGCTGGTGGCCTCCGCTGGCTCTGTATCATTGCTGCTTCCCCTCACCACAGGTTGCCTCCGTCCCATGACCAAGCATTGTTTTCCCCCTGGTAGTTTTGTTTTTGCTTTTGAAGAGTATCGTTGCAATTAACTTTGCGCTCGGTGTAATTCACGTGTGAGTCCGTGGGCTATAGAGCCTTTCTGTTTTAATATTATTTGCAATTCTCTAGATGTGTGTTGCAGTGCACTGTATAAAGGTTTTGTATAAAGGTTTGTCACTCCGGCAGTGAGCGCACTTGCAGTATACTCTAGCGATGTTGGGATTGCATCCTGGGTTTGCACAAAAAAACGTGGTTTGCCACTGGACATGGTCTGGTCCAGTTCGGCTAGGTGCCCCGCGCGGCTCACTATCTATTTTTCATAGGATGGAGTTCACTGTGTATAACTTTGTTAGTCACTATGTGTGAAAAAAAGGATTAAAGATGTGAGTGTGGCTGTGTCAAAATAATGAATGGATATGTATGTTTTGAAGCTCACTTTGTTCTCTCACAAAGTTCGCCATAAAACTCCTTTGTGGTTCACTTGGTGATCCGAAACGAAAACACCTCGGAAGAAGCTCACTACTCATTACATGTAGTTCACTCGCTCAGTCATTGGGGTCCATTCGTCAGGACTACACACATAAAAAAATATTAAATTTGAAAAAATACTCACGCGGTTCACTTTCGGTAGTGTCGCGGTCCGTTTATGGTAGTCTCGAGGTTCACTTTTCGTAGTATTGCGGTTCACCAACGCTCGACATGAAGTGCACTCCATCTCGTTTGGGATACGTCCCACAAAAAAGAAATCATGTAGTGCACTAGTCTGTCTGATGCAGCGGTTTTCAGTCCAAAAGCAGTGCGGTTTTCTTCCTCGTCTTCAAAAATTTACGTCCCACAAAAAAGAAATCATGCAGTCCGCTAGCCCGTCAGATGCAGTGCGGTTTTCAGTCTAAAAGCAGTGGAGTTTTCTTCCTCGTCTTCAAAAATTTACGTCCCACAAAAAAGAAATCATGCAGTCCACTAGCCCGTCTGATGCAGTGCGGTTTTCAGTCTAAAAGCAATGCACTTTTCTTCCTCGTCTTCAAAAATGTACGTCCCACAAAAAAGAAATCATGCAGTCCGCTAGCCCGTCTGATGCAGTGCGGTTTTCAGTCTACAAGCAGTGCGGTTTTCTTCCTCTTCTTCAAAAATTTACGTCCGACAAAAAAATCATGCAGTCCGCTAGCCCGTTTGATGCAGTGCGGTTTTCTGTCTCATGTAGTATACACAATGATTTGGGTGTCGCGAAAAACAAAGTGTCCGCGTTTTGGTAAATTCAAAATTGCTCTTAAACCGTAAGGAATTAGAGAGCGTGTTCTACATGAAAAAGTTGTGCCTCGTCGATATCTTTCCAACGGTGTATGATTTGAATCATTTCGATCAGCGCTTTGTAAAAATTCCGCGAAAAACGGCCGCTGCCTCTCACCGCCAGCCGCACGATTTTCAAAATTAACTAAAAACCGTAAGAAATATCAAAAACATTTCAACATAGGAAAGTTGCGTCTCATCCATAGCTTTTCAACAGTATATTACACGCCTCTTTTCGATAAACAGTTAGAAAACTGGAGCGAAAACAGTACCAAAAATTTGTAAAAATTTAAAAAATAGAATTACGCGATTTAGTAAATTTGAAACTGCTCTTAAACCATAACGAATTAGAGAAAATAATACATATGAAAAAGATGTGCCTCGATGATATCTTTCCAATGGTATATCATTTGCTTCATTCCGACAAGCGGTTTAGAAAAGAAAACACAAAAAACGTTTTCTGCCACTTGTCGTACGCCGCACCATTTTCAAAACTGCTCTTAAACCGCGAGGAATCTCAAAAAATGTTCAACATGACGAAGTTGCACCTAATCCATAGCTTCTCAACGGTATATTACACACCTCGTTTCAACAAACAGTTAAAAAACTAGAGCAGAAAAGGTACTGAAAAAACACAGCATGCAGTTTTTTTGCGACACGAAGTTCACTCGCCTGAGTACTGCAGCACACTTGGTTCAAACAATGACGTGCACTTGCGTTGAGCGTGCTGTGCGGAAGTGTTATTAGAATAGTTAGTCTGCTAATATTAGCAGAATAGACCGGCTGTATATATATATATATATCCACTCGGATGTAAGTTATCATAAAGTATCATTGTTGACATTATCCTTGAGGTAAAAGGTTGGGAGGCGAAACTATAAGCCCCTATCTTTCTCTGTGTCCGATTGAAGCTTTAAACCCATAAGTATCGCGTGAGTGTTAGCAATTGCGAAAGATTAAATGATAGTTGAGTATGTGGACTTGCTGAAAAACTCTTATATTGACTCTTTCCGATGTTATGATAAATTGCAATTGCTTTAGTGACTAAGATCATAGTTCGTTAGTTTTCAATGAAGTTTTTGATTCATACTTTACCTTGTGAACGAATTATTACTTTAGCATAAGAAATTATATGACAATATATGTTGTTGTTCTAAAGATGATCTTGACGCCCTCATGTCCGTATTTTATTTTATCAACACCTCTATCTCTAAACATGTGGACGTATTTTTCGACTTCGACTTTCGCTTGAGGACAAGCGAGATCTAAGCTTGGGGGAGTTGATATGTCCATTTTGCATCATGCTTTTATATTGATATTTATTGCATTATGGGCTGTTATTACACGTTGGCACAATAATTATGCCTTTTCTCTCTTATTCTACAAGGTTTACATGAAGAGGGAGAATGTCGGCAGCTGGAATTTTGGACTGGAAAAGGAGCAAATATTAGAGACCTATTCTGCACAACTCCAAAAGTCCTGAAACTTCACAGAGAATTATTTTGGAATATATAAAAATATGGGAAATTTGATTTTATACCCCTAGTTGTGTCACCCTCGGTAGGTTTACCCCTAGTTTTCGAAAACCCTCGTTCTTGCCCAACTCACTTTGGTTTTCTTATGCTTTTGCCCTTCCGGCACGGTTCCATCTAGTCAGCGTCGTTTGACTGCTACCGGCGCTAGATTTTGGACATTTTTCCCCTGTGGTTGCTAACTTCAGTACCCCTTCATCCTCAGCCAGCTCTCACGAAAAACAGAGGAAAGGAAGGCGCGACCAGATTGGAGGGGGGACCGGGACGCAGGAGAAGAAGGAGCCGGTGCGCATGGCGAGCTCGGGCTCATCCAGCTTCTCGCCGGCGACCGGAGAGGTAAGCAATGTGGTGGGGTCGTGCTTCTCCACCCTACCCGACATTTTGGGGTTCAAAGCTAGGGTTTGTGACATTTTGGGGGAAATTTGACTTTTTTTTAGGTCGATGGGGTCGGGATTGTGCAGCATTCATCAGAGTTTTATCTTCCTGACGAGTCTTATTCCGGCTTGGAGTTTCTGTCGAAGCATCGATGCCCCGGTCATGGCCTTGTTCCTGCCCGGCGTGTATCATGGGGTGGTGCAAGCAGTGGCCGCCATTTTTTAGGTTGCCCATTGGATGTAAGTTCATGTCAAATTGATCCAGATTTGTTTTTTGCTCTCTAATTTTTACTTTTCTAATTATGACTCTTGATTTAAAATTAGTTACCAGATGAGTGTGACTGGGTGGTTTGGGTTGACCCAGCTCCTCCATTGCGTGTTGGACTAGCTTTTGAAGACTTGCACGCTGAGGTTGAATGCAGTTGGATCAAGTGCCACCATTTGAAGAAGGAAAACATTGAGCTGGCAAGGAAGAACAAGGCTTTGAAGAAGCTTAGAGAGAGAGATGAGATGTTGTTGTTGTGGGCACTGTTGCTTGTGGGAATTAGTATGATAGTTGCACTACTATGGTAGTTGTCGAAGAAATTATGCAGTTGTTCGATGTCAGCTATAGTAGTTTGGTATTCCAAGATGTTGTTGTTGTCAAATGTGGTCTTAAACTTGTCAAATGTGGTTTGGTGAATGAATTTGATCTTGCCAGCTGAATTTGATCTTGCCAACTCAATTTGATCGTAAACTTGTGAAATGACAGATGAATGACACAAGTTCAACAACAACTTGAGATCATACAACATTGTGCAACACATATGAATGACACAAGTTCGACACCCTTAAGATTAGACCACATTGTGCATAACAACACCAAGTACATAACAACATCATAGCACACAGTAGACATAACAGGTGCATCTCAGAAGTTTAGCAACATCACACAGTACACATAACAATAAATAAAAGGTGTAAAAACACCATCTAGTTGATAACAGCATCTAGAACTTCAGTTTTTTGCTCCTGGTGTTTCTGGCTGGGTTTGGAGCTTCCCTTGCCTTGCTTCTAGTGTTTTTGGCTGGGTTGGGGCCAGTTGGTGGAGCTTGGTTTTGTGCTGGTTCTTTTGATGCAGGAGTAACAACCTTGTTGTCAACACTGCTTCCAGTAGCTGAGAATGTAGTTGCTGGTTGTACATCTCCACCTCTCTTCTCTTTCACACACCTTGGAGAAGCTCCTCTATCTGCTGCTTTTTTATAGTTTTTCCTAGGGCTAAACAATTGCAAATATGTCACAAATTGTAATGTATGCATGAACAGAAATGGATGTGAGAATTCCACATACCTTACTACACTTGCTTGTGTAGATGCATCGCCCCTTATCAATTGGCTCTGAACATCTCAACAGAGTAGTACTTATGGACATACTTATCAATTCACTAGCATCACCCCTTAGAGAAGTGATGAAGAAAAGTGCATGGATGCATGGCTTACCAGTGACCTGCCATTGCCTGCAACTGCAAGTCCATTTCTCCAGGTCCACAGGATACCTCCATTCTCTCTTCTCTCTGTCAGTTGCAGTTACCTTAGCCTCTGTTGGGCTTCTCCTAATAATGCTCATCTCCAAACCTTTAGTTTTCTCCATTAATGCCTTCATTACTGCTGGTATGATGTTGTGCCCAATGAAATGGTCAATGCAAATTATTTTTCTTAGGTCAAACTTCTCCATAATGTACTGCCTGATCTTGTCAAGCAGGTCAACTAGGTGTAGGCCCTTGTATTTCTTGATTCTAGAGTTGAATGATTCAGCTAGATTGTTATTTACATAGTCAACCTTGCTCAACTCAGTGAAATCAGCTCTAGCCCAGATTTTGGTGTGGTGCTCCTCAAGATACTCCTTCACTTTGAGCTTGCTTTTCAACTGGTTCAGATGATAATTGTGCTTTTTGATGCTGTAAGTTAGTGAGCAAGGCCACAGATTGTCATCATAAAATTTCCCTTTGAATTTCTTGCCAAAATTTTGAGACAAATGTCTCATGCACTCTCTGTGCTCAACTCCAGGATAAACATCATCAACATCACTCTCCAGTCCTTTGCAAGCATCAGTATGGATAACTAATCCTTCAGGATGTCCTATAACTTTCTTCAAATTATTGAAAAACCATGTCCAACTCTCAGTGGACTCCACTTCAAGAACACCATATGCAACAGGAAATAACCAACTGTGTGCATCTAGGGCACATGCTGCTACAAGTTGGCCCCTAAACCTACCATGCAATGCAGTTGCATCTACAGCCAAGTATGGCCTGCACCCCTCTAGAAACCCCTTCTGACAAGCTTTGAAACACACAAAAACCCTTCTAAAACACTCTTTGTAGAATTTCTTTCCTTTTAACTTGTACTCCACTGTGTGATGGTCAATGTCAACAACACTGCCTGGTGATGCCCTCTCTACTTCTGCTTTGAAGGCAAAAAGTAACTGAAAACTATCACTGTACTTACCATATATCTTGTCAAGTGCCATTTCCTTACCATAGTAGCATCTACTGTAAGGCACCTAAAGACCATACTTCTCTAACAACCTACCCTGAATTTCCTTTGTGCTAATCCCTGGATTTTTTCTGATCCAAGCCATAGAAGCATCTGCAATCCACCTTCTTTTTGCAGCTCTCAATCTCTGAGATCTGTTCACACTAGGACATGTGTGAGGGTGGGGGTTCACTTTGATCTGAAAGTAAAACAAGGAAACAAATGGTCTGTCAGTACAACATTAGTAATACAAAAAGTCACAATTTTAAAACAAATAGTAGTAAACTAAATAGCTAGTACCTGAAACAAAGTGCTCCTCCTCATCACAAATGCATGCAGCCTCCACTTACACCTGTCATAGGCACATTTAATAGTGAACCTACTCTGGTCACTCTTCAGCGTGATGTACTCAGTTTCAGACTTGATTGAGAATGTTCCAACTGCATTTTTGCAATCAACTGCCCCAGGAAAGACCACACTTCCTCAATGCTTGGGTTATCTGTATCATACATCATGACAGGTCTGTCCTCATCTGCATCCTCAAAAGTTCCCATGTCATGATCCTCTTGCCTTTCATCTTCATCAGTATCTGAAAATTCTGCAGGTATGTAGTCTTCATTTGTTGTATGTTCCCGATTATTTTGTTGTACATAACCTGGATAAAGCTTCTCATCCTCCTCATTAGACAAAATAGGTGCATCGGGCAGTGCTTCCTCCACAACTGGATCAGGTTGATCTTCTTGTTTCTCAGTGACAGTTGGAGCAGTTGGGGTGGTACTAGCACTTGCTGCACTAGTGCCAGGAGCACTAGGAGTACTGGTAGCTCCTGGCCTAGATGCACATGGTCTACCCCTTCTTCTACCTCTGGTCCCTCCAGCAGTGTCCTAGATGCAGGTGTTTTCTCACACCTTTCTCCTCTCTTCCTCTGAATTACTGTAATTTCCAAATTGCATGACCTTGTCTCTGCATTTCTTGCAAACATCAAACCTAACTCATCATCACACTGCAAAGGGTTCCAACTCTCCTGTGAACTATCCAATATGTTATTTCAACAGCATCAAACAATCCCCATGGATACTTTGCACAAATATTAGCCCTAAAATCATTAAATGAACTACTACTGTTGTCCACAACTAATGGAAATGTGAAGCTGCTTTCTTTTCCTCTGGTACCAGCAGAAACTATGACTGTGGTCTCCATTCTAACAGACAGAAAGAATGCAACAGCTGGATCCATCCTACAATAATGAACACAACATCTACCATGACTAAATCTTCTCTGAATCAAGCCTACGATACTAAGGAAAAGCAGATCTGAGACTTACCCCGTCAGGATCTCCCGCGCAGATGCGGTTCCCTTGCCCTTGTCGCCCTGACTGCTACCACACCCGCCTTCAACGCTCCCCCTAATCGATGGCGAGCTTTTGTCGCCGTCGATGATGCCACCACCGCCGTGGCCATGCGCGCAGCCATCGCCCTACCGCGCCGATGCGATTCCCTTCTTGTGGCGGTGGCCGCCGCCTAGGGTTTCTCCATTCTCCCCCATCGCCTGGAAATGGATGTGTTGGTGCTGCAGGTGACGTTCTGGTGGTGGTGCCCCTAGGGTTTCTGGATCTGGTGTTGAGGCGCCGACGAACTAGGGTTTGGACAGGGAGAGAGAGAGTGACGGGAGGAATGGGGAACGAAAGAGTGAGGGGGGGAACAAGCGAGTGAGCACGGGGGCAAGCCGTGTCCAAAATCTAGCGCCGGTAGCGGTCAAACGGCGCTGACTGTACGGAACCGTGACGGGGGGGGCCAAAGCACAAAGAAACCAAAGTGAGTTGGGCAATAACGAGGGTTTTCAGAAACTAGGGGCAAACTTGCCGAGGGGGACACAACTAAGGGCACCAAATTAATTATCCCAAAAAATATTGGGTGAAGAAAGCACCAGAGGGGGGCCACCAGCCATCCACAAGGGTGGAGGGCGCGCCCTACCCCCCTGGGCGTGTCCCCCTACCTTGTGGGCCCCCTGTCAGGCCTCCGGTGCCCATCTTCTGCTATATGGTGTGTTTTGAATTGGAAAAAATAAGAAGGAAGCTTTCGGGATGAAGCGCCGCCGTCTCGAGGCGAAACTTGGGCAGAACCAATCTAGGGCTCCGGCGGAGCTGTTCTGCCGGGGAAACTTCCCTCTCGGAGGGGGAAATCGAAGCCATCGTCATCACCAACGATCCTCTAATCGAGAGGGGGTCAATCTCCATCGACGTCTTCACTAGCACCATCTCCTATCAAACCCTAGTTCATCTCTTGTATCCGATCTTTGTCTAAAACCTCAGATTGGTACATGTGGGTTGCTAGTAGTATTGATTACTCCTTGTAGTTGATGCTAGTTGGTTTATTCGGTGGAACATCATATGTTCAGATCCTTAATGCTATTTAATACCCCTTTGATTATGAACATGAATATGCATTGTGAGTAGTTACGTTTGTTCCTGAGGACATGGCAGAAGTCTTGTTATAAGTAATCATGTGAATTTGGTATTCGTTCGATATTTTGATGAGATGTATGTTGTCTTTGCTCTAGTGGTGTTATGTGAACATCGACTACATGACACTTCACCATTGCTTGGGCCTAGGGGAAGGCATTGGGAAGTAATAAGTAGATGATGGGTTGCTAGAGTGACAGAAGCTTAAACCCTAGTTTATGCGTTGCTTCGTAAGGGGCTGATTTGGATCCACATGTTTCATGCTATGGTTAGATTTATCTTAATTCTTCTTTCGTAGTTGCGGATGCTTGCGAGAGGGGTTAATCATAAGTGGGAGGCTTGTCCAAGGAAGGGCAGCACCCAAGCACCGGTCCACCCACATATCAAATTATCAAAGTAACGAACGCAAATCATATGAGCATGATGAAAACTAGCTTGACAGTAATTCCCATGTGTCCTCGGGAGTGCTTTGCTTTATATAAGAGTTCGTCTAGGCTTGTCCTTTGCTGTAAAAAGGATTGGGCCACCTTGCTGCACCTTAGTTACTTTTTTTACTTGTTACCCGTCGCGATTTATCTTATCACACAACTATCTGTTACCAATAATTCCCGTGCTTGCAGAGATTACCTTGCTGAAAAACGCTTGTCATTTCCTTCTGCTCCACGTTGGGTTCGACACTCTTACTTATCGAAAGGACTACGATAGATCCCCTATACTTGTGGGTCATCAGTCCTCACTCTGGAACCTTCTAGAACCTTCCTAGTACAATACCGAAAAAACTCGAACTTTTTCCGGAACCCCGATAACAACTTTCTGTATATGAATCATTACCTCCGGACTATTCTGAAGCTCCTCGTGATGTCTCGGATCCCATCCGAAGCTCCAAACAACCTTCAGACTTTCCACAATTAATACCTCAATACTACCCTAGCGCTACCGAACGTTAAGCGTCGACCCTGCGGGTTCAAGAATCATGTAGACATGACCGAGACTCCTCTTCGGTCAATAACCAATAGCGGAACCTAGATGTCTGATAACCCACAAGTATAGGGGATCGCAACAATTTCGAGGGTAGAGTATTCAACCCACTGTTCAAGACATCTTCCGATATGCCGATAAATCAGCCGATTTATCGCTTACCCGTGTCTTACCAATAAGATAATTCGACCGATAAGTCAACCGATATGGCGATAAATCGGCCGATATGCCGATAAATTGGACGATCTACCCTTATCGGGGGTCGACCGATAAATTCCCGATAAGCAATATCCTCAACATTGATTCAACCCAAATTTATTGATTCGACACAAGGGGAGCCAAAGAATATCCTTAAGTATTAGCAGTTGAGTTGTCAATTCAACCTTACCTGGCTAACTTAGTATCTGCAGCAAAGTATTTAGTAGCAAAGTAGTATGGAAGTAACGGTAACGGTAGCAAAAGTAATATTTTTGGGTTTTGTTGTGATTGTAACAGTAGCAACGGAAAAGTAAATAAGCGGAGAACAATATGTGAAAAGCTCGTAGGCATTGGATCGGTGATGGAGAATTATGCCGGATGCGGTTCATCATGTAACAATCATAACATAGGGTGACACAGAACTAGCTCCAATTCATCAATGTAATGTAGGCATGTATTCCGAATATAGTCATACGTGCTTATGGAAAAGAACTTGCATGACATCTTTTGTCCTACCCTCCCGTGGCAGCGGGGTCCTAACGGAAACTAAGGGATATTAAGGCCTCCTTTTAATAGAGTACCAGCAAAGCATTAACACATAGTGAATACATCAACTCCTCAAACTATGGTCATCACCGGGAGTGGTCCCGATTATTGTCACTTCGGGGTTGCCGGATCATAACACATAGTAGGTGACTATAGACTTGCAAGATAGGATCAAGAACTCACATATATTCATGAAAACATAATAGGTTCAGATCTGAAATCATGGCACTCGGGCCCCAGTGACAAGCATTAAGCATAGCAAAGTCATAGCAACATCAATCTCAGAACATAGTGGATACTAGGGATTGAACCCTAACAAAACTAACTCGATTACATGATAAATCTCATCCAACCCATCACCGTCCAGCAAGCCTACGATGGAATTACTCACGCACAGCGGTGAGCATCATGAAATTGGTGATGGAGGATGGTTGATGATGACGACAGCGACAGATTCCCCTCTCCGGAGCCCCGAACGGACTCCAGATCAGCCCTCCCGAGAGAGTTTAGGGCTTGACGGCGGCTCCGTATCGTAAAACACGATGAATCTTTCTCTCTGATTTTTTCTCCCCGGACACGAATATATGGAGTTGGAGTTGAGGTCGGTGGAGCTCCAGGGGGCCCACGAGGCAGGGGCGCCCCCCACCCTCGTGGCAAGGGTGTGGGCCCCCTGGCCTTGATTCTTTCGCCAGTATTTTTTATTATTTCCAAAAATAATCTCCGTGGAGTCTCAGGTCATTCCGAGAACTTTTGTTTCTGCACATAAATTAACACCATGGCAATTCTGCTGAAAACAGCGTCAGCCCGGGTTAGTTCCATTCAAATCATGCAAGTTAGAGTCCAAAACAAGGGCAAAAGTGTTTGGAAAAGTAGATACGACGGAGAAGTTTTCAACGAAGCGGCGACAATAACTGGCTAGACCAAGGAAACTCCTAACTTGTTTAACTGTTTCAGGTGGAGTCCAATCAAGAACGGCCTGAACTCTCTCAGGATTGACAGCAATGCCCTTACCAGAGATCACGTGGCCTAGGTAGGTCACTTCTGGCAACCAAAATTCGCACTTGGAGAACTTGGCATAAAGGCGGTGCTCTCTGAGTTTTTCTAACACAAGTCTAAGATGTTTGGCATGCTCTTCCTCGTTCTTTGAGTAAATAAGGATATCATCGAGGTAAACCACGATGAACTTATCTAAGTACTCCATGAAGATCGAGTTCATCAAGCGGGAGAATGTGGCTGGAGCATTGGTTAGACCGAAAGACATGACGGTGTACTCGTACTGGCCATAACGAGTGACAAAAGCCGTCTTAGGAATGTCGCCATTTCTAATCTTGATTTGATGGTAGCCTAACCTCAAATCCATCTTGGAAAAGACTGAGGATCCCGCGAGCTGATCATACAGGTCGTTGATCCTGGGGAGCGGATACTTGTTCTTTATCATGACCAAATTAACAGCACGATAATCTACAACCATCCGGTCCGTACCATCCTTCTTCTTGACGAAGAGGACGGGGCAAGCCCAGGGAGAAGAACTAGGACGGATAAAACCCTTTTGCAAGGACTCATCAAGTTGTTTCTTAAGCTCAGCTAGTTCTAAAGGTGCCATCTTGTAAGGTCTCCTAGAGATTGGGGCGGTTCCTGGGATAAGATCTATGACAAACTCTACATCTCTGTCAGGTGGAATACCTGGCAGTTCCTCTGGAAAGACATCCGGAAAGTCACGGACTACCGGGATATCTTCAAGGTCTGGAAGAGGACTGGCATTAAGAGAATAGAGTTGACGCTTTGCAACTCTGGTGGAGACAGTGACTAACTTGCCAGATGGGTGTGTGAGTTGAACAGACCTGGTGTAACAATCAATCTTGGCATGATGAGCTGTCATCCAGTCCATACCCAAGATGATGTTAATATCTGTAGACTTGAGGGCTATAAGTGAGGCAAGGAATACAAGTCTGTCAACAAGGATTTCATTACCATGGCTTATTCTGGTAGTTTGCCATCTAGACCCTGGAGTTTGGATTTCAAGTGGAGTTGGCATATCACAAAATGACATGTCGTGCAAACGAGCATAGCCTTCAGAGATGAAGGAGTGAGATGCTCCAGTATCGAATAGAACCGAAGCTGGATGGCAATTGACAAGGAGTGTACCAAGAACGACATCCGGATCATCATGAGCGTCTTTAGCTGAGATGTGATGCACACGTCCATGTTCAGTGGGAGCTGACTTGACACTGATCATCTTGCGTGATGGCTTACCACAGCCAACAGACTTCTCAGGCAGGGGTGGGGCATAGTTAGTTTGAGAGCAGTCACGTGCATAGTGTCCTGGCTTCCCGCATGTGAAGCAAGTCCCTGAAGTTGGATGTGGACCCGCATTGACAAGCGGTCTACCAATAGGCCTGGGTGGAGCATACTGCTGAACTGGGTGAGGCGGCACATAAGATGGCCTCGGTGCATATCCAGGTGGAAGAGCGAAGTTCGGAACCCAAATCCGGCGCTTATGAGAAGTAGAACCAGAGGAAGGAACCAAATCACGGGTGTGCTTACGAGACTCCTCGTAGGTGAGCCGAGCTGTCTCTGCATTAATGGCCTTGTTCACAAGAGCCTGGAATGTGTTGCAATGGTGCAGGTGGAGATCACGACGCAACTTGGGGTTGACACCCTTCCGGAACCTAGCCTGCTTCTTAGCGTCCGTGGACACTTCTTCTGTAGCATAGCGGGCGAGGTTCTCAAACTCTCTACTGTAAGCATCAACAGCCATCTTACCCTGGGTAAAACTACAGAACTCTTCTCTCTTGCGGTCAATGAGAGCCTGAGGAATGTAATGCCCGCGAAAAGCCTCAGTGAAATCTCTCCAAGTCGGTATCTGGCCAGCTGGAAGCATAGCCTCATAGTTCTGCCACCAAAGACTAGCAAGACCTTCCAGGTGATATGCAGCATAAGTGACCTTGTCACCTTCAGCTATGTTCGCAGAATGCAGCTTGTGTGTGATACTACGGAGCCAGTCATCTGCATCGAGTGGCTCAATGGAATGATGGAAGGTAGGTGGTTTCAGACCAATGAAATCATAGATGGACGCTGACTCTTTGCACTGGGGTGCGGTGTTCTCCTCGATACATTCTAACAAGCGGTTAGACTCATGCTTGTTCCTCTCCATCTCTAACATAAACTCTGCCAACGAAGGCTGGTCGGAAGGATCCTCCTCATCCCTACCACCTCCGTGGTTCAGGCAACGAGCAACAGAACTTCGGTTAACTGCATCCTGAGAAGCGGAACCAAGGACGAGGTCAACAACAACTATAGGATGCAACATGTAGCATAAGGAAATTTAGTATCTCTCAAACTCCTAGGACAAATCCGGCAGCATAACGGCAGTAAAATGCTCAAAGTGAGACATTCGGCAAAGGACGGGGTAGCACCATACTCAACATCATCACTCAAGGTTCTAAGACATTACTAAACAGGCTACACCGGAGGTACTCGCACTGGGATATGACTCTGATCAACCAATCCTAAGAGACTACGGAGTAGTAACACGTGATCCTGATAGACAGAAGAGAAAGCCTAGTTCCTTAACCCCGTAGGAAAGATAGGATGACTCAGATCAAAAGGGCATGAGGTAAAAGAAGTAAAAAGAGCCTTACGTTCCCTTCCACAATCAATTCCCTTACATAACTAAAGAATTTCTAGACTCAACTTCGACCAGGTTGGCTTGGAAATCCTACAGGCAGTCAGGCTCTGATACCAAAGCTGTCGGGACCCCGATTCTAAGTCACACCGATCTAGCATGTAACACCTCATATCACTTTGCGGCCTCACGCACGGTATTCCCACGGGTGTCACCTTACCATGGCCTGGGACCGTTTGCGCCTTTTGGCTCACGTATATGATAGTGTCGCTAGCATCCATATGACAGAGAACCCGGGCCGACATGACTAGTCGTGAACCCAAAGTGGCACTAACTTACGGGGAAAGGCATACATGAAACAACATCGAGCATGTCGGTCAGCAGCGTGTGAATCCGGGCTGTAGCACTGGGCTAACAGGACTCCGGGAACCCGGGCTGTAGCAGGCTAGGCAGGACTCCGGATGTCACCGCGTGACATTTCCCCGAAGGGACAGACACAGGAACGAAGTGAATCACATGCCGGCCAGTCTAGGTGTTCCGGAGCAGTAGTGCTGGGCTAGCAGGACTCCGGTAAACCGGGCTGTAGCGGACTACCATGGCTCGGTGGAAGCACTAGACTACATTTCCCCATAAGAGAGGCTACCAAGGATAGACAACTAGGTTGTCGGATCCCACACATAGCAATACACGTTACACGTACGCATAACATGCAAGTATGTGTTGTACAACATGGCATCACAACATAACGCAAACTCATATAGATAAAAGGCCCAGAAGAGCCACATAGCATCAAGTACAAACAGGGGTCACATGACCCATCATTCAGAGCATACAAGCAACGGAAGCATTACATGTCTGAGTACAGACAACTACAAAAGAAAAGGGCGAGAAGCCTGACTATCTACAAGCCCCTCCTAAGGGTACAAGATCGTAGCTGAGGTACAAGCTACCCGTCAAAGTCCAAGCGGAACTACTAGTAAGACCGAAGTCTCCGCTGCAAAAACATAAATAAAGCAACATGAGTACAAAGGTACTCAGCAAGACTTACATCAGATCCTATCATACATGCATTTGTATCAAGAAGGTAGTGTGGGGTTTAGTTGCAGCAAGCCAGCTTTGACTCAGTGGCTATCCTGTTCTACGACTACGAGAAACTTCTTTGAGGTAAGAAGGCGCACACGAGTCCACTAATCACCACCTCAATACACCACTATGGATTCATTCCCGTCTCACTACGAGAAGCCATCCATAGCACTCACACTTATCTTGAGCATTTTAGAGTATCCACTTCAAGTTGTCTATGTACCACGTAAGCATCCAAGAAGTCCATAACCGAGGACACGGCTATTCGAATAGATCATGATAACCCTGCAGGGGTGTACTGCGTCACACACGCTCTCGCCACTTACCGCCATGTACACGTCATGTACCTCGGCAACCTTCAAGCGGAAGCCTGGCGAGGGTGTCGGCCACGACCTGACTAACCACACAAGACTCTAGTCCAGGTTTATCGCCTATTCGGGTTCCATCCGCAAGGAGATCCGGCCGAGGTTTCGCTCACGGCCCCAAACGATGTGTGCAGGGTTCCCGAGCCCACCATCCGGGTGCCACTCGGTACACCAGGCCACGTGTGCCTAGTCTGTCCCAAGCCCACCCTGCCGGGTGCCACTCGGTAGAAAAATAGCACTACCTACAAACACCAGAAACTAGTTGCAACTCCTGGACAGAGATCAAGTTGGTTAATAAGTCGAGAGGGGCACTTAAGCATTCCTATGTGTGGTAGTAGCTAGTCATTGGACAACATACACAGAACTCAGTGCTTAAGGACGGTTCCAGTGAGACAACCCACCATGTACTCCTACATGGCCTCTCACCGCTACCTTTACCAAATCGTGTTCACACACTTAACTCTCAGCACCAGAACATATCGTAACACTCCAATTCATTCCCAATGAACCAGACCTGACACAACTCTAAGCAATAGCAGGCAAGGCATGGTAGGAACACAACATGGCTCAAACAACTCCTACACATGCTAGTGGGTTTCAACTATTTACTATGGCAATGATAGGTCATGCAGAGGAATGGGTTCAACTACCGCAGCATAAAGTAGCAGTTGAATCGTTGTTGTCCTAATGCAGTAAAAGAGAGCAGGAGCGAGAGAGTAGGATTGTATCGGAATGAACAAAGGGGGTTTGCTTGCCTGGTAGATCAACAGGGTGGCACTGCTCCTCAGGCAAGTACTCTGGAACACTCTCCGGAGCAGGACCTATCGAGAAGGAACGGTGTCGACAATTAAAACACAATCATATGCAACAATATGATGCATGAATATGGCATGAATATGTGATGTATTTTGAGCCAATGCATTTAGCATTCAACTTGGAAGAGATCCATTTGAACCAAAGGTTCAAATGCAACTCTAATTTAAGTCCTTATATATGCCATTTATATGTTTTCACTTATACAGTAGGTATAAGTTGGTTTGTCATGCATGAAACTAGTACAGATGGATAGATTGCATTTTCCTGATAATTTTTCATATATAAATTATTTAAATCTGAGCTACGGTTGAATTTCTATGAATTTTAGAAGTTTTGAACATTTTCTGGAATTTCCTGATTTAATTTAAATCCAGAAAAAGGGTTTATTGCGTCAGCACTGCGTCAGCACTGCGTCAGCACTGCGTCATCATGACGTCAGCGGGTTAGCGGCGCTGACCAAGTCAAACCTGACGTGTGGGGTCCACACGTCAGTGACACAGGGTTAAACAGGGGGTTAGTTTATCCTAATTACAGTGTTAGTGGCGCTGGGGCCCACTGGTCAGTGTCAGGGGTTAGGTTAGGTGGTGATTAGCATTAAGCTAATCACCTGACAGGCCGGACCCACGTGTCAGGGCTCAGGCGACAGGGCTCGTCGCCGGCGACCACTGGCCACGGCGGAATCCCCACTAGAAGCCACGGGAGCGGCGCCTGGGGGCACCAGGAGGTTGCCCGCGCTCCCGCGCATCCAGGGGAGCCCGCGAGAGGCTGCGGGGGCGGCGGAGCTCGCTGGAGCGGAGCCCACGGAGGCGGCCGGAGCTCGGGCTCGAGCGGCTACGGGGCTACGGAGCACGAGGAAGCGAGCGGAGAGGCTCTACAGCCTCCTGGCGTCACCAGGAGCACGGTGACGCGTGCGGTTGCGGGCTGCAGTGGCTTGAGCCACGACGGCGACATGGACGGCGGCGAGGAGCTACGGCCATGGAGGAAACGGCGGCTACGACGCGGGAACGATGGGGAGAAGAGGGGGGAAATGGGGAGGTGCTCACGGCGATCACGCGGAGCAGCACAGCGGGCTCGGGGGAGACCTGGTGATGGCGAATCGACGGCGGCAGACGGCGGAGCCCGAGGAGGAAGACGATGGCGATGGCGGCGCTCCAGGGCCTCCCAAGGCGTGTGGCTCGACGGAGAGGTAGCCCGCGACGTGGCGGAGCTTCTGGGCGTGCCGGAGAGTCGAGGGGGTGGCGGTGGCTACGGCAATGGTGGCCGGTGGCGACGGCAGTGCTCGGCCGTGGGAGAGAGAGCGAGGGGGAAGAGAGAATGGGCACGGGAGAGAGCGAGAGAGGTGCAGGGCGGCGCGTGGCGTCGTTCGGGCGATCCAGGCGACGAGAGGGGGAAGCAGGAGGTGGCGCGCATGCGCGCGGGCGGCGAGTGCGTGCCCCTGTCCTCCTGGCGCGAGGAAGGGGACGACTGGCACGGCCAGCTGGCTGGGCCGGCCTGCTGGGCCGCTGGGCCAGGCCAGGTAAGTTTCTCCCTTTTTCTAGTTTGTTTCTGTTTTCTAATTTTCTGACATTTGTTTGATTTAGTAGAAATACTAAACCATTTTATTTACTTCTGTCAATTTTTGTAGGAACTAGTTGGATTGCTCCAAAACTCCTCACCAATTAACAGAATTTTTGGACATATATTATATATATAGCAAATATATATTCAAAGCAAATAATTATGCATTAATTCCAAATGGCCAAAATAAATACTTATGAGCTCCTAAAAATATTGGTTTGATTTTTATCTCTGTCCAATATTTTCAAAGAGCAACATGAACATTTTCTTGGACCCTTTTGGAGCAATTTTTATCTGGGTCATTTCCAGAAATGATTCTGAGGGTTTCACAGATCCCCACTTCAAATTTAAATGGAATTTAAACATGATGCACACAAGAAGGCTAGCCTAGGTCATACCAGAACTAGGGACGTGACATCCCGAGAGAGTTTAGGGCTTGGCGGCGGCTCCATATCGTAAAACGCGATGAATCTTTCTCTCTGATTTTTTTCTCCCCGGACACGAATATATGGAGTTGGAGTTGAGTTCGGTGGAGCTCCAGGGGGCCCATGAGGCAGGGGGCGCGCCCAGGGGGCAGGCGCGCCCCCACCCTCGTGGCAAGGGTGTGGGCCCCTGGCCTTGATTCTTTCGCCAGTATTTTTTATTATTTCCAAAAATAATCTCCGTGGAGTCTTAGGTCATTCCGAGAACTTTTGTTTCTGCACATAAATAACATGTCACGACCGGTTTTTCAATAAAAATATTTATTGAGAAATCGATCCCTTTTACGGACCAGTAGAGAAGAATCCTTCCCACTGGTAGACAATATCTTGATCACAGAAGAAAAACCAGGAGTACTAAATATAATACAAGGTTGAGCGGAGATGGCTCAACAATTTATTACAAGCACGCCAATAAAACATAAAGGCGGATAGGCTGGCATAACTACTGACTCACAATAAAAGCGGTGGTGGGTATGCCACAGTGAACTGGGTGACATGACTCCTGAATCTAACAGCTCTTCGAGCGTCGGAGTGAGTCTCGAGGATTCTTATTGAGGGTGGCGGAAGCGTATATAATACAAGTGACCAATATCCAGGATCGCACGGGACTGACTGGGACTCCTCTAGGCGTCGGACTCACTATCAAACTCTTCATCCATGAGATCGCCTTCGTCAACATCTGGCCAAATCAACAAGCCAGGTGAGTACTATGAAAGTACTCGCAAGACTGTATGGACATGAGATATAACAAATGTAAACATGATGCATATGAACAGATTAATAGAGCGCCCTCAGACAATAGAAGATAGCTATGCATGGGAAATAAAAAGGAAGTCGGGCAGTAGTCCTCCCGAAATCCCAAAGTAGTGCTGAAGGCCAATCGAGTGTCTGAATGACTCCTCGGAAGGGTACAAATGAAATAACAATGCCGCAGTCGGGCGTCAAGGCGACACCACATAAAGGGCTTATAATAGAATATAAATGACAGTGTGTGCCACAGTCGGACGTCTGAGCGACATCACGTAAAGGGCTTATATCAAAAGTAAATAACGAGCGTGCCACAGTCGGACGTCTAAGCGACATCACATAAAGGGCTTATATCAAAAGTAAATAACAAGAATGCCACAGTCGGACGTCTGCGCGACATCACATAAAGGGCTTATATCTCATAACTTGGTATTTCAGTAGCTCATGAATATAACTCATTTCAAGGGAATATTCAGGTACGAGATAAATAACAGGTTAGTCCATCCATAGGAATAACGTTCAACCGGGTTTACCACTCAAGCTTGCTCACCGGGGATTTACCACGGAGACTGACATAGGGACTGACATGGATGTGGATATACTGGCCATGGTCCTTGACCATGGACACGATGACTCGGAAGGATTTGACTCTGCAGAGTTTGTACTCTTGACCACAGCCAACGGATTTCAGTAGCCACCGGGGACTAGTTCCGTTTACTGTGTTTTAGGAGAAAGACATCTAACCAGTACACACCCATTCAATATTCCGATGCCAGGAATCACCCTCGGCAACGTTCAAGAAAAACCTTGAGACGGGGAGGCTACAACCTCGCGTAGCATGGGATCAAATTTATACCGCGCGCTCTAAGGGGTGCCCCCCTCTCGTTCCCAACCGGAAACACCCATGCCCCCTGACCGAATGACTGGCTTTAATCCAGGGCCATGGAACCCTCATCCCGGCCCCTCTATTTGGTGTGTACAAGGAAAGAGGTTAACAACTTACTAAACCGTATTCTTTGCAGAAAACATGTGGCAGCACGAAAGAGGAAGAACGGTAACGTGGCTTAGTCCATGCTAACGTCGGAGTTTATCGGATGACGTAAGACTGGTATGCTACAGCAATACCATCTTACAACCTTTCATGTCACCACATGATCAGGTCATCTCTCATCAAAGGTCACAGTAACTTCGAAACACACGGATAGTTGCCTTGCATGCAACGTAATACTCACCGATGCTCGTATGCCATGTACAACCATTCAAGCATACATGCAAAACACCTATCATATCAAAGGTTCAAACATGCTTGCCTGGTTCGGAGAAGTCGGAGTCTAGCTCGGCGGAGTTCGCGGCTCCGTCACCTCCTCCGGAACCTACGGTATAACGAAACCGTATACTAACGTGAAAATCGTTGCGTGCATAAAAATTGTTCCAAAATTTTCCAAATAAATACTATAAAAACTAGACAAAAATATAAGACTGATAGAAAAAGAATCAATCAAAAATCATCTTTTATTAAAAAGATATAAGGGTTTTAGTCCAGGGACTAATCTGTGATGAAACAGAAAAGAACCAGGGACTTGTTTGAGAAAACAGAAAACGGTTCGGAATGAAATGCGCCAGCCCAAAGGGAAAACGCATTTTGCCCGAAGGCGCTTTCAGAAAACGGTTCGAGGGAGAGAAAGAAGAGAGGCTGACGGGGGGGTCCCACCCGTCAGGTTTAAAACTCCAACGGAGCTCGCCGGCGCCCGAAGGCTGCGGTGGTCGCCGGCGTTGAACCACGGTGAGGCAGAGAGATCGGAGGGTACCAGTAGGTTCAGGTGGTTCTTCCGCGTCGGTGGGTGGTGGACTTGGCCGTCGGAGAGCACCACGTCGACGGCGACACTTTCTCCGGCGGACGGTGGTTCGGGCGATGGTGGAGTACTCCGGTGGGTGCTGCAAACTCCAAATTGATGCGCGGGTCAGAAGAGTGGAAGCATTAGAAGACTACTGGCAAGAGTTGAGGGGTAGGGGTGCACGCACGAGGGTGAATCGAGCTGGGTCCCGAAGCGGGTCGAGGCGGCCGGAGTTGGGGAAGAAGACTCCCACGGGGGCTGCTCAGTGGCTTGGCGTGGTACTGGTGGTGTGTAGAGGTGGTGCGGGTTCGAGTTCGAGCTCGGGGCCTCCTTTTATAGGCGATCCGACGGGGTGGCCGTGAACGGGATAGCTCCGGCGAGCAATTACGGCGAGGCAGAGGTTGGGCAGGGGGTTTAGGTGGCTAGGCATCATCAGGCAGGATCACTGGCACCGTTCCTCCGCTAAACCTCGGTCGGGCTTGGTGTAACACGCCGGTCCCCGACGGAACGGCCGTACGGGCACGGCGGCGGCAGGGAGCGCGCTCCGCGCCTAGCAGTTCACGACGACGGACGGCAGCGTGCACGAGTGAGTGGATGGCCACACGGTGGCCTCTGGTGGCTTGGGCGGCGCTGGACGGCGCCGTCCAACGCTGCGCCTCTCTGGCAGCCGCAAAGGCCGCTGCTGCCGTCGCTCACGGGGTGGCGCACCTCCTCCTGCTCATCGCCGACGCCCGCAAGCCTCCAGGCGATCGTGCGGTGCAGGGATAAGAAGGAAGCACAGGGCGCACGGCGCCACCGCGGCCACTGACGAGATCGAGAAGGGGCTCTGAAGAAAACGACAGTAGTCTCTGAAACTGTTAACTGAACTATCTGAACTTGACAGAAGCAGTGCCATTCAGGTGTTCGACGAAATGATTTGGCATGAAGAAATTTTTTTCTGGAGCTGGGACTTGGTGAGGTGACCTCTCAATGCATCCAGAGGCTGCCTGAATTTTCTCAGATATTTAGGAGGAGAAAGCAAATGAATTTCATCAAATTTGGCAAATATGGTCCAAACTTGCGGCAAGCTCAATTTGAAATATTTGAACTGGAGACCAGTGGATTTTCATGGATCTTGGTTGAGGGCTCTAAGGACTAGCCAGGGAAAATTGTTTGGAGGCCAAACTCAAAGTAGAAATGGTAGTCCCTTTGTAAATCTCCAAGGATCAAAATAGAAGGCAGAAAATATTTTTGATAGGAATTAAATGGAAGAAAATTCATGGGGAGGTTCAACTTGCTGGATTTGAAATATATCTTGACTCAAAGGGGGGGAATGGCTTCTGGGAGGGGATTTCCACTTAGGTCATGGCAAGAGGAGATTTTGAAAGGGGAGAAGATCACTCCAAAAGCCATAGGGCTATTTTAAAAGAAAAGATTTTCAAGAGCTTTTCCAAATGAAAAACATTTGTGATGAGCCAACATGAGATGGAAAAACCTCCAAGACCAAAGATCAAGTTTTGGATGGAACCAAATAAAATACTTGTCATAGAAGAAAAAAATTGAGAGGGAGAGTTCTTTAGAAGAAAAAAGTTTTAAAATAACCTCCCTCAAAACAAATAAAAGATTTTGAAAAAAGACCCAAAAAAAATTTGGGTGTCACAACACCTACCCCCTTAGAAAAAATCCCGTCCCCGAGATTTCAGTTGATCCTCAAATAGCTGTGGGTACTCTGCCTGAGGAAAATCTTCCCTTTCCCATGTAGCTTCATCCTCGGTGTGATTGCTCCACTGGACCTTGAAAAATTTAGTTGTTTTCTGACGGGTCCTCGTTTCAGACTCCTCCAATATCTTTACTGGCCGCTCTCTGTAGGTGAGGTCTGGTTGCACATCAATGCCCTCATGAGATACATGCTTTACCGGGTTACTTACACATTTCCTCAATTGTGAGACGCGGAACACGTCGTGGACGTCTGACAGCTCTTTGGGTAGGTCTAGCTGGTAGGCTACTGCGCCTCTTCGTGCAATTACACAGAAGGGTCCAATAAATCTTGGGGCTAGCTTCCCCTTAATTTTGAACCGTTGCAGGCCCCTCATAGGAGACACTCGGAGGTATACGTAATCACCGGGTTCAAAGCTGACCTCATGATGTTTTCGATCGTAGTAGCTCTTTTGTCGGCTTTGAGTTGTCTTGAGTCTGTCCCTGATCTGTTTAACTTTCTCCTCGGCTTCCTTGAGCATGTCTGGGCCGAAGATACGACTGTCACCTGTCTCTGACCAATTTAGTGGGGTACGACACCTCCGTCCGTACAATGCTTCAAAAGGTGCCATTTGTAAGCTGGCCTGGTAACTGTTGTTGTAAGCAAACTCGGCATATGGCAAACTTTCTTCCCAACTGGATCCATAGGTGAGCACACAAGCTCTCAGCATGTCCTCTAGGATTTGGTTCACGCATTCCGTTTGTCCATCAGTCTGAGGGTGGTACGCTGTACTGAATGCTAGTTGAGTGCCCAGAGCTTGTTGTAAGTGATCCCAGAATTTAGAGACAAATTGAGTGCCTCGGTCGGATATTATAGTCTTTGGGACTCCATGCAGACAAACTATACGGGAGAGATTAAGCTTAGCAAGCCTTTGAGTGGAGTAGGTCGTCTTCACGGGGATGAAATGTGCTACCTTGGTTAGCCTATCTGTGATGACCCATATGGCATCATTTCTGCGTTGCAATCGAGGTAGTCCGACGATGAAGTCCATTCCAATTTCATCCCATTTCCACTCAGGTATCATGTTTGGCTGTAGTAGCCCTGCTGGCTTTTGATGCTCGGCTTTTATGCGCTGACATGAATCGCAACAAGTGATGAATGCGGCTATATCCCTTTTCATACCGTGCCACCAAAATCTTTCCTGAATGTCTTTGTACATTTTGGTTCCTCCAGGGTGGATTGAATATGGAGCAGTGTGGCTTTCGGTTAGGATTTGCTGTTTGAGTTCCTCAATGTTTGGTACGCAAAGTCTGTCCCCGTACCATAATATTCCCTCATTGTCTGTGACGAACTCTGAAGCCTTGCCAAGGCTCATTTTTCTCTTTATACCTTCGATGCTGGGATGTCCATGCTGAGCCTTCTTAATTTGTTCCATTAGGGTGGGGTGTATCTCCAGATTTGATATGTTGCCCTCAGAGACTAACACCATGTTGAGTCTAGCGAACTCCTGCTGAAACTCAGGCCTCAAGTTCGGTGGACTGTCGTTGCCCGGGCTGGGGTTCTGACTAAGAGCATCTGGCACTACATTTGCTTTCCCTGGATGGTAGTGAATGTCGACATCATAGTCCTTGACCAATTCCAACCAGCGTCGTTGTCGTAAATTTAGCTCTGGTTGTGTGAAAATATATTTAAGGCTCTTGTGGTCCGTATATATTTCACAGCGATTTCCCAACAGAAAGTGCCTCCACTCTTTGAGCGCATGGATGACCGCTGCTAGCTCCAAGTCATGAGTAGGATAATTTTCCTCATGCTTCCGTAATTGCCGGGAAGCATATGCGACAACTTTGCCGTCCTGCATCAATACGCATCCGAGGCCCTTTCGGGACGCGTCACAATACACTTCAAAACTCTTGTGTATATCCGGCACAACCAAAACCGGTGCTGTTGTTAGTTTCTTCTTGAGCTCTTGGAAGCTTTTCTCGCATGCTTCCGTCCATACAAATTTCTTGTCTTTCTTGAGCAACTGGGTCATTGGTTTTGCCACAGTGGAGAATCCTTCAATAAATCTTCGGTAATATCCAGCCATTCCTAGGAAACTCTGTACATCTGTTACGTTGGCTGGTGGTTTCCAGTCAAGTATGGCTTTGACCTTTTCTGGGTCTACGGCCACGCCTTCTTGGGTCAATATATGGCCCAGAAAACCAACTTGTCTTAGCCAAAATTCGCATTTGCTAAATTTGGCATACAATTGATGTTTCCTTAATTCTCCCAATACAATTTTGAGATGCTCAGCATGCTCTTCGGGTGTCCTTGCGTACACCAGAATATCGTCAATGAACACCACTACAAATTTGTCCATGAATTTCATAAACACTTTGTTCATGAGGTGGACAAAATATGCGGGGGCGTTCGTCAGTCCAAATGGCATTACTGTGAACTCATATAATCCGTATCTGGAGGTGAATGCTGTCTTAGGGATATCTTCTGTCCGTACTTTTAATTGATGATATCCCGATCTTAAATCAATTTTTGAGAACACCTTGGCTTGGGCGAGCTGGTCAAACAAATCATTTACCCGTGGCATCGGATATTTGTTTTTGATGGTGACCATGTTGAAGGCTCGATAGTCTATACACAATCTCAGTGTCCCATCCTTTTTCTTGGCGAACAATACTGGCGAACCCCAAGGTGAGGAGCTGGCTCGAATAAATCCTTTGTCCAGTAATTCCTTGATTTGCTTCTTCAATTCTACCAACTCTGAGGGTGACATTCTATAAGGTTTCTTATAGATGGGGGTGGTGCCCGGTGCTAGTTCAATGCTGAACTCTATCTCTCGGTCTAGTGGCATGCCTGGTAGTTCTTCAGGAAACACGTCGGGAAACTCGCACACCACTGGAACTTTTCTCAGTTCTGAAATGTCCACTTTGTTCAACTTTGGCTGCCGTGACCGTGGTCTCTCTCGAGCTGTAACCTTTATTGTCTTGCCGTGATGATGAGTGAGAATCACAGTCCGATTGAAACAATTAATAAATCCCTTGTTGGTGGTCAACCAGTCCATCCCTAGGATAACATCCAGTCCTTTATTTTCCAACACGATGAGATTAGCTTGAAACTTTAGTCCTTCGAATTCAATAATCACTCCTTGGCAGTAACTCTGAGTGATCTGCTTATTCCCGGGGGACTTGATAATCATAGATTTTTCCAAAGGAAGAATCGGAAAACCATGTTGCAAGACAAAACTCTTCGAAATGAACGAGTGAGAAGCTCCGGAATCAAACAAAACCGTGGCAGGTACTGTGTTGACAGGGAACGTACCGAGTACGATGTCTGGAGCATTCTGTGCTTCTTCCTTGGTCACATGGTTCAGGTGACCCTTCCTGTGATTGTTGTTGGGATTGAAATTGTTACGCTTGGGGGCTGGATTGTTCCCACCATTGTTCGGCTTGGGGGTCGAGTTCCTTGGTTTTGGGCACTGTTTGGCATAGTGCCCTTCTTCTCCACAAGCATAGCAAGTGACCCCTGGGCGGTACGTGAAGTCCTTGTCCCTGGAATGAAACTGTCTGGTTGGCCTTATAGCAGTAGTCATGGATTTTCTCGCTTCATTCCTCTGAACCTCAGTCTTGCTTCGATTGTTGCGAGCAAGAGTCGTCTTGTCCCTTTTCTGCTTACGGATATCCTCCAGACTGCGGCGCTCATTCTCCAAAGTAATGGCCTTGTCAACCAGAGTTTTGAAATCTAGGAAAGTGTGTACGACCAGTTGGCATCTTAGTGCTGGTGCCAGGCCGTCCAAAATTTTTTCCATCCTTTTGTTCTCAGTCATATGCTCATCATAAGCATAACGAGATAGCTGGGTAAACTGACTGTTGTATTCCGTCACTGTCATGCCTCTCTGCTTGAGGTCATCGAACTCCCTCTTCTTGATTTTTATGATGCTCCTGGGGATGTGTGCCCCACGAAAGCCTTCCTTAAACTCTTCCCAGGTGATGTTATGTTCACTGGGATGCATGTGTAGGAAGTTCTCCCACCATGCGGCAGCTGCTCCAGTGAGGTAGTGAGGTGCATAAAGCACCTTCTCATGATCTGAACATTGAGCAATAATCAACTTTCTTTCGACGTCTCGAAGCCAATCATCGGCTTCAAGCGGCCTATCAGTGTGAGCAAACGTTGGAGGGCGTGTCTTCTGTAGTTCAGACAACTTGGAGTGTGGTTGGTATGGCTCACGGTGGTTCCCCATATCGATGACGTGATTCATCATCTCTTGGTGCTGTTGCTGGCTTTGTTCGAAAAGGCGGCATACTTGAGATAAGGCTGCCTCGCTGTCCTGTTGACTAGACTGCCCCTGTGTGAAGTTGTTGCTTGTCTGTGTTCCATAAACTTCTTCGGGTGGATTTGGCATGGAACGAGTCCACGGACGAGACATTTTCCACTCTGGGGTATATTTTGCAAAACTCATGAGATGAACTGTGTGGCACAAGGAAAATTTTGCAAAGGCGAAATTTTTTTAAAAGACCTCAAGATTTTCAAGAAAATATTTGATTTCGCACGGAGAAGTATTGCTCAGCACAAATCTTACACGAGATACGCAAATATACGATACATCACTCAGGATGTGCGTACACACTCCTGACATATTATTAGGCTAGCACACTGCTCCGGGATCCTACATGATGCGCACATAACAACCACAAACTTACGTACATGTACAACATATCATACATGCAGACACATCGCGCGGCTACTAGGTGCACTCAGTCGGAGATGGTGAAGATGTCCTTCCCCTTGCCTAGGGTAAGACCCAGCGGTGCAGGAGACTCAACCTCCACCTCCTCCCTAATAGGCTCCAGGCGCGTAGCACTGCGCCGAGGAGATGGCGCGGGTGCGACAGGCGGTAGTGTGGGTGCGGCAGGCGGTGCAGCTCTGACTGGAGTAGGAGCAATGACCTGGTCGAACTCCTCAGTGGTAGGCAGACGGCGGGCGGTGGCCAAAATGGCAGGTGAATAGGATGCTGAGGATGAGACGAACGTCAGTGGCGGAGCCATCTGGAGAAGCTCCCTCCTGTTGGCCGAATATCCCCGAACTAAGTCCATACGGGCAGCCACAAGACCGTCCACGAGGTCGTCGAAAGCTGCCTCCAGAACTTTGAGATACTCAACAAGCATCTCGATAGCTTCATCTCGCTCTCCCCTATGGCAGGCGAATGCATAGTGACACGTATATGGCACATGGCATGGGAGGTAGCGGTAGCGACGAGTCTTCATCGAAGGAAGAATGTCCCGAAGGCGAGCTATCGCCTCACGGGCAGCCATCTGCATGGCATGCCTCTCCGTAGGCATGGCCCTTCCCACAAAACGGAAGTGGCGAGACGCAGAACGTCCTCCCTTGAATTGCACCACGGCCTGGTGCATAGACACGTCGTCGCTGAGCTTGTGCTGGTAAAGTGTGAACTCCGGACGAGTCGCCGGCCCGATCGCGAGCTTGGTGATGGAGACGAGGAGTTTGACAAACCCCTCGGGCACATTGGTGAACACCTGGGACTCGCAGTCGTTGCCAGCCATCTACAAAAGTAGGCAAAAATTCTGAGTAGTCAAATCATAAATTTATGATGACCAACAGAAAATAGCTATATTTGCAAAATGCTGAAAAAGCACTAAGACGCTAATAACCGATTAGCGATCGCACCTAGTGGCTTCCTACAGTCAGCCTGGCTCTGATACCAAGCTTGTCACGACCGGTTTTTCAATAAAAATATTTATTGAGAAATCCATCCCTTTTACGGACCAGTAGAGAAGAATCCTTCCCACTGGTAGACAATATCTTGATCACAGAAGAAAAACCGGGAGTACTAAATATAATACAAGGTTGAGCGGAGACGGCTCAACAATTTATTACAAGCACGCCAATAAAACATAAAGGCGGATAGGGTGGCATAACTACTGACTCACAATAAAAGCGGTGGTGGGTATGCCACAGTGAAGTGGGTGACATGACTCCTGAATCTAACAGCTCTTCGAGCGTCGGAGTGAGGCTCGAGGATTCTTATTGAGGGTGGCGGAAGCGTATATAATACAAGTGACCAATATCCAGGATCGCACGGGACTGACTGCGACTCCTCTAGGCGTCGGACTCACTATCAAACTCTTCATCCATGAGATCGCCTTCGTCAACATCTGGCCAAATCAACAAGCCAGGTGAGTACTATGAAAGTACTCGCAAGACTGTATGGACATGAGATATAACAAATGTAAACATGATGCATATGAACAGATTAATAGAGCGCGCTCAGACAATAAAAGATAGCTATGCATGGGAAATAAAAAGGAAGTCGGGCGGTAGTCCTCCCGAAATCCCAAAGTAATGCTGAAGGCCAATCGAGTGTCTGAATGACTCCTCGGAAGGGTACAAATGAAATAACAATGCCGCAGTCGGGCGTCAAGGCGACACCACATAAAGGGCTTATAATAGAATATAAATGATAGTGTGTGCCACAGTCGGACGTCTGAGCGACATCACGTAAAGGGCTTATATCAAAAGTAAATAACGAGCGTGCCACAGTCGGACGTCTAAGCGACATCACATAAAGGGCTTATATCAAAAGTAAATAACAAGAATGCCACAGTCGGACGTCTGCGCGACATCACATAAAGGGCTTATATCTCATAACTTGGTATTTCAGTAGCTCATGAATATAACTCATTTCAAGGGAATATTCAGGTACGAGATAAATAACAGGTTAGTCCATCCATAGGAATAACGTTCAACCAGGTTTACCACTCAAGCTTGCTCACCGGGGATTTACCACGGAGACTGACATAGGGACTGACATGGATGTGGATATACTGGCCATGGTCCTTGACCATGGACACGATGACTCGGAAGGATTTGACTCTGCAGAGTTTGTACTCTTAACCACGGCCAACGGATTTCAATAGCCACCGGGGACTAGTTCCGTTTACGGTGTTTTAGGAGAAACACATCTAACCAGTACACACCCATTCAACATTCCGATGCCAGGAATCACCCTCGGCAACGTTCAAGAAAAACCTTGAGACGGGGAGGCTACAACCTCGCGTAGCATGGGATCAAATTTATACCGCGCGCTCTAAGGGGTGCCCCCCTCTCGGTCCCAACCGGAAACACCCATGCCCCCTGACCGGATGACTGGCTTTAATCCAGGGCCATGGAACCCTCATCCCGGCCCCTCTATTTGGTGTGTACAAGGAAAGAGGTTAACAACTTACTAAACTGTATTCTTTGCAGAAAACATGTGGCAGCACGAAAGGGGAAGAACGGTAACGTGGCTCAGTCCACGCTAACGTCGGACTTTATCGGATGATGTAAGACTGGTATGCTACAACAATACCATCTTACTACCTTTCATGTCACCACATGATCAGGTCATCTCTCATCAAAGGTCACAGTAACTTCGAAACACACGGATAGTTGCCTTGCATGCAACGTAATACTCACCGATGCTCGTATGCCATGTACAACCATTCAAGCAAACATGCAAAACACCTATCATATCAAAGGTTCAAACATGCTTGCCTGGTTCGGAGAAGTCGGAGTCTAACTCGGCGGAGTTCGCGGCTCCGTCACCTCCTCCGGAACATACGGTATAACGAAACCGTATACTAACGTGAAAATCGTTGCGTGCATAAAAATTGTTCCAAAAATTTTCCAAGTAAATACTATAAAAAACTAGACAAAAATATAAGACTCGTAGAAAAAGAATCAATCAAAAATCATCTTTTATTAAAAAGATATAAGGGTTTTAGTCCAGGGACTAATCTGTGATGAAACAGAAAAGAACCAGGGACTTGTTTGAGAAAACAGAAAACGGTTCGGAATGAAATGCGCCAGCCCAAAGGGAAAACGCATTTTGCCCGAAGGCGCTTTCAGAAAACGGTTCGAGGGAGAGAAAGAAGAGAGGCTGACGGGGGGGTCCCACCCGTCAGGTTTAAAACTCCAACGGAGCTCGCCGGCGCCCGAAGGCTGCGGTGGTCGCCGGCGTTGAACCACGGCGAGGCAGAGAGATCGCAGGGTACTAGTAGGTTCAGGTGGTTCTTCCGCATCGGTGGGTGGTGGACTTGGCCGTCGGAGAGCACCACGTCGACGGCGACACTTTCTCCGGCGGACGGTGGTTCGAGCGATGGTGGAGTACTCCGGTGGGTGCTGCAAACTCCAAATTGATGCGCGGGTCAGAAGAGTGGAAGCATTAGAAGACTACTGGCAAGAGTTGAGGGGTAGGGGTGCATGCACGAGGGTGAATCGAGCTGGGTCCCGAAGCGGGTCGAGGCGGCCGGAGTTGGGGAAGAAGACTCCCACGGGGGCTGCTCAGTGGATTGGCGTGGTACTGGTGGTGTGTAGAGGTGGTGCAGGTTCGAGTTCGAGCTCGGGGCCTCCTTTTATAGGCGATCTGAGGGGGTGGCCGTGAACGGGATAGCTCCGGCGAGCAATTACGGTGAGGCAGAGGTTGGGCAGGGGGTTTAGGTGGCTAGGCATCATCAGGGAGGATCACTGGCACCGTTCCTCCGCTAAACCTTGGTCGGTCTTGGTGTAACACGCCGGTCCCCGACGGAACGGCCGTACGGGCACGGCGGCGGCAGGGAGCGCGCTCCGCGCCTAGCAGTTCACGACGACGGACGGCAGCATGCACGGGTGAGTGGATGGCCACGCGGTGGCCTCTAGTGGCTTGGGCGGCGCCGTCCAACGCTGCGCCTCTCTGGCAGCCGCAAAGGCCGCTGCTGCCGTCGCTCACGGGGTGGCGCACCTCCTCCTGCTCATCGCCGACGCCCGCAAGCCTCCAGGCGATCGTGCGGCGTAGGGATAAGAAGGAAGCACAGGGCGCACGGCGCCACCGCGGCCACTGACGAGATCGAGAAGGGGCTCTGAAGAAAACGACAGTAGTCTCTGAAACTGTTAACTGAACTATCTGAACTTGACAGAAACAGTGCCATTCAGGTGTTCGACGAAATGATTTGGCATGAATAAATTTTTTTCTGGAGCTGGGACTTGGTGAGGTGACCTCTCAATGCATCCAGAGGCTGCCTGAATTTTCTCAGATATTTAGGAGGAGAAAGCAAATGAATTTCATCAAATTTGGCAAATATGGTCCAAACTTGCAGCAAGCTCAATTTGAAATATTTGAACTAGAGACCAGTGGATTTTCATGGATCTTGGTTGAGGGCTCTAAGGACTAGCCAGGGAAAATTGTTTGGAGGCCAAACTCAAAGTAGAAATGGTACTCCCTTTGTAAATCTCCAAGGATCAAAATAGAAGGCAGAAAATATTTTTGATAGGAATTAAATGGAAGAAAATTCATGGGGAGGTTCAACTTGCTGGATTTGAAATATATCTTGACTCGAAGGGGGGGAATGGCTTTTGGGAGGGGATTTCCACTTAGGTCATGGCAAGAGGAGATTTTGAAATGGGAGAAGATCACTCCAAAAGCCATAGGGCTATTTTAAAAGAAAAGATTTTCAAGAGCTTTTCCAAATGAAAAACATTTGTGATGAGCCAACATGAGATGGAAAAACCACCAAGACCAAAGATCAAGTTTTGGATGGAACCAAATAAAATACTTGTCATAGAAGAAAAAAATTGAGAGGGAGAGTTCTTTAGAAGAAAAAAAGTTTTAAAATAACCTCCCTCAAAACAAATAAAAGATTTTGAAAAAAGACCAAAAAAAATTGGGTGTCACATAACACCATGTCAATTCATCTGAAAACAGCGTCAGTCCGGGTTAGTTCCATTCAAATCATGCAAGTTAGAGTCCAAAACAAGGGCAAAAGTGTTTGGAAAAGTAGACACGACGGAGACGTATCAACTCCCCCAAGCTTAAACCTTTGCTTGTCCTGAAGCAATTCAGTTGATAAACTGAAAGTGATAAAGAAAAACTTTTACAAACTCTGTTTGCTCTTGGTGTTGTAAATATGTAAAGCCAGCATTCAAGTTTTCAGCAAAGATTATGAACTAACCATATTCACAATAACTCTTAGGTCTCGTGTTTACTCATATCAATGGCATAATCAACTAGCGAGCAATAATAATAAATCTCGGATGACAACACTTTCTCAAAACAATCATGATATGATATAACAAGATGGTATCTCGCTAGCCTTTCTGAGACCGCAAAACATAAATGCAGAGCACCTTTAAAGATCAAGGACTGACTAAACATTGTAATTCATGGTAAAAGAGATCCAGTCATACCCAATATAAATTAATAGTAATGGATGCAAATGACAGTGGTGCTCTCCAGCTGGTGATTTTTAATAAGAGGGTGATGACTCAACATAAAAGTAAATAGATAGGCCCTTCGCAGAGGGGAGCAGGGATTTGTAGAGGTGCCAGAGCTCCGTTTTTTGAAATAGAGATAAATTATATTTTGAGCGGCATACTTTCATTGTCAACATAACAACCGAGAGATCTCGATAACTTCCATGCTACTCACATTATAGGCGGTTCCCAAACAGAATGGTAAAGTTTATACTCCCCCTCCACCAACAAGCATCAATCCATGGCTTGCTCGAAACAATGAGTGCCTCCAACTAACAACAGTCCCGGGGGAGTTTTGTTTGCAATTATTTTGATTTCATTTGCATAAAGCATGGTACTGGGCATCCCGGTGACCAGCCATTTTCTTGTGAGTGAGGAGCGGAGTCCACTCCTCTTGAGAATAACCCGCCTAACATGGAAGATACAGACAGCCCTAGTTGATACATGAGCTATTCGAGCATACAAAACAGAATTTCATTTGAAGGTTTAGAGTTTGGCACATACAAATTTACTTGGAACGACAGGTAGATACCGCATATAGGAAGGTATGGTGGACTCATATGAAATAACTTTGGGGTTTAAGGGACTGGATGCACAAGCAGTATTCCCGCTTAGTACAAGTGAAGGCTAGCAAAAGACTGGGAAGCGACCAACTAGAGAGCGACAACAGTCATGAACATGCATTAAAATTAATAAACATTGAGTGCAAGCATGAGTAGGATATAATCCACCATGAACATAAATATCATGAAGGCTATGTTGATTTGTTTCAACTACATGCGTGAACATGTGCCAAGTCCAGTCACTTGAATCATTCAAAGGAGGATACCACCCTATTATACCACATCACAACCATTTTAATAGCATGTTGTCACGCAAGGTAAACCATTATAAACTCCTAGCTAATTAAGCATGGCATAAGCAACTATAATCTCTAATTGTCATTGCAAACATGTTTATTCATAATAGGCTGAATCAGGAACGATGAACTAATCATATTTACAAAAACAAGAAAGGTCGAGTTCATACCAGCTTCTCTCATCTCAATCAGTCCATCATATATCGTCATAATTGCCTTTCACTTGCACGGCCGAACGATGTGAATAATAATAATAGTGCACGTGCATTGGACTAAGCTGGAATCTGCAGGCATTCAATAAACAGGAGAAGACAAGGCAATATGGGCTCTTGGTTAAATCAACAATAATGCATAATAGATCCACTTCAACATTTTCATTATGGTCTTCTCCTATCGACCCCCAAAGAAAAAGAAAATAAATAAAACTATTTACACGGGAAAGCTCCCGACAAGCAAAAGAAGAACAGGAAATCTTTTTGGGTTTTCTTTTAATTATTACTACTATGGCAAGAAAGTAAACTAGCTAAAAGCTACAACTAATTTTTTTAGTTTTCTTTCTTAAGGTTTATCAAACACACAAAAAGAAAGCATAAAAAAGGAAAATAAACTAGGATGGATATTACAATGAAAGAGTATGAGCACCGACATCTAGCAATGAGTGTGTGAACATGAATATAATGTCCGTGAGAAATACGTACTCCCCCAAGCTTAGGCTTTTGGCCTAAGTTGGTCTATTGCCACGGCTGTTGTTGGGGATATTACCACTGGGCGTAAACCGACCAGGAGAGGCTGGGTTAACCCCATAAGTAGTTCATCTGTATCTGAAGTCCATGAAGACAGATGGTGACGCTTTATGGAGGCCCAGGGCCCAAAGCCGGTTTAAGGCCTGTAGACATAAACCGGCATTGATATGTAAACTTGTGTTGTAAGATAGAAGTAGCAGAGACCGAGACGGACACGATTATGAGCCGGCCTCGGGATTCTGTAAACCGACGGGCGTCAACCCATGTATATAAGGGGACGACCCGTCGGCGGTTCAAGGACAACAGACAACAACTCGAGAATCAGGCAAAGCGTATTCGCTCCCTGGTCATCGAAACCCCAACAATTCCATCACAACTAGACGTAGGCTTTTACCTTCATCGTAAGGGGCCGAACTAGTATAAAAACTCTCTTGCGTCCCTTGTCCGCTTTAACCCCTTTAAGTTAACCCGTAGCGATGGCTCCTTGACTAAGTCCTTTCTCTAGGACATCTGCCGTGACAAAACCACGATA
This sequence comes from Triticum aestivum, assembly GCF_018294505.1. Lineage (NCBI taxonomy): Eukaryota > Viridiplantae > Streptophyta > Magnoliopsida > Poales > Poaceae > Triticum > Triticum aestivum. Next base: position 345,357,010 of record NC_057796.1, read on the forward strand.
GTTGGCGCCAACCGTGGGGCTATCGCACGATGGTTTCAAGTTCTTGGAGGGCAACTTCGAAGGACTCAAGGGTTACGCTGTGGGCCGGATGACCAAGAGTCGTCGCGGCAAGCTCTACATCGACGATGCAGGCTGGGGCCCCGAGGCCGGCTCAATCGAGTACGGGTACCGGGTCCCCTTTGGTGGCTACATGTTTTCATTGGCAAGATCGGCGAACCGGGCCCTGAGCCGAACATCTGCACCGACCTCGTCGAAACGGCTCAGCGTGCGAGATCTGCCCGGGTCAAGCCTGTCATGAAGCGTGCCTTCGTGGGAGTTATCCATGGAGGGGAATCTGAGGATAGATCGGAATCTGGTGGTGAGACCGTCGTTTATTCCGGCGACGAGTCATCGACCAGAGAAACCGAGTCGTTATATCAGTTACAAGATGGCCGGATTGGGGCTGTTCCGATGGCGACAGTATTCCGGACCCCTTTGATCTGCCAAACCGGGTTGCGATCTTCATGGCTGGTACGCAACCGGTGCTCCACTCTTGGACCGCAGCGGCGATGATTTCCGGATCGGCAGCGACAATAGCGGCCGGGGCAGGAGGCCCTGTGCGACCGCCAGCTCAGGTTCTATCTTATTTGTTTGACGCATTGGCAACGCTGATGGCGGAGGTTAACCCGGCGGATCAGGATGCGCACAATGCGGAAATCGCGAAAGCAAAAGATCAGATCACCCAGGCCAAAGCCGACTTAGCAGCTGAGGATACCAGGATAGCCGCGGAGCGGGCTGCTTTGGATGCACAAGCTTACCGGATTATGCTAGATCAGAGTGCGTCGAACAAAGTCCTGAAAAGGAGGCACCGATCTCGCCTGCCGCCGGTTTATGACGCTAGAAATCTCTTTAACACCCCAGGAGCAGGGACCAGTAATCCGCCGGTGGTAAACCGGGCGGAGGCACCTGGAGCAGGAGCGCCGGTTCAGCCACGTTTGGTGGATCCGCCTCGTCAGAACAACATTGTAGCACCGCATGTCCCCACGCCACCGGGTCATTATTCTAACCCGATGGACAACATTGTCGCTGCCGCTTCACGGCTGGCGGCCATCCCGACCGAAGGCGATTCTCCGGCGGCGGTCGAGACGCGTCGGGTTAAGGAGCTTCTTCAGACAGCCTTGGTTCAACAGGAGGCTTATTCATATAGTCGCGATCGGATTCCACTCCCCGTCCAAGCCGGAGTTACAGCAGGCGTATGGATGAACCGGCAGTGTCAAGCAATGCGAGGAACCGTGATCCGCCCCATGGCAATAACCCGGCGGGTGGTGCTGGTGATGCTCAGGAGGTGGTGGACCAGGCTTGGGCACGCAGAGAGGCCGAGTTAGCGGCGCAGCGTGAAGCCCGTCAGCTTACTCCGGTTCGTCCAACCACATCGGTGGAACCAGGATTTACCTCTAGTTCTTTGGGAGTGTCGTGTCTCGTCCCGGCGTATTGCAATGTGCGCCTGCCCAAGGATTTCAAGGGCCCGCGCAAGGTGCTGAATTACACCGCCGATTTATCCCCTGAAACATGGGTCGAAAGCTATGAGATGGCCATGGAGATGCTGGATGTAGATGATGCGGCATGTGCGAAATACTTCACCATGATGCTAGAAGGGACAGCCCGCACTTGGTTAAAGAGCTTACCGGCTAATTCTATCAGGTCATGGGCCGAGTTGAGAGCCCGGTTTATTCAGAATTTCAAGGATACATGCAAGCAGCCCATTTCAATTGTGGACTTAGCTGCCTGTGTCCAGGAGGAAGGAGAGTCAACAACCCATTGGGTGCGCCGGGTTTCAGAGATTATGCATTCATCGGACTGCATCAACGCTGACACCGCAGTTTTAACATTGGAAGGCAATTGCCGGTTTGAACCCCTGAAGTTGAAGTTGGGACGGCTCAAATGTCATTGTAATGACATGGGAACCCTCATGGCTGCACTGGTGAAGTATGCCGACTCTGATAGTACCAAGGATCCCGAGTCTGACGATGATAAGACAGGGAAGGGAAAAAAGAGCGGCAACGCCAAGGGGCAGCACCACAACCCGGCGGGTCATGGAAACGGCGGCAAGCGTAAGGCGGACCATGGTTTAGACTTTGTGGCTAATACTAATACACATGACAAGGGCCAGCGGCGTAAGGGTAAACCGCCCCAGCGCGGTGGAAGGCCAAGTCCTAATCCGGACTGTTTGTCTTATCTATTGAACCAGCCCTGTCCAAAGCATGGGACGAAGGAGGACCCATCCACGCACCTCTGGAAAGATTGTTACATCATGCAAGAGTTCAAAAATTCTGATTCTTTCCGGTATGATCATGGACCAGGAGGCGGTTCGGGCCCCGGCTCTCATGGGTCGGGTTATGGCGGAGGAAATTCCGGTTCAGGCTTCCACGGTAATCAGGGTGGACATAACAATCAAAGTAATCAGGGTAACCAAGGTGGCTATAATCATCAGGGCAATCAGCAGCAGCAGCAGTCGGGTTACCAGAGCAACCCGAAGCAGTTGAATAGCGGACAGTATCATGTCTTCACCACTAGCTTGGACAGGCGCAATCAGAAGCTTCGTAAAAGGGCGGTGAATGTCGTTGAACCGGCGGTCCCCCGATACTTACGCTGGTCTAAACAGCCTATTGTGTGGAGTCGAGAGGATCATCCACCCCGGATTGATAATCCGGGTCATCTGGCGTTGGTGGTGGCGCCTTAGTGGGAGGCTATAAGTTCACCAAGGTACTCATGGACGGAGGGAGTAGTATCAATATCCTTTATCATGAAACTTTCCGTCGCATGGGGTTAACAGATAAAAATCTTAAACCGTCCAACACGGTGTTCCATGGTGTGGTGTCTGGTAAATCGGCGTATCCTATTGGTAAGATAGCTCTGGAGGTGGCTGTTGGAGATGAGCATGACTCAAGATCAGAAACTTTGACCTTTGAAGTGGTGAAAATCAAAAGCCTGTATCATGCCCTATTTGGACGGCCAGCTGATGCTAAGTTTATGGCACGGCCTTGTTATGTCTATCTGCAGCTCAAGATGCCGGGTCACAAGGGAACTATAACCATGCATGGGAGCCGCAAGATTGCTCTGTAGTGTGAAGAAGGTGATGCGGCTTATGCTAAGTCGGTTTGTGCAACAGAAGAGTTGAAGTTTTACAAGGACAATGTTGATCCGGCAGATATGACTTCATTGAAGAAACCAACTACAGAGCATGATCCGGCCCTGAAGTTTAAATCGGCTGATGAGACTAAGCTTGTTGACTTCGTGCCTGGCGATTCGTCCAAGCAGTTTAGCATTAGCGCTAACTTGGATCCGAAATAGGAAAGCGCGCTCATCGAGTTCATCCGTGAGAATCGGGACATCTTTGCATGGAAGCCTTCTGACATGCCAGGTGTACCGAGAGAACTCGCTGAGCACACTCTCAATGTTGATCCCAAGTATAAACCGGTCAAGCAGTTTCTCTGTCGGTTCAATGAAGAAAGACGCAAGGCTATTGGAGAAGAAGTAGCCAGACTCTTGGCGGCTGGATTTATGGTTGAAGTATTCCATCCTGAGTGGTTGGCTAATCCGGTGCTGGTCCTGAAGAAGAATGGCACTTGGCGTATGTGTGTGGACTACACAGATCTCAACAAAGCTTGTCCAGCACATCCTTTTGCCCTTCCCCGTATTGATCAAATTATTGATGCTATGGCGGGTTGTGAGCGTTTAAGCTTTTTGGATGCATATTCTGGTTATCATCAGATCAAAATGGCAGTTAAGGACCAGGAGAAGACAGCCTTCATAACTCCCTTTGGAGCCTTCTGCTATGTGTCCATGCCCTTTGGGCTCAAGAGTGCCCAGGCGACTTATCAACGGTGTGTGCAGAATTGTCTTCATAAACAGATCGGCCGCAATGTTCACGCCTATGTGGATGATATTGTGGTAAAATCAAGAAAGAAGGAGACATTGATTGATGACTTGAAGGAAACCTTTGATAACCTGCGGGTTTATAAAATGATGCTTAATCCGGCCAAGTGTATCTTTGGTGTACCTGCAAGCAAGCTCTTGGGCTTTTTGGTGTCTAACAGGGGCATTGAAGCTATCCGGAAAAGATCAAAGCCATCACCTCCTTGGCTAAACCGAAGTGTATCAATGATGTTCAACGCCTGGCAGGCCGGATTGCCGCGTTGAGCCGGTTTGTCAGTCGCCTTGGCGAGAAGGCCATCCCTTTGTATCAGATGCTAAAGAAAACGGATAACTTCGTCTGGAGTGACGCCGCTAATGAAGCATTTGAGGACTTAAAGCGGCAGCTAGCTAATCCGCTGATTCTCGCTGCTCCGGTTGACAAAGAACCATTGTTGCTATATGTGGCAGCTAACGCTTGGGCTGTTAGTGTGGCTATTGTGGTGGAGCGCAAGGAGGCAGGAAAGGAATATCCGGTTCAGCGGCCGGTTTACTATACCAGTGAGGTACTTATTGAGTCCTAGCAGAGGTACCCGCATTGGCAAAAATTGGTGTATGGGGTTTTCATGGCAAGCCGGAAGCTTAAGCAGTATTTCCAAGGTCATCCCATCACGGTGGTCAGCTCTGCTCCTTTGGGGGATATAATCCAGAACAAGGAAGCAACTGGCCGGATTGCTAAGTGGGCTATCGAGCTCGGGCCTCATGGGTTGAAATACATACCCCGAACGGCGATCAAATCTCAGGCACTTGTGGATTTCATCAATGATTGGACAGAATTACAAGCGCCAGAGGAGAAGCCGGATCATACTTATTGGACTATTCATTTTGATGGGTCCAGGCAATTGGAGGGCTCGGGGGCTGGAGTCGTATTAACTTCCCCACGAGGTGATAAGTTTTGTTATGTTCTCCATTAATGTTCCCTTGCACTAACAATGCAGCTGAATATGAGGCTTTACTCCATGGTCTTCGGATGGCTAAGGAGATGAACCTAAGCCGAGTTAAGTGCTTCGGTGACTCGGATCTGGTGGCTCAACAAGTGTCCGGCACTTGGGATTCCAAGGACCCACTAATGGCAGCATATCGTCGTGAGGTGGATATTGTTGCAGGTCACTTTAAAGGTTATCAGGTGGATCATGTGGACCGGCGGAAGAATGAAGCGGCGGACGCTTTAAGCCGCCTGGGTTCCCAATGTAAACCGGTTCCACCTAATGTCTTCCTGGATGTTTTGCATAACCCGTCCGTCAAGCTCCCTGGTGAAGAGGATTTGGCTATTCCTGATCCGGAGGCTCAGTTGGTGGTGGCCCTTCATGTTATCCCGGATTGGACGGTTCCATATCTGGCGTATATGAACCGGGGCGAGTTACCAGAGGATGAAACTCTGGCCAGGCAGATAATCCGTCGGTCCAAGTCCATGACTATTATCAATGGAGAGTTACATCATTGCAGTGTGACAGGGGCGTTTCAACGCTGTGTGTCTCCTGAGGAAGGCCGTGAATTTTTGCGTGAGATCCACGAAGGAGATTGTGGTCACCACGCCGGTTCAAAATCTTTGGTGGCCAAGGCGTTCCGTCACGGTTTCTATTGGTTGACAGCTCATGCTGATGCCGAGGACTTGGTCAAAAAATGTGATGGCTGCCAGAAATTCTCAAGACGCGCTCATGTACCGGCTCAAGAATTGAGGATGATTCCAGTCACCTGGCCGTTTGCAACTTGGGGGCTGGATATGGTTGGGCCTTTCAAGAGGTCCAAGGACAAGAAGACCCACCTTTTGGTGGCGGTTGATAAGTTCACGAAGTGGGTGGAGGCAGAGCCAGTTAGTAAGTGTGACGCAGCCACGGCGGTTCAATTCATCAAAAAGGTGATCTTCTGGTTCGGCTTTCCACACAGCATTATAATAGACAATGGTACCAATCTGTCAAAAGGTGCCATGAAGGAGTTCTGTCAATGTGAGCACATCTGGCTTGACGTGTCATCAGTGGCTCACCCACAGTCTAATGGTCAAGCGGAGAGGGCCAATCAAGAGATCTTGAGAGGCATCAAACCCCGGCTTATGGTTCCTTTGCAACGGACGCCGGGTTGTTGGGTTGAGGAGTTACCTTCTGCGTTGTGGAGCATCAATACCACACCCAACAGATCGACAGGATACACACCATTTTTCATGGTTTATGGAGCGGAAGCAGTTCTTCCTAGTGACATCCGTCATGACTCGCCTCGTGTAGCGGCATATGTTGAAGCTGACAACGAGAAGGCACAACAGGAAGCTCTGGACCTGTTAGATGAGGAACGTGACATGGCGGCAGCCCGTTCGGCGATTTATCAGCAAGATCTGCGTCGTTATCATAGCCGCCGGGTTAGAACCAGAACCTTTCAAGAAGGTGATTTGGTGCTTCGGCTCATCCAGGATCAGACGGATATGCACAAGCTATCCCCCCCCTTGGGAAGGACCCTTTGTGGTCGGCAAGAATCTACACAACGGGTCGTACTACCTAATCGATGTTCGAGAGCGCAATGACTCACGTAAATCAGAGGAGGAGACCAACCGGCCATGGAATATTGCTCATCTTTGGCCTTACTATACTTGAGCTATAGGCTCTGCTTATGTACATATTATGACAATGTATATATTATGATCAATATAATAAACCGGAACCTCGGCTAAAGCGGGGTATCTGTGGTTTTTCTTACATCATGTGTGGTTACATGGAGCTTACAAAGCGGCGTCCGGTTTACCCCTTGATTTAGCTTCTCTAAGCTTTATATTGCATCACTTGGGGGCTTGGTCCTATCCGAACCATAGCTACACCTCTTGATCGGCGCAATGCCACAGCATCACTTGGGGGCTTGGTCGTATCCGAACCATAGCTACACCTCTTGATTGGCGCAATGCCACAACATCACTTGGGGGCTTGGTCATATCCAAACCATAGCTACACCTCTTGATCGGCGCAATGCCACAGCATCACTTGGGGGCTTGGTCGTACCCGAACCATAGCTACACCTCTTGATCGGCGCAATGCCACAGCATCACTTGGGTGCTTGGTCGTATCCGAACCACAGTCACACCTCTTGATCGGCTCAAAGCCACATCAATCCGGGGCCAAAGAGAGTGTTGTAAAACAACAGCTCAAACATAGGCACCCATTGAGCACAGCTCACAATGTTGCTTGGGGATTCTTTGCTGTCGAATTTAGGGCCTGGCAGCCCGTGAAAAGCCTCGACTACAACGGTTTTCATTTGCCTTTTGCTAAGTTTTCTTTGTTTTCATAAGATTTGTGATGTTTTTAAACCGGTGATTATCAACCCGGTTAGGCTGTCAACTACAAGTTGTCAGTACACGATCAAATTATAATCCGGAGACTATCAGCCCGGTCTGGTTTTGACTCAAAGTCACCAGTATGGAATAAGCCGATGTTGATCAGAACTCGGAACGGTTTTATTGTAAACCGGTATCATATAACAGGAGTTACTTATCCTCGAGAGTAGGGTTATGGCCCTCACTACAAAGTTGGTCAGCCAACATCATGCCTAAAGGTCCCAGGTATCATATAATTCCATATTTGGTTATCTTTTACAACCTTGGTTATAAACCGTGGTCATATATATATTTGGGTATCATGACTCGCCCGGTGGTAAACTGCCAGGGCGCTTTAAGCTTCTTATCTGCAGGAACAACTTGAATAAATAGCTATGGATTATGAACATCATATCTTAAAGCATGGCGGATTAACACGCATCAGTTGCAGATAAATATGCATGAAGGCATAACAGACCAAGTGTTTTAACTATTCTATTACAAGGCGTTTCAGTGCCCAGAGGAATAATTGTTTCTCAATAAGCATTGCAGCACGTGGAAGACTAAACCGGCCCCCGGATTATGATTGCTTATCAGCTTGACCTGACGGCTGCGGATCATCTTGCACCGGTTCATCTTCTTCGTCTCTACCCAGCGGCTGGAAGTCAACATTTATCCAGTCGATCCCAGTTAAAGCTTGGAACACAGCTTCGTCGCTTATAAGGGTTGACGGTTCAATATCAGGGGCATAAGTGTGCTTACGGATTGGAGGGATCAGATTTTGCGCTTTCGGAATTGGTGCAACAACCCGTTTGTTCTTGTCATCATAACTTGCCTGATAGTATGAGAGATCAGCTTCTTCAGCCAATTGACAAGCCAGTGGACGTACTTCCCGGTTTATGGTGCGGAGATCCTCCTGGCCAAATTCTGATCCGTCTTCTTTTAAGCTTGGGAAGCCTTTAGCCACGTCCACCGGATCAAGATCAGGCACCCACGCCTTTGCCCGGGTTAGAGCGGTCAGAGCTCCGGCCCTTGCCGCAGCTTTCTTTAGTTCTTCAACCCGGGCAGGCACCATGGATAGCCTTTCTAAGGTGTCCTTGATCAATGTTGGTGGCGGTTTATTGTGTGAAGCGGTGCAGATGATCCGCTGCGCACCGGTATACAGCTGCTCTATCAAAGTATAGGCCGCTTTCAATTTCTTCTGTACGTCAGAGCCCAGATGGCTAATACGAGTTCCTGCATCATGATAAACGTCAGTAAACCAGCGACACATGGGAAGATATGTTGAAAGTATAAAGCAAGGATGCTTACCAAACACAGCAGCGGTCATCGCATGTACTTGCCGCTTTACACCAGTCAGCTCATCTACCACCGGTTTGAGAGCTGCCTCTGTGTCTTCAGCTCTTTTCTGCAAAGCGGATTTCTCTGTGTTCCAATCCGTCTGCTCCTTGTTGAAGCTCTCCTTTAGCTTTTCCATAGCGGCTAAGGCGCTCGTCAGCTCATCTTTTGCCTTGGAAGCTTCGACCTGTTGGGACTTGATATTTTCTTGCAGATCGGCGATTTGAGATTCCTTTTTGCTCAGTTCAGCCTATAAAGAGACAGATATATAATGAGTTGACAGTACATATTTGAAGTACCAAGCACATAACAAGTTATGCCCTTAGTACTTGGGGGCTAATGCATATTTGCTCTTAATCAGAAATTTTTACAAGTCCCAAGCACAATACAAGTATTAAGCTTGGCACTTGGGGGCTAATGTGTATTTGCTCATAAAATGCTGATATTGGAATTCTTCTACAAAGTGACGGTTCATCTTTATAAAGTTAAACCGGCCCTTGGGGGCTACATCAGTGAAGTTAAGATGCATTGTTGCAAACATGAAATTGTTACTAAGTCCCGGTTTAAATTGGTATCTTAAACCGTCACTTGGGGGCTACTGGAGTTGATAAGCTGCAAATAAATATAAGAGAGAAACACTTATGAAAGTTACCTCATATCGCTCCTTCATCATATTTACCAAACCGGCTTCATAGTCACGGCTGGTGTACAGACGGTTCAGGAAGCCAGAGTGAAGGTCTTGAGCATTCAGATGGGCATAATTTGACAAATCGGCGTTCCATTTGCCCTTGCCAATTGCAGAGAGCTCATCTTTGGCAGTATGCTTTGACAAAGCAACAGGATTGCCCGGAGCGGTATGGCCAGTGCCAGTAATCATAATGTCATCATCTTTGTCATCAGCAGCCGTTACTGGGGTTGGCGGTTTGTCAGTATTCTTAACTGGACTTGCCGGTTTATTGTCAGTTCGGACATGGCTGGTTGGCTGGTCAGCATGGCTTGTGGTGTCAACTTCTGCCTGCTCAGCAACGAAGTCATGATCTTGAGGCGGTGGGTCATTCAGTATGGCATCAATGTTGGTCTCTTCAGGAGCTGGAGTTTTCTCCGGTTCAACAGCCACGTCTTCATCACCCGGTTTATTCAACCGAGCTTTCTTGCTGGGTCTGGGCTTGGCGCTGAGAAAAATAAACATAAGGATCAGTACAATATATCAAAATAGCAACATCAAGGATAACAACAAGTGTATAGCTCACCCAAGAACCGTTTTGAGGGATGGAAGTTTTGTGGCCGACGACTCGCCAGAAGATGAGTGAGAAGTACCCTGATAATTTGAATCAGGCGGGTTAAGAGGCTGGCGGAAACAACCTGCTTTGGGGCATGAAGTATCAATGGGATAAGAGACCTCTGATCGGCGTTTCCGAACCGGACGGTTCGGTAAACCGGCGGAGGTAACTACCTGGCCGCTGTGCCGGGTTGTGCGGCGAGCCTCGTGCTGCTGTGTCTTCAAAAGAAATTTTGGGTCCAAGTAAGCAAGGGGGTGAGAAAATTTTACTTTCCAGTTTGCTCGACGGATTTTCGATGTCGGCAGAGGATCTGAATCGGCGGAAAGAATGATTACCTCTACATCGTCAGTATGACTGCCTTCAGCGTCGTCCTGATAATAATCATTGTCAATGAGGTGTACGAAAAATGAACCAAGAGAGTCAGGTTCTACCTCTGGTTCTGGATTACCCACATCGTCATCAGCTGGTAGGTCGGAGGATGCAGTGGTCCTTCTCTTGGCAGGGTTTTTAACGACCTTGGTCTTTGGACGAACTGGCTTGACCGGTTTGTCTTGCGGCTTCGCCGGTTTGTCTTGTGATGGTTTCTTGTTCCAGAACGGATCATCACCCTGTCAGAAAATAATCACACTTTCAGAGAATATTTGGACAAAAGCAACTTCAGATAAAAAGATTATATGATTCTTACAGCTGGTGGTTTGTTGAAGGTGCAGAAAGGGAGTAGTCCGGTTTGGGAACAGACAGCCTCCGGTTCGTTCAGTATCTTTTTTACAGCCTCAGTGACTTCTGCATCTATAAGCTGAATGTCAATGTGCCGCTGAGCATCCTTCAAACTCCCCGTATACTCACACATCAAACCGGAGCGCCGGCTTAAGGGCAGAATACTCCAGCTTATCCAACAACGAGCAAGATCAACTCCTGTCAAACCGTTTTCCATGAAGGCTCTGAGCTTTGATAATTGAGGAGCATAGTTGGCCCTTTCTCTTGCAGTCAACCTCTGAGGAAAAGGATGTGTGTTGCTCAAGCGTTCAGGGCGGTAACCCGGCAGGGGGTTTTCATCAGATGGAGAGGTATCCATGCAATAAAACCAAGTCTGGTTCCACTCTTTGGGGTGACTGTGGAGTTTGGGATGAGGGAAGGTGACTTCTTTCCTTTTCTGAACCGCCATTCTGCCCAGTTCCGTATTGGGTCCATCCGAGAACTTTGTGCGACGGTTTAAGTGAAAGAAATCCCTAAACAGTTTGACTATAGGTTCCTCTTGCAGGTAAACCTCACAGAAGACTTGGAAGTGGCAGATGTTGGTTACAGAATTGGGACCGATGTCTTGAGGGCGCAGCTGAAAATTGGCTAGTACATCTCGGAAAATTTTCGAACCGGTAGGGCTAAAACCTCGACTCAGATGGTCAGCAAACACGACTACCTCTCCGTCCTTGGGTGTAGGAGGATTTTCCGGGCCAGGGACCCTCCAGTGGATGACATCTTTCTTGGCTAAAGCGCCCGTTTTAACAAGATTGTTTAACTGTTCTTCGGTTACTCAAGAAGGAGCCCAATTGCATTCATAGACTTGCTTGGCCATGGCAATGAAAGATCTGAAACATGGTTATTGCCGGTTTAAGATTTACAAAGGACAACTATACAGCGGTATAAGGATGTTAGCATATTGTTAAACCGGAATTGGTTATTCGTAAACCGGAGTCTGACAATGGAAACAGTACAATGATGAACGCATTAGCGGTTCAACAGGGGACTAATGGTATCTACTGGGTCATCATTCTGTATATGAAGTTAAACCGCCCAATCTGGTATTAAAAATGTACAAGTGAAGGAAGAAACAAGTTTCACATCTTGCCAGGGTAATTTCAGATCTACCGCGCGTTGGAAAAACAAAATATATTCTGACCTAATTTCCAGCGTGTTAAAGGTTCACCAAGTTCAGATGAGTTGGATATCAAGTAGGTGCCTTAACAAGAAGAAAGGATTCTAAACTACAAAAGGCGCTGAAAATAGTCAGATCTAACCGGCCATTGGTGCTACCGAAGGAAGAACAGCTTCAAGCTATGAAGAACACCGAACCCTAATGGCGGATCTAGGGCGAGAAGAAGAGGGACTTACTGGTGCAGGAGGAAGCAGCGGAGGGTCACCGCTTTTCTCTGGTACGATCAGGTTGATGCAGCGGCCTTTGTCGAAGCAGAGGCGAAGGACGACAGTGGCAGCAGAGCTTGAGGGTCGGTCGGCGCGAGGAAGACGACGACGTGAAGATGCACGAGGGGGAAAATGGAAAGACCCCCTGGCCCTATTTATAAGGGCAGAAAAATAAGCGTCAGGCGCGAGAATCGAGGAGCCTAAATTTTGGATATGAGGCGGAGCTGTCGCCTCGATTGTTGGAGGCTCGTTAATGAAGGTGGATTATACACAGTTTTAAATAACAGGTGACGTCATGGCGGTTTACCATGATCCTAGAAGATGATGTCACGGCGGTTTACAAGATCATGTGAAGATGTTGAAGAAGAAAATTTCTGAAGTATTGAGGATTGACGTGAACCAGTTCAAATCAATCTGGGTCCTAATGTTGGGGATATTACCACCGGGCGTAAACCGGCCAGGAGAGCCGGGTTAACCCCATAAGTAGTTCATCTGTATCTGAAGTCCATGAAGACAGACGGTGACGCTTTATGGAGGCCCAAGGCCCAAAGCCGGTTTAAGGCCTATAGACATAAACCGGCATTGATATGTAAACTTGTGTTGTAAGATAGAAGTAGCAGAGACCGAGTCGGACACGATTATGAGCCGGCCTCGGGATTCTGTAAACCGACAGGTGTCAACCCATGTATATAAGGGGATGACCCGGCGGCGGTTCAAGGACAACAGACAACAACTCGAGACTCAGGCAAAGCGTATTCGCTCCCTGGTCATCGAAACTCCAGCAATTCCATCACAACTAGACATAGGCTTTTACCTTCATCGTAAGGGGCCGAACTAGTATAAAAACTCTCTTGCGTCCCTTGTCCGCTTTAACCCCTTTAAGTTAACCCGTAGCGATGGCTCCACGATAAAGTCCTTTCTCTAGGACATCTGCCGTGACAAAACCACGACAGCTGGCCTGGCGGATATCCAAAGTTATAGTTGGGGTCGTACTGAGATGCAGCAGTCATTGCATTGTGTGCTACAGCTTGGAGGCGAGCTACCTCAGCCCTCCTCTTATACTCGTCCACCTCCTCCCTGGTTATGAAATATCTTCCCTTTGCCTGAAAGTCAAAGAATGTAGAAGCAGGGAGAGTGACGTGATAGGTGCATCGTCTATCAAAGATTAGTCGGTACTGGAGGAACTGATCGTTCCTCTTAACAAAACGATGACGAACCATAGCCTCATAATCTAAATAAGCAGGAGGCAACTCAATATCATCCTCACGTATGGTTACACCAAGAGAATTAGCTAAACGGGTTGCATAAATTCCACCAAAGAAATCTCCATTAAATCTATTATTATGCAACCTACGTGCAACAATGGCTCCCAAATTATAATGTTTATCTCCTAACACAGCACTCCTGAGAACACTAAGGTCAGGGACACACATGTGACATGCTTCATCCTTACCATTTATGCACCTACATATGAAGAGAGCAAAATAATGTATAGCAGGAAAATGAATGCTCCCTATGGTAGCTTGTGCTATGTCTCTAGATTCCCCCACAGTTATACTAGCAAGAAAATCTCTAAAATCAGATTTGCGAGGCTCACTAGTACTACCCCATTGTGGAAGTTTGCAAGCAGTGGTAAAATCCTCTAAGTCCATATTATAAGAATTTTCATAAAGATCAAACAGGACAGTTTGAGAATTGCGTGAACATGAAAATTCAAACCTCCTCACAAAGGAACTAGTGAGATAGTGGTACTTACGGCACTTATCTGCCTCGAAGCTCACAAGATCGGCGTTGCGTACATGTGTGTTAAATTCTTCCTTGATTCCTCCTTGATCCATGAAGTCCTCTGAAGGCCATTCACAAGCCCGCACTGGAGCGTCCCTTGGTGGTTCATCATCAGCATCACGCATTGCAAGCATGGGTCCTTGCTTCCTTGAAGAACCACCTTGGTACATGTTCCTAAACATATTTCTTCCTCTGAAAAATTTCTGAAATTTTTAGTAACTTCAAATAAAGGTGAACCAAGCTCAACAAAATTGATAGCAACTACTCCTACAAGTGACTAGAGCCTATATCATGCATTAGAACTACTTGGAACCATATAAATTTGACATGCAAGCTCAAGAATAGGGTCACCTAGGCAGCACAAATTTGCAATGAATAAAGCACTAGAATAAAAACTAATTGGACCATTGGAGGAGTCGCATACCAAGGAACAATCCCCCAAAGTAGTTTTGTGAGAGGTGCTTTGAGCAAGGAGATCAAAAATCGCAGCAAAATGAGCTAGAACTCATGCTTGAGCTGGTTGGTGATTTTTTTGGGAGAAAGAAGACGTGTGTGGGTGCAGGAATAAGTGGAGGGGAGCCACCATGGGCCCACGAGGCAGGGGGCGCGCCCTGGACCCTCGTGCCCAGGTGCTTGCTCCCCCTGATGTGTTCTCAGTGCCAGATATTCTCAAATATTCCAGAAAAAATCATATTAAATTGGCAGGGCATTTGGAGAACTTTTATTTTCAGGGTATTTTTATATTGCACGGATAATTCAGAAAACAGACAGAAAATACTAATTTTACTTTATTTCAACTAAATAACAGAAAGTAAAAGGAGGGTACAGAAGGTTGTGCCTTCTAACTTCATCCATCTCATGCTCATCAAAAGGAATCCACTAACAAGGTTGATCAGGTCTTGTTAACAAACTCATTCCGACTAACATGGAACCGGAGAAATTTCGAATAACACTATGTTACCTCAACGGGGATATGCACATCCCCAATAATAAGAATATCATATTTCTTCTTGACAATAGGTAGAGGAAATTCGAAACCTCCAAAAATAATCGATGGAAATTTTCCAATAGAGTTGATACTATGAACTTGAGGTTGTTTCCTCGGAAAGTGTACCGTATGCTCATTACCATTAACATGAAAAGTGACATTGCCTTTGTTGCAATCAATAACAGCCCCTGCAGTATTCAAAAAGGGTCTTCCAAGAATAATAAACATACTATCGTCCTCGGGAATATCAAGAATAACAAAGTCCGTTAAAATAGTAATGTTTGCAACCACAACAGGCACATCCTCACAAATACCGACAGGTATAGCAGTTGATTTATCAGCCATTTGCAAACATATTTCAGTAGGTGTCAACTTATTCAAATCAAGTCTACGATATAAAGAGAGAGGCATAACACTAACACCAGCTCCAAGATCACATAAAGCAGTTTTAACATAGTTTCTTTTAATGGAGCATGGTATAGTTGGTACCCCTGGATCTCCTAATTTCTTTGGTATTCCACCCTTGAAAGTGTAATTAGCAAGCATGGTGGAAATTTCAGCTTCCGGTATCTTTCTTTTATTAGTAACAATTTCTTTCATATACTTAGCATAAGGATTCATTTTGAGCATATCAGTCAAACGCATACGCAAAAAGATAGGTCTAATCATTTCAGCAAAGCGCTCAAAATCCTCATCATCCTTTTTCTTGGATGGTTTGGGAGGAAAAGGCATGGGTTTTTGAACCCATGGTTCTCTTTATTTACCATGCTTCCTAGCAACAAAGTCTCTCTTATCATAACGTTGATTCTTTGATTGTGGGTTATCAAGATCAACAGCAGGTTCAATTTCTACATCATCATCATTACTAGGTTGAGCATCGACATGAACATCATCATTAACATTATCACTAGGTTCATGTTCATTACCAGATTGTGTTTCAGCATCAGAAATAGAAATATCATTAGGATTCTCAGGTGGTTCAGCAATAGGTTCACTAGAAGCATGCAAAGTCCTATCATTTTTCTTTTTTTTCTTTTTAGAGGGACTAGGTGCGTCTATATTATTTCTATGAGAATCTTGCTCAATTCTCTTAGGGTGGCCTTTAGGATACAAAGGTTCCTGAGTCATTTTACCAGTTCTAGTAGCCACTCTAATAGCAAAATCATTATTCTTACTATTCAATTCATTGAGCAAATCATTTTGAGCTTTAAGTACTTGTTCTACTTGAGTGGTAACCATAGAAGCATGTTTACTAATGAGTTTAAGTTCACCTTTAACTCTAGACATATAATCACCCAAGTGTTCAATCATATAAGCATTTTGTTTTAATTGTCTACCAACATAAGCATTGAAGTTTTCTTGTTTGACAATAAAATTATCGAACTCATCTAAGCATTGGCTAGCAAACTTAGTAGGAGGGATTCAAGCTTTATCATATCTATAGAGAGAATTTACCTTTACTACCTGTGTCGGGTTATCAAAACCATGTGTTTCTTCAATAGGTGATGGATTAAAACCATGTATTTCTTCAACAGGCGGTAAATTAAGACCATGTATTTCTTCAATAGGAGGTAAATTCTTAACATCTTCAGCTTTAATACCCTTTTCTTTCATAGATTTCTTTGCCTCTTGCATATCTTCAGGACTGAGGAATAGAACACCCCTCTTCTTTGGAGTTGGCTTAGGAGTTGGTTCAGGAAGTGTCCAATTATTTTAATTTTTCAACATATTATTCAATAGGATTCAGCTTCATCTGGTGTTCTTTCCCTGAAAACAGAACCAGGACAACTATCCAGGTGGTCTCTGGAAGCATCGGTTAGTCCATTATAAAAGATATCAAGTATTTCATTTTTCTTAAGAGGATGATCAGGAAAAGCATTAAGTAATTGGAGAAGCCTCCCCCAAGCTTGTGGGAGACTCTCTTCTTCAATTTGCATAAAATTATATATTTCCCTTAAGGCAGCTTGTTTCTTATGAGCGGGGAAATATTTAGCAGAGAAGTAATAAATCATGTCCTGGGGACTACGCACACAACCAGGATCAAGAGAATTAAACCATATCTTAGCATCACCCTTTCATGAGAACGGAAATATTTTAAGGATATAATAGTAGCGAGTTTTCTCATGATTAGTAAACAGGGTGGCTATATCATTTAATTTAGTAAGATGTGCCACAACAGTTTCATATTCATAGCCATAAAAAGGATCGGATGCAACCAAAGTAATTATATCGGGATCAATGAAGAATTCATAATCCTTATCAGTAACAAAGATAGGTGAAGTAGCATAAGCAGGATCATATTTCATTCTAGCATTCAGAGTTTTTTGTTTAAGCTTGGCTAATAATTTCTTAAGATCACTTCTATCATTGCAAGCAAGAAAGTCTCTAGCAGTTTCTTCATCCATAACATAGCCCTCAGGCACAACAGGCAATTCATATTTATTGGGAGAGTCTTCATCATCACTTTCATCAATATTATCAGTTTCAATAATTTCATTCTCTCTAGCCCTAGCAAGTTTTTCATCAATAAATTCACCAAGTGGCATAGTAGTATCAAGCATAGAAGTAGTTTCATCATAAGTATCATGCATAGCAGAAGTGGCATCATCAATAACATGCGACATATCAGAATTAATAGCAGAAGCAGGTTTAGGTGTCGCGAGCTTACTCAAAACAGAAGGTGAATCAAGTGCAGAGCTAGATGGCAGTTCCTTACCTCCCCTCGTAGTTGAGGGATAAATTTTTGTTTTCTCGTCTTTCAAGTTCCTCATAGTGACCAGCAGATATAAATCCCAAGTGACTCAAAGAATAGAGCTATGCTCCCCGGCAACGGCGCTAGAAAATAGTCTTGATAACCCACAAGTATAGGGGATCGCAACAGTTTTCGAGGGTAGAGTATTCAACCCAAATTTATTGATTCGACACAAGGGGAGCCAAAGAATATTCTCAAGTATTAGCAGTTGAGTTGTCAATTCAACCACACCTAGATAACTTAGTATCTGCAGCAAAGTATTTAGTAGCAAAGTTGTATGGAAGTAACGGTAACAGTAGCAAAAGTAATATTTTTGGGTTTTGTAGTGATTATAACAGTAGCAACGGAAAAGTAAATAAGCGGAGAACAATATGTGAAAAGCTCGTAGGCATTGGATCGGTGATGGAGAATTATGCCGGATGCGGTTCATCATGTAACAATCATAACATAGGGTGACACAGAACTAGCTCCAATTCATCAATGTAATGTAGGCATGTATTCCGAATATAGTCATACGTGCTTATGGAAAAGAACTTGCATGACATCTTTTGTCCTACCCTCCCGTGGCAGCGGGGTCCTAACGGAAACTAAGGGATATTAAGGCCTCCTTTTAATAGAGTACCGGACCAAAGCATTAACACATAGTGAATACATGAACTCCTCAAACTATGGTCATCACTGGGAGTGGTCCCGATTATTGTCACTTCGGGGTTGTCGGATCATAACACATAGTAGGTGACTATAGACTTGCAAGATAGGATCAAGAACTCACATATATTCATGAAAACATAATAGGTTCAGATCTGAAATCATGGCACTCGGGCCCCAGTGACAAGCATTAAGCATAGCAAAGTCATAGCAACATCAATCTCAGAACATAGTGGATACTAGGGATTGAACCCTAACAAAACTAACTCGATTACATGATAAATCTCATCCAACCCATCACCGTCCAGCAAGCCTACGTGGAATTACTCACGCACGGCGGTGAGCATCATGAAATTGGTGATGGAGGATGGTTGATGATGACGACGGCGACAGATTCCCCTCTCCGGAGCCCCGAACGGACTCCAGATCAGCCCTCCCGAGAGAGTTTAGGGCTTGACGGCGGCTCCGTATCGTAAAACACAATGAATCTTTCTCTCTGATTTTTTTCTCCCCGAACACGAATATATGGAGTTGGAGTTGAGGTCGGTGGAGCTCCAGGGGGCCCACGAGGCAGGGGCGCCCCCCCCCCCACCCTCGTGGCAAGGGTGTGGGCCCCCTGGCCTTGATTCTTTCGCCAGTATTTTTTATTATTTCCAAAAATAATCTCCGTGGAGTCTCAGGTCATTCCGAGAACTTTTGTTTCTGCACATAAATTAACACCATGGCAATTCTGCTGAAAACAGCGTCAGTCCGGGTTAGTTCCATTCAAATCATGCAAGTTAGAGTCCAAAACAAGGGCAAAAGTGTTTGGAAAAGTAGATACGACGGAGACGTATCAATGCCCATATTGGTTCCTACATATTCAACGAAGATCTTTATCGGTTGAACCAGGATGTCAAGGATTCAGTCAATCCCGTATGAAATTCCCTTTGTTCGGCGATATGTTACTTGCCCGAGATTCGATCGTCGGTATCTCCATACCTAGTTTAATCTCGTTCCCGGCAAGTCTCTTTACTCATTTCGTAATACAAGATCCCATGACTAAACTCATTAGTCACATGAAGCTTCTTATGATGTTGTATTACTGAGAGGGCCCAGAGATATCTCTCCG
The DNA here is from genome assembly GCF_018294505.1 of Triticum aestivum. Classification (NCBI taxonomy): domain Eukaryota; kingdom Viridiplantae; phylum Streptophyta; class Magnoliopsida; order Poales; family Poaceae; genus Triticum; species Triticum aestivum. The sequence goes on from NC_057796.1 coordinate 345,376,294, forward strand.
TCACGCGGAGCGACAAATCCCAGTCTCGATCCATGCAACCCAACAGACACCTTCGGAGATATCTTTAGAGTACCTTTATGATCACCCAGTTATGAAGTGACGTTTGATAGCACACAAGGCATTCCTCTGGTATCCAGGAGTGGCTTGATCTCATGTTCTAAGGAACTAATACTTGACATGAAGAAAGAGATAGCAAATAACTAAACGATCTGATGGTAAGCTTACGGTTGGGTCTGTCCATCACATCATTCTCCTAATGATGTGATCCTATTATCAAATGACAACTCATGTCTATGGTTAGGAAACCATAACCATCTTTAAACGAGCTAGTCTAGTAGAGGCTTACTAGGGACACGGTGTAGTTTATGTATACACACATGTATTTAAGTTTCCGATCAATACAATTTTAGCATGAATAATAAACATTTATCATGAATGGGAAATATGATAATAACCATTTTATTATTGCCTCTAGGGCATATTTCCAACAGTCTCCCACTTGCACTAGAGTCAATAATCTAGTTCACATCGCTATGTGATCAACCCCCAATGAGTTATGGGGTTTGATCATGTTTTGCTTGTCAGAGAGGTTTTAGTCAACGGCTCTGCAACATTCAGATCCGTATGTACTTTGCAAATCTCTATGTCTACAATGCTCTGTATGGAGCTACTCTAGCTAACTACTCCCACATTCAATACGTATCCAGATTAAGACTCAGAGTCATCCAGATCGTGTCATAGCTTGCATCGACGTAACCCTTTCCCACGAACTCTTTATCACCCATAACCGAGAAACATTTCCTTAGTCCTCTGTAGGTACCTAAGGATATTATTAACCGTTGTCCAGTGATATACTCTTGGATCACTTTGATACCTCCCTGCCGTACTTATGGCAAGGCACACATCAGATCTGGTACACAGCGTGGTATACATTATAGAGCCTATGGCTGAAGCATAGGGGATGACTTTCATCCTTTCTCTTTCTTCTGCCTTGGTCGAGCCTTGAGTCTTACTCAAATTCACACCTTGCAATATAGGAAAGAACTCCTTCTTTGACTAATCCATTTTTAACTCCTTCAAAATCTTTTCATGGTATGTGCTCCGTGAAAATCTTATCAGGCGTCTTGATCTATCTCTATAGATCTTGATGCCCAATATGGAAGCAGCTTTACCCATGTCTTCCTTTGAAAAACTCCTTTCAAACAACCCTTTAAGCTTTCCAGAAATTCTACATCATTTCCAATCAACAATGTATCATTCACATATACTTATCAGAAATGCTATAGAGCTCCCACTCACTTTCTTGTAAATACAAGCTTCTCTGTAAGTTTGTATAAAACCAAAAGCTTTGATCACCTCATCAAAGCTTATATTCCAACTCCGTGATGCTTGCACCAGTCCATAGATGGACCGCTAGAGCTTGCATACTTTGTTAGCATCCTTAGGATCGACAAAACCTTTCGATTGCATCATATACAACTCTTCCTTAAGAAAACCGTTAAGGAACACTGTTTTGACGTCCATCTGCTAGATTTCATAATCATAGTATGCGGCAATTGCTAACATAATTCTAACAAACTTAAGCATCGCCACGGGTGAGAAAGTGTCATCGTAGTCAACTCCTTGAATTTGTCGAAAACCCTTTGTGACAAGTCAAGCTTTATAGACGATGAAATTACCATCAACGTATGTCTTCTTCTTAAAGATCCATTTATTCTCAATGGCTTGCCGATCAACGGGCAAGTCCACAAAAGTTCATACTTTGTTCTCATACATGGATCCTATCTCGGATTTCATGGCCTCAAACCATTTATCAGAATCCAGGCTCATCATTGCTTCTTCATAGTTCGTAGGTTCACCGTTGTCTAACAACATGACTTCCAAGACGGGATTACCATACCACTCAGGTGCAGAACGTGTCCTGGTCGACCTACGAAGTTCAGTAGTAACTTGATCCAAAGTTTCATGATCATCATCATTAGCTTCCTCTCCGGTTGGTGTAGGCATCACGGGAACTACTTTCTGTGATGTGCCACTCTCCAGTTCGAGAGAAGGTACAATTACTGTTGGGAAACGTTGCATGGAAGAAGAAAAATCTACGCAGGCGCAAGATCTATCCATGGAGAAGCATAGCAACGAGAGGGGACAGTGTGTCTACGTACCCTCATAGACCGTAAGCGGAAGCATTTATTAATGCGGTTGATGTAGTCGATCTTCTTCGCGACCCAACCAATTGAGTACCGAACGTACGAAACATTTGCGTTCAGCACACGTTTAGCTCGGTGACGTCCTCGCCTTCTTGATCCAGCAAGACGGCGAAGTAGTGGATGAGTTCCGGCAGCACGATGGTGTGGTGACGGTGGTGGTGATGCTATCTTCGCAGGGCTTCACCTAAGCACCCCGAAAATATGACCAAGGGACGAAACTGTGGAGAGGGGCGTCGCACACGGCTAAGAGATTGGCGTGGGCTATGTGTGGCGCCCCCTCCCACATATATATAGGTGGGGGAGAGGGGAGGCAGCCAGGAGGCGCCCCAAGTGGGGCCGAATCCCACTTGGGCTCCTGCCCCAAGCCGCGCCCCCTTTCCTTGTTTGTGTGCGGGAGGAAGGCAGGTGCCCCCCCCTTTCCTTTCTCTCATGGGGAGGGAAAGGCAGGAGGGGCCAACCCTCTCCCTTTCCTTCCCCTAGGGCCGGCGGTCAGGGAGAGGGGCGCGCCAGCCCCCTTGTGGGTTGGTGTGTCCCTCCTCTTGGCCCATTAGGCCCATAGACCTCCCGGGGGTGTCCGGAACCCCTTTCGGCGATCCGATGACTACCCGGTGCACTCCGAAACTCTTCCGGTGTCCAAATAGTATCATCCTATATATCAATCTTTACCCCCGGACCATTCCGGAGCTCCTCGTCATGCCCGCGATCTCATCCGGGACTCCGAACAACATTCGGTCACCAAATCATATAACTCATATAACACTATATCGTCAATGAACGTTAAGCGTGCGGACCCTACGGGTTCGAGAAGTATGTAGACATGAGTGAGACACCTCTCCAGTGAAAAACCAATAGCGGAACCAGGATGCCCATATTGGCTCCTACATATTCTACGAAGATCTTTATTGGTCGAACCTTTATGACAACATACATAATTCCCTTTGTCCGTCGGTATGTTACTTGCCCGAGATTCGATCGTTGGTATCTTCATACCTAGTTCAATCTCATTACCGGCAAGTCTCTTTACTCGTTCCGTAATACATCATATCGTAACTAACTCCTTAGTCACTTTGCTTGCAAGCTTCTTGTGATGTGTATTACCGAGAGGGCCCAGAGATACCTCTCTGTTACTCGGAGTGACAAATTCCAATCTCAATCCATGCCAACTCAACAAACACCTTCGGAGATACCTGTAGAGCATCTTTATGATCACCCATTTACGTTGTGACGTTTGATATCCCGCAAGGTATTCCTCCGGTATCCGCGAGTTGCATGATCTCATCGTCAAAGGAATATGTATTTGACATTAAGAAAGCAATAGCAATAAACTGAACGATCATATGCTAAGCTAACAGATGGGTCTTATCCATCACATCATTATTCTAATGATGTGATCCCACTATCAAGTGACAACACATGTCTATGGTTAGGAAACCTTAACCATCTTTGATCAACGAGCTATTCTAGTAGAGGCTTGCTAGGGACACGGTATTTGTTTATGTATCCACACGTGTATTTAAGCTTCCAATCAATACAACTCTAGCATGAATAATAAACCTTTATCATGAATAAGGAAATATAAAATAACAACTTTATTATTGCCTCTAGGGCATATTTCCTTCAATTACCTCATCAAGTTCTACTTTCCTCCCACTGACTTCTTTCGAGAGAAACTCCTTCTCCAGAAAGGATCCATTCCTGACAACAAGGACTTGTCTTCGGATCTATGATAGAAGGTATTCTATGAAGACATACTTCTCCGCTTTGGGTTCGAGCTTATCAGGCATAAGTGTCGCATCCCCAAACTTCAAGAAACTACAACATAGGTTTCTTGCCAAACCGTAGTTCTTATGGTGTCATCTCAATGGATTTAGATGGTGCCCTGTTGAAAGTGAATGTTGTTGTCTCTAATGCATAACCCCAAAATGATAGTGGCAACCTGGTAAGACACATCATAGAACGCACCATATCCAATAGAATACGATTATGATGTTCAGATACACCATTACGCTGTGGTGTCCCAGGTGGCATGAGCTGTGAAACAATTCCACATGCATACCAAATTCGTAACTCAAGTATTCACCTCCACGATCAGATCATAGAAACTTTATTTTCTTGTTATGATGATTCTCCACTTCACTCTAAAATTCTTTGAACTTTTCAAAATGTTTCAGACTTGTGTTTCATTAAGTAAATATACCCATATCTACTCAAATCGTCTGTGAAGGTAAGAAAATAATTATATCCACCGCGTGCTTCAACACTCATCGCATCGCATACATCGGTATGTATTTATTTCCAATAAGTCACTAGCCCGCTCCACTGTTCCAGAGAACGGAGTTTTAGTTATCTTGCTCATAAGGCATGGTTCACATGTCTCAAGTGATTCATAATCATGAAATTTTAAAAGTCCATTAGCATGGAGTTTCTTCATGCGCTTTACACTAATATGACCTAAGCAGCAGTGCCACAAATATGTGGTACTATCATCATTAACTTTGCATCTTTTGGCATCAATATTATGAATATGTGTATCACTACGATCGAGATTCAACAAGAATAAACCATCCACAAGGGGTGCATGACCATAAGAGATATTAATCATATAATAGAATAATCATTATTCTCTGACTTAAATGAATAACCGTCTTGCAATGAACAATATCCAAATATAATATTTTATGCTCAACGCAGGCACCAAATAACCATTATTTAGGATTAATACTATTCTCGAAGGTATTACGAGCATGCCGATGGTGATCATATCAACCTTGGAGACACATCCAACACTCATCGTCACCTCGCCCTCAGCTAGTCTCTGTTACTCCGCAGCTCCTGCTTCGAGTTACTAATATTAGCAACTGAACCGGTATCAAATACCCAGGTGCTACTACGAGCACTAGTGAGGTACACATCAATAACATGTTTATCAAATATACACGCTGTCGGATCACGGGTTCCGGCAAAAGCCGTAAGGTTCGAACTCTGGGGTGCGCGCGAAGTTCTTTCCCTCCTATCGGTCCACGCCCTAGCTTGCTAAGATCTCGCGGACGAACTCAACAAACTCACAACACAAGAGACACAAGATTTATACTGGTTCGTGCCACCGTTGTGGTGTAATACCCTACTCCAGTGTGGTGGTGGTGGATTGCCTCTTGGGCTGATGATGAACAGTACAAGGGGAAGAACAGCCTCCTGAGGTTGAGGTGTTCTTGTGCTTGGTGTGTGGCTAAGGATCAGGTGAGATGCCTCTTAATGAGTTATCTCCTACGGTGGTGGCTAGTTCTATTTATAGAGGCCCTGGTCCTCTCCCCAAATATTGAGCGGGAAGGGAGCCAACAACGGCCAATTTGAAAGGGGACCACTAGTACAGCTTATCCTGACAAAAGCGGTCTTCACCTGCAAAAGGCTCTGGTGGTGACGCCGCCTTGGGCTCCATGGTGACCTCCATCTTGCCGTCCTGCTGGTCTTGGTCTCGTTGCACTGATATGGAAACCTTTGCTTGATGCCTCGGTACTCTGCGCCTGCACTTGCCTCCTTAGCACCAAAGGGGAAACAAGGACGCTGCGCGCGCTGGCGCCCGCCTGGTCTCGATCGTCATGGCTCATGTCACGAGAACCTCGCGAGGTCTGCCTCGCCTTGATCTCTCTGCCCCTCGCGAGCCTGCCTGGTTAGGCCGCTCCTGAGGAGGTCTTGTGTTGTCCGCCTCGCGAGGCTTGGCCCCTCGCGAGGGTCTTGAATGCCTTGTTGATGAAGATGGGTCGTACAGGCCTGCTAGCACAGCCACGCCGTGGGCCGCAGGCAGGCAAGTCTGGGGACCCCCGTTTCCAGAACGCCGACAGTAGCCCCCGGGCCCAAGGTGCGCTCGGGCTTGGCTTCAAGGCGAAGCCAAAGGTCAAGTACGGAGCCCCGTGGGCCCCAAAAGCCTGCGGCCTTGGTCGACGTGTGGCGGTTGATTGGACGTGGGCGTCTCCGCTTCCCCACGCTGCCTCGGCAACTGCCCGACTTGACAAAAGGCTGGCGCAGACAGTGCTTGCCTTCATTGCTTGCCTTCGCCTTGCTCAGATCCCCTTTCTTGCGCCCTGCTTCCGAAATCCTCAGATCTGCTTCAACCCTCCACCGCATCAGCGACCGATGGCGCCGCGTAAGGTCAAGCCCTCCTCGTTGCCGGCTTGGTACGAACCAGCTCTTGACGTACCCAACATCTCGGAGAAGAGCCTTGCCGCCATGCGCTTGCTGACGGCGGGGGAGAGCAACGAAAGGGGGAAGACGGAGCCCCGAGCTGCCTCCGACGTGCCGGAGCCCGAGGGGAGCACGTTCTTCCGCTTCTTCACGAGCAGTATCGCCGCTGGGTTGGTTGCTCCTTTCTCTGATTTCTTCTACGAGGTCCTCGGCCACTACGGGCTGCAGGCGCTGCATCTCCATCCCAACTCCATCCTTCTCTTGTCCATCTTCGCCTATTATTGCGAGGCGTATCTAGGCATGATGCCGTCCGTGGCTCTGCTGCGCCACTTCTTCTTCCTCCGCACCAGCGAGGGTCATATCTCCGGGTGCGCCAATTTCATCGCGACCGGCAAGGCCAACTCGATCTTGAACACCGGGAAGAAGGCCGACAACCTTAGGGCCAAATGGGTCATGATGGGCGCCAAGTGTGTCCACCCGCGCTTGGCGCTGCCGACGGAAATGCCCCAGTCCGACAAGGGGTGGTCTCGTGCAAAGCTCACTGATGAGCGGGCGTCGTCGGTGTTGGCGCAGATGCAGATCAACCTGAAGCCGGGCAACACGAAGGCGGCGAAGGTGACAGGGGCCATGCTCCTGAGGGAATTCCTGCTGCTGCGCGTCGCCCCTCTTCAGGCGCGTGCGCGCCCCTTGTGGAGGCTTGGAGATGAGGAAGACAAGATTCGCCTGAGCCCGAAGGCCTTGCCTGATAACGAGCTGTCTGCAGTTTTCCGCCTCTTGGTCGGGGACAACCAAGAGTACCCGCCGAGCGCCTTCGTTCCTTTGTTCCGCCGCGTGGACTGGGAGCAGATCGTGGCCGCCCGGCCGACTTTTGACGCGCGTGGGCTGGTGCCGCCGGCGCCCACCGGGGCCTCTGCCACGCCGAAGCCGGTGGAGCTGTCTTCTGACGAGTCCCGTGGGAAGGAAGAAGAGGAGGTGGACTCAGAGGCGACCCCCGAAGAGATGGGGGAGACTTCCCCTTTGAGCAAGGCCGACATCCTCCGCGCCTTGCCAGACGACGCCGAGATCGACGCCTGTCAGGAGGAGGGAGAGCTGCCCGTTATCCCGACGAGGGGAGGTCGTCGCTGGTTTCTCGGGGTGCTGCCTCCGCCTCGACGCCGCCAGGAGCTGCCTCCGGCCCTTCTGCTGCGCCGTCTTCTGCTCCTGGGGCCCGTGTGCCCACTCCTCAGGCTCCGAAGCTTTCGGGTTTTAGGCTCCCCAAGCGGAAGGTGGACTACATCGCGGTGGATCAGTAAGTGCTTCGAGCTTCGTCTTGTTCCTACTTGTACTTGCTATTTTCTGACGTTCACCCTTGGTTGATCAAGCCGATGCCTTCGGCGAAGAAAAGGAAGGAGGACACAGCGGCCGCGCCCCCCTCTGCAGAGAAAGGAGGCGACAGAACTCGCACCTCCCCAACCCGGTCGCCCTCATGAGGCCAAGAGGAGCATCGTCGGGAGGAGTCAGCCCCCGTGGCCCCGCTGGCTCCGGAAGTGCCGGTGCCTGGCTCGGCTGATGAGGTCCTGAAGGCTCGGGAGCCCTTGGTCTCCCAGGCTCTGGTGACAACGCCGCCTCCTCCTCCTGCTGCGCTTCTGGCCCCAGGTTCTTCTGCTTCCTCCACTGTCTTGGAGCGTGTCCTTTCGGAGATGGCCCAGCTGCGGGAATATCTCCTGGGCGCGGACCCGCGCCTGGTAGCCGGGCGCCTGGAGCTAGCCTCTGGCTGGCTTCACTCCGACTCAGCGGTTCGAGCGTCGCTGAGCCAGGCCGCGGAGGCCTCCGAGAAGGAGAAGCAGGCCGCTGTCAAAGCTGCAGCCGATCGTGAGGCGGCGCTGAAGGATGCCAAGGCCGCCCGCGACCGCTGCCGAGAGCTGGAGGACGAGCTGAAGAGCCTGCGCGACCAGCACGCAGAAGAAGCACGTGGCCGCCAGGCGAGGGAGGAGGAGATGAGGGCTCGGGAGGACGCCATCAAGGGCCGCGACGCCGAGCTGGGGGAGCTGGCGAAGGCGCAGGCCGTGGAGCGCAGCCGGCTGGAGGAGTTGGAGCGGGAGGCGAAGGCGAGGGAGGCCGATCTTGACGCCAAGGCAAAGGTCCTGGCTGAAGACCGCGTGGGCTTCTCGCTTCTTGAGGAGAGGTCCAGCGTGGCGCTGAAGTCACTGTACAAGAAGGGCTTGGAGAAGCCGCTGACCACCGATGAGGATGGCCCTGCTCAGCTGCTTCCCCACTTGGTGAAGGTGCTTGAGGAAGTCGTGGAGGGCATCGGTCCCATGGCTGAGGCAGAGGCTCGTGTCCTTTCTTTGGCTGCACAGACACGTGTCTTCAGCCATCCGTACCTTCGCGACCCCAGTGCTCGTCTTGACGAGCTGCTGGAGCCTGTAGCTGATGAACACTGCACGGCTGTCGCCGTAGCCGTGAAAGGTCAAGTGGAGGCCCTGCTGAAGAAGTTCCGCGGCTTCGTCCTCGCGCCCTCGACCGGCGATGCCACCGATCCTGCGGCTCCATCTGGTGGTGCAGGTGAAGGCGGCGCTACCAAGGGAGGAGCACCTTCTGCGGGTGATGGCGGTGTCCAGGGGTGACTTGCTTGCGGCTGCTTCCTTGTTTTATCCCTGCAACATGTATCATGCCTCGTGGAGGCATTTAAACTCGTGCTTGGTATTTGGGAGAACGATATTACTTGTAATATTTGCTTTGAGATTTTGCGATTTTCTTCCTATTTGCTTTGTGTTCTGCGTCGGCAGAGCCCGGCCCCGCGCATACCTCAACCGCCGTTGGGCCGACCGGAGAACAGGACGGACCAAGGAGTGAGGGGCTACGTGACTAGTTAGGCTCCTTTGTCGCAATGCTCAGGAGTCCCCCTTGACGCGCAAACAGCTTATAGGAAGGATATGCGAGGATAGGTTAATGTTCTACGTCGGCAAAGCCCGGCCCCGCGCATACCTCAACCGCCGTTGGGCCGACCGGAGACCAGGACGGACCAAGGAGTGAGGGGCTACGTGACCAGTTAGGCTCCTGAGTCGCGATGCTCAGGAGTCCCCCTTGACGCGCAAACATTCTCCATACCTTTGCCCTCGCCGAGGCTCAGCTCGGGAGGGGCGTGCGACGACCAGGTCCGAGGGACCTGGCTTGGGCGGCGTACGCTCAGGCGTGACCCAAGCGCAGCCCCTCGCGCGGCTCTCCTGAGGGGAGGTGTTGCGGTGAGGCCGGACACTGAGCTCTGGGGCTCCCTGAGGTTGGTACGGCCGTGAGGCTGCCCTCAGTTGTTTATCACCAGCGTGGAGCATAGTGCTTCCGCTTGTGCACGGGCATAGCCGCTCCTCGGCAGTGTCGACGGCCAGCGTGGAGCATGGTGCTTCCACTGGGCGTGGGAGGGGGGCTCCCTACTGCGGAGAGCCCCGGGGCGTGTACAGCCCCGCCCTGACACGTGGCTTGCACAGCAGGGCTGGACGAGGTGTATCTAGGCACTCGTGAGCCAGCGGGACTCACGAGGCCCTACCTCAAGGTGGGTTGCGCCTGGTCTTGGTTCTTGTTCGCTGTGTTGATCCTGCGAGGTGGTCAGCCAACCTGCGCCGAACGAATCTCCTAAGGCTATCGCGTGAGAAAGCCAAGCACCAACGGCCCCAGGAGGTGACGTGAACGGGGCCGGCCCGCCAGACAGAGCTCAGCCGTTGGATTTATCGACGCTGCAGGGACGGGCCCAAGCACAGACGCCGTGCCTAACCTACTCACGTGAAGGATCCTGAAGAAGGATGGCCGGCGCGCGGCTCCCATGATGGGTGACGATCGAGCAGGTAATAGTCATAGATAGGTTAAGCATGGAAAGCAAATTGGCTTAAGTAAATGCAAGGGAGATACATGCCACTGGGTCGGGCCCGAGCGGCTTGGGGATGATGCAGCCCGAGGGCCGCCCCCAACAAGGTAAGCTAAAGACATAAAAAGGGATACATGCCACTGGAACGGACCCACGTGGCCTGAGAATGATGCAGCCCGAGGGGCGCTCCCAGCTAAATGAACTTGGAAAATGTCACCTGGTTCTGTTGACAAAGGAGAGTTGGGGCAGCTGAAGGTACGCGGCGAAGGGATTGCTCCTCACGAGCCACCGGGGCCCTGAGCCTCAGGAGGCTCTGGGGGTCCAGGTGGTTCCCTGAGGATCGTCTCCATCTCCGTCAGGACGGCGCGATGCCTGGCCTCCTGAGCCACCAGGATGCTCCGCGGGTTGCGCTGATAGGCGGACGACACGCTCGGCAGGCCAAAAGGCATGCGAACGTAGCTGTGCGGTGGACCCTCGCAGCGGCCCACGTGCGAAGGCCAAAAGGGCTCCTGAGATGCTGTCCTATTGAGCCCTGGGACGTCGATGCAGACGCGCAGCCCAGCATCCTCGCCTGGATGGGGAGCTGCGCCTGGTGAGCGGCGGCCGCCGCGCATGGCCCTTGCGTCTTGCAGTTCCTGAGTGGTTCTGGTGATGAACTCCTGAGCGGTGGGCACTCCTCGCCCTATGTTCTCCTGAGGGAAACGTGCCGCGAAGCACGCCTCCAAGTGGTGCCCGAGCGCCTCCCTTGTGATGTTGGCAAGGTCGGAGGCCCTCCAGAAGAGAGCCCCCGAGCCCTGCCCGAGGAGGGCGCCGGGCGCGCCTTCCTATGCGATGGAGGGAGGCTCCCCTGGCACGGGCGCTGATCCTGACGAGGTTCCAGTTGCGACGCCACCCTCCTGAGGTCCTGCACGGCGCAGCTGCTTCTTCTTCTTGGGGATAGCCTCAGGAGGGCACTCGCCCTTGCTGTCGGGGTCGTCGATTGCTGTAGCTTGAAAGGCACGCTCAAGGGAGCACACCGCATCTCTTTCTTCGCATGGGACCGTGATGATTCCACCGCTTCCCGGCATCTTGAGGACATTGTAGCCGTGATGGGTCACCGCCATGAACTTGGCCAGGGCTGGATACCCGAGGATGGCATTGTACGGCAGGCGGATGTGCGCGACGTCGAAGTCGATGAGCTCGGTGCGGTAGTTCTTGCGTTCTCCGAAGGTGATGGGGAGGTGGACCTGCCCGATTGGGGGAGTGGAACCGTTGGTCACTCCTGAGAAAGGCTTGGTAGGCTGAAGCTGGTCATACGGCACTTGGAGGTTGTCGAACGTGTCGCGGACAGGACGTTGAGCCCTGCGCCGCCGTCGATGAGGGTCTTGGTAACATGCACGTTGCTGATGACTGGTGAACAAAGCATTGGGAGGGCGCCAGCGGTAGCTGCGCACTTGAGCTGATCTGCCGAACTAAAGGTGATGGCGCACTTGGACCACCTGAGCGGACGTGTGGCCTCGAGCTTGGGGAGGACTGCATTCACTTCACAAGCAAACTGTTTGAAGATACGCTGCGAGGCTGGGGCCTGAGCTCCGCCCAAGATGCAGGCGATAGCACGCGGCTCCTGGAAGCCCCCAGCCCCCTCGTCTTGATGGTGGTCGTCATTTCTTCTTGGCGGTGGCGGTAGTGGGGGAAGACCGGCGTTGCCCTGAGGACGATCCTCACGAGGCTGGTCCCTCCAGGCGCCCTCACGAGGCTGATCCTGCCAGCGGTCCTCACGAGGCCGGTCGCACCACTCCTGGCGCAGGCCACGGTCATCCCAGCGTCCGCCACCACGTCCTCCTCCTCGGCCGTAGCCCCGGTCGTTGCACTCGGGGCGTCGACCGAAGCGTCCTTCTCGAATGGCTCTGAGCTCTTGACAGTCGCTGATTTTGTGGGTACGCAGGTTATGGAAGGCGCAGAATGGTCGGCTGCTCTTGGATGACTCGGGCTGGTCTCTGCCGCGCTTAGTATCTGGCTCCGCCGCGAGCACGGCTGCTCCCTAGCGCTTCACGTCCTTGGCCTTGGCTTTCTTCTCCTCCGGGTCCGCAGCATGAAGCTCAAGGAGGGAGAGGCGCCCTTCCTCAGCTCTTGCGCACTTGGTCGCCAGGTTGAACAGCTCCAGGGATGTGCACAGTTCCTCGTGGATAGCGAGCTCCTCCTTCATCTTGACGTCGCAGACGCCATCAGAGAACGCGGAGATGATGGCCTCGTCCGTCACCTTGGGGATCTTGAGACAAACGTTGTTGAAGCGCTAGATGTACTTCTGGAGGGTCTCTCCTGGTTGTTGCTTGACGTGACGCGGGTCACCCGCGGCCGGGGGGGCGGTCGCGAGTGCCCTGGAAGTTGGCGACGAAGTGGTTGCGCATCTCGTCCCATGAGGAGATCGATCCCGGAGGCAGGTTCAGGAGCCAGGAGCGGGCGCCATCCTTGAGAGCCATGGGGAACCAGTTCGCCATGACTTTCTCGTCGCCATTGGGCGCCTTGATGCTCAGCTCGTAGAGCTGCAAGAACTCCGCGGGGTCGGGGGTGCCATCGTAGCGAGGAGGCAGATCTGGCTTGAACTTGCCCGGTCAGGCGACGCTGTGCAGCTCAGGAGTGAAGGCGCGGCAGCCGGCTGTGGTCACAGGGGCCCGTCTTGGAGGTGGAGCTTGGTCTTGATGCCCCCGCGCCGCTACGGCGAGCGGCGTGGGGCCTTGTCGCGGCAAACGATCCTGGCGCGGCGGTGCGAGGAGTGGCGGAGCGTTCTCTTGCGGTCGGGGGACTTCTTGACAGCTTCTTTCTTCACGTGCGGGCGCCTGATGAGGTGGGTCGCGCTGCGGAGCCGCACGCCTTGGCGCCAGGGCGCCATCTTGGGGCAGAGGTGGTGGAAGTGCTCCGTGAGCTACGTCACCCGTAGCTGGCGGAGGGCGAGGCGGAGAAAGGGACGGCGCAGGGGAGCCCCCTGCAGCGCGGACGAGCTCGGCGCTGCGGTTAAGCCAGTCCTCGTAGAGGTCGTTGACTGGGCGGTAGCGCAGGAGCTCGTGCGCCATGAGAAGCGCGGCCCATGCGTCCATGGGAGCGCGACGAGCGTGGGACGACGAACCAGCGGGAGTCGGCGATGGAGTGGCGGTGCGGCCGTCCCGCCGCACCGAGGGGTGCAGCAAGGACGCTTGCTGCTCGTTCCCCGCCGGGCCGGTGGCGGCATTGGCGGCAGGCGACGGAGAACAACGAGGTGGCCCGATGACGGGAGCCGTCTGAGCAACGCGGGTGGCGAGGGCAGCCCGGCGCTCGGCGCGGGCGCGGCGTGCGTCCGCCATGGAGATGACGAAGCGAGCGACGCGGAGCGATGGAAGGGAAGCTTCGGCGCACCCCTACCTGGCGCGTCAAATGTCGGATCATGGATTCCGGCAAAACCCTTAAGGTTCGAACTCTGGGGTGCGCGCGAAGTTCTTTCCCTCCTACTGGTCCACGCCCTAACTTGCTAAGATCTCGTGGACGAACTCACAACACAAGAGACGCAAGATTTATACTGGTTCGGGCCACCGTTGTGGTGTAATACCCTACTCCAGTGTGGTGGTGGTGGATTGCCTCTTGGGCTGATGATGAACAGTACAAGGGGAAGAACAGCCCCCTGAGGTTGAGGTGTTCTTGTGCTTGGTGTGTGGCTAAGGATCAGGTGAGATGCCTCTTAATGAGTTATCTCCTACGATGGTGGCTAGTTCTATTTATAGAGGCCCTGGTCCTCTCCCCAAATATTGAGCGGGAAGGGAGCCAACAACGGCCAATTTGAAAGGGGACAGCTAGTACAGCTTATCCTGACAAAACCGGTCTTCGCCTGCAAAAGGTTCTGGTGGTGACGCCGCCTTGGGCTCCATGGTGACCTCCATCTTGCCGTCCTGCTGGTCTTGGTCTCGTTGCACTGATATGGAAACCTTTGCTTGATGCCTCGGTACTCCGCGCCTGCGCTTGCCTCCTTAGTACCAAAGGGGAAACAAGGACGCTGCGCGCTGGTGCCCGCCTGGTCTCGATCGTCATGGCTCACATCACGAGAACCTCGCGAGGTTTGCCTCGCCTTGATCTCTCCGCTCCTCGCGAGCCTGCCTGGTTAGGCCGCTCCTGAGGAGGTCATGTGTCGTCCGCCTCGCGAGGCTTGGTCCCTCGCGAGGGTCTTGAATGCCTTGTTGATGAAGATGGTCCGTACATGCCTGCTAGCACAGCCACGCCGTGGGCTGCAGGCAGGCAAGTCTGGGGACCCCCGTTCCCAGAACGCCGACACACGCGTTGACGTTACCATCCTTATTATCTACCAAGTACTTGGGGTAATTCCTTTTCCAGTGACCATTCCCCTTACAGTAGAAGTACTCAGTCTCAGGTTTGGGTCCAGCCTTGGGTTTTATTCACGGAAGCGGAAACTTGCTTGCCGCTCTTCTTGAAGTTCCCTTTCTTTCCCTTGCCTTTTTTCTTGAAACTAGTGGTCTTATTAACCATCAACACTTGATGCTCTTTCTTAATTTCTACCTCCGCGGCCTTAAGCATCCCGAATAGCTCGGTGATCGTTGTCTCCATCCCTTGCATATTATAGTTCATCACAAAACCCTTATGGCTTGGTGGAAGTGACTGGAAAACTTTGTCAACTGTTGTCTGTATGGAAGATTAACTCCCACTTGATTAAGCGATTGTAGCACCCAGAAACTCTGAGCGCATGCTCACTAACTAAGTTATTCTCCTCCATCTTGCAGGCAAAGAACTTGTCAGAGGTCTTATACCTCTCAACAAGGGCATGGGCCTGAAATACCAATTTCAGCTCTTGAAACATCTCATATGTTTCGTGGCGTTCAAAACGTGTTTGGGGCCCTGATTTCAGTCGTAAAGCATGGCGCACTGAATTATCGAGTAGTCATCAGAACGTGTCTGCCAGACGTTCACAACATCCACAGATGACGCTAGAGGGGTTGGCAGACTGAGCGGTGCATCAAGTTCATAAGCCTTCTGTGCAGCAGTGAGGACAATCCTCAGACTACGGACCTAATCCGCATAATTGCTTACAATATCTTTCAATCTAGTCTTTCTCTAGGAATGTATTAAAACAGGAAGCTACAGAGCGAGCTATTGATCTACAATATAATTTGCAAAGACAATTTAGACTATGTTCATGATAATTAGTTAAGTTAATCAAATTACTAGTGAACTTCTACTTAAATCAACATCCCTCAAGTTGTCTAAGTGTTCACACGAACCAACCCATGTCCAATCATCATGTGAGATGGGGTGGTCATCAACGATGAACATCTCCATATTGATCATATCTACTATATGACCCGTGATCGACCTTTCGGTCCTCCGTGTTCCAAGGTCATGTCTGTACATGTCGACCGAAGCCTAGCACCCCCCTTTCGAATGAGGGGGTATGAGGGGTTTTCGCTCTTCCTTTTACTTCAAATGATTGAAGGGTAACATCGACATTTAAAGTCCAACTCTACAAACAAACAAATACCCATTCCCTAAAAAAAAAGACCCATTGTACCACCGTCTCAAAAGGGAAAGAAAGGGTGCGCCTTCTTCGCCACCGCCGATGGCGCAGTCGCTGGCGATGACGGCGATATGCCGCCTCCGCGGTGCCGCCACCCACTCCTGCGGCGGGCACTGGCGCCGCCTCTTCTCCCGCTCCCCCGCCGCCTGCGCTCCTCTCCTCGGCCACTTCCACCACCCCACTCCGACGCCGCCCAGTCCCAAAACCCCAGCTCCGTTCCCCGCCGTGCCCCCTTCCGCCTCCGCCTCCGCCTCGGCCCCCGCGTTCCA